>NC_142756.1:58894798-59210034 GCF_054948205.1 Urtica dioica subsp. dioica | reverse complement strand
CACACCGACCTTCTTTACCAGCACGCCTTTGCGTGAGGCCTTTGCTACTTTCAAGCATCCTGATCTATCTTTTGAGTGATGCTTGCTTATGGTAGACCTACATGCCGGTCTTAACTGTCGAGAACAAGGTCACCTCGACCTTTCTTGCAACCAATGGCATCGGTCCTTCTACCAATGATATCGAGGTCACGCGGACATATTGATGCATACTCTCTGCTCGATCAATTCCGCCTTCGCCTTGAACACTCTCTTGAAGATGTTCAGGCTCTGATACCAACTGTCACGGGCCGACTTTTTTCTGCGGAATACTACACCCGTGCGGCGCCAAGACTCTCCCAGTCGAGGCCAGCCTACCTTTCCTCGGTCTTCTTCATGAAAACCCTCGCGCACTTTGTGCTCACGGGCACGGATATCCTGACGGGAACTACGTCCGAAGAGTCTCGCTCATAGCGACTAGAACTGCATCACAGTGCCGAGGCTTGCCCGAGCAATGCCTCGCTAACACTCGCCTCGTTACTAGGTTCCCTCGCGTCACCTCGGCCAATCCCGCATCAGCGCTCTCCCGCGTGACTCTCCACTCGGTTGCGTGTGCGATGCCTTAGCCAAGATCAAGTCATCATCCGTTCCCTTCACGATGGGCTATCGTATGCCTCTCCCGAGTAGGCGTACATGGGACTTAGGGCGGCACCCGCACCCAAAGTCCTTTACTCCGACATCCCGTCTCACAACTCATGCGAGTGGATGTCCGAAGGAGCAACTTGACTCACAGCCTAGCCCTTATCCTTTTGATATCCGCATGTCTCGCTCTTGCCATGCGTTTCAGGCTGCAAGTCCCGCGAATAGAGTCGGACCTCGGACTCCTCGCGTTAGGGACATTCCTACCGTCTGAGGCACGGGAATGTCCATTCGATGATTAATCCGACTCCCCTGGGGTCGACACTGAAAACCTGGGAATCTCTATGGAATAACCACCGTGTGGGATAGAGGGCGCGCAGTACTGCCTCCATGGCAATACTGGTCCGAGCCTATCCCAACTCGAACGACACACTAGTCCACTTCGACTATGTATGCCCGCCCCGCGTGCCTATCTCTTCGGCACACGGGAAGCTCACTTCAGTCACTGAGACTGTCGGGTGGTGGAGAGCTTTACACCAAGGTACCCCGAATAGAGACCGTCAACATCCTGCCGTCCAACTTGTCATGACTCCCGTGAGTGACCGGGTCATTGCCTCCGACTCCCATCCGAGATCCCCTTAGACTTCCTAAGGAGATTTCCATCCGTGCGGGACGTTTGCCCATGCTTGGCACACGTTTCCCGCCCGTCTCGGGCCCCCAGCGGCCTCCCGACCGGTCGGCTCCCGGACGACCGTGACATTCTCCCGCACTCACTAAGTCGATGCCCTCATCGATGGTTATGCTTCTGGCATCTGGATACTACCGTCCTCTATCTTCACCTTGGCTCATCTTCTGACTTCTAACTCGTAGACATCCTCCAGCTTCTGCAAGAATCACGCTTCGTGATGACCTCTTCGCGCCCTACTCTTGGACTTTGGTCTGATGTTCACTTTGTCTTCAGTCTTCTAACTTGCTTCCGTGGTTATTGCGCCTTTGCGCCAGCACTTCTTTCACATGGTCTCGACTCGGTGTCGAGAAATTGCCCTTATGGCACTCTCTTCAGCGTTGAACAAGCTTGAAATCTTTGCGGTGGGTAACTCATCAGTTTCTTTGACTCTCGAACACTTCCATCGCTTTGATGTTGTTCCCTCATCAACTCTGCTGATTACGTGAGTGTCCAATCGCTCCAATATTAGCTTCGATGCTCAATCGCTTCTTTGCTTTGCTTCAGTCGAGTGACTTCTCTTCTCGGGGAAATGGCCAAGGCACAGCCATTCCCAAGTTTACTCTCGACTCTTCACCTTTGGGAGGCGACAAGCAACACTTGCTTCTTTGTGCTTGTTCCTCTTCTCGTTTTGCCGATCTTAGACACTTAAGTGACTGCTTTCTCACCCACGTCTACGGCCTCTTCCAAACACATTCGACTTCTGGCTTCGCCCCTCTTGACTGCCTCGCCACATTCTGACTCGGCTTGACATACGCTCAGGATGATCTTCATTCTTGGTGGTCTACTTGCGCCCACTTTCGGACTTGACCGAATGTCTTCACTCCCAAATGCATGCTTTCTCTTTATAAGGACCCCAGACTGTCGATGCTCCGATCTTCCTCTAGCTTCTCATATAGCGTGATAAATGGAATGCACGCACTCTTGGAAAACTCGACTTTTGAGTCTCCAATAGTTCGTCCACTGTTCCAATACACACTATCTCTTTTGCTTGCGCTAGCTGTTGTCTTGCCTTCTCGCGGCTTTTACAACTTGTGGCCCATGGTCTTTCTCTATCCATGGCCTTCTTTTGGGGTTTTAGACTCGAACTATCTTTCGCTAACTTGACATCAGGTAGTTGTGCTCTCTTTCTCTTGGTCATCCTGCTTGGTTGTCTCGCTTGTGATTGTTTCTTCTTCGCGTCCTTTCCCAACGCCTGACTTCGGTGCTGGTTGGACAACTCTCTTGAAACATCTCTCGTGTAGGGTCTCTCCCCCACTCAAGCTTCGACACAACGCTGCGTGTTCCAAACAAACTCTCATGCAAGGTCTCTCCCCCACTCGAGTTCTGGCACACTCTTGACGATCCTTCGGAACGCACTACCTCACTTATGTCCTTCTTCTACTCAATCGCTCACCTGACTTTGGCTTCGACTGAGTGCTTCACTTAAGTTCGAGGTCTTTGTCAACTTGTCTCAATCTTTGTTCGACTAGGCGCGGGAGTCTTTGCTCCCATAAGTCTCGACTCCGCCCACTAGCTTCGCAAGTCATGAGCATCATACAACCGGTGCACGGTCTTCGTCCCCATAGACCTACCAACACGGCACTGGCTAGTTGCACGAGTTTTACATTTGACTCGGACTTCGTCCAACTTGTATGCAGGATCTTCGTTCCCATAATCCCAGACACCACACACTTGTTGTCCGAATCTTGCGTACGATGCGATGAAGGGAGCCCCTCCCCCACTTCATCCTGTCGACGTCCTCGACGACTTGACTATCGACTCATTTTAATAGCTCCCATCTGCGGAGTCCTATTCACTTGCCATCGCACGCCTTTCTCTTTGCCTCGGGGAAATGACTTGATGTTGCCCTCACCACTTCGGCGAGCTTGGCATGCATATCTCTTAGGAATTCCTTCCTTCATTCCATCCCACTGGTAAGCTTCTCTCGGTATCCCAACTCGATCAGGGTCTCTTCGACGAGCATCCACTCTTGGACTTTGCCTCAACTCTATCTTCCACAAGGCCGCGCTCCCGCGACATGGTTAAGCTTCAAACCATCTAGACCTCCTAGCTTGTCTGCGGTGTCTCTACACGAAGGTTGTTGAGAATACTTCTGTGACTGATCTTGGGACATCAAAGCACATGGTCAATTAACACACCGACCTTCTTTACCAGCACGCCTTTGCGTGAGGCCTTTGCTACTTTCAAGCATCCTGATCTATCTTTTGAGTGATGCTTGCTTATGGTAGACCTACATGCCGGTCTTAACTGTCGAGAACAAGGTCACCTCGACCTTTCTTGCAACCAATGGCATCGGTCCTTCTACCAATGATATCGAGGTCACGCGGACATATTGATGCATACTCTCTGCTCGATCAATTCCGCCTTCGCCTTGAACACTCTCTTGAAGATGTTCAGGCTCTGATACCAACTGTCACGGGCCGACTTTTTTCTGCGGAATACTACACCCGTGCGGCGCCAAGACTCTCCCAGTCGAGGCCAGCCTACCTTTCCTCGGTCTTCTTCATGAAAACCCTCGCGCACTTTGTGCTCACGGGCACGGATATCCTGACGGGAACTACGTCCGAAGAGTCTCGCTCATAGCGACTAGAACTGCATCACAGTGCCGAGGCTTGCCCGAGCAATGCCTCGCTAACACTCGCCTCGTTACTAGGTTCCCTCGCGTCACCTCGGCCAATCCCGCATCAGCGCTCTCCCGCGTGACTCTCCACTCGGTTGCGTGTGCGATGCCTTAGCCAAGATCAAGTCATCATCCGTTCCCTTCACGATGGGCTATCGTATGCCTCTCCCGAGTAGGCGTACATGGGACTTAGGGCGGCACCCGCACCCAAAGTCCTTTACTCCGACATCCCGTCTCACAACTCATGCGAGTGGATGTCCGAAGGAGCAACTTGACTCACAGCCTAGCCCTTATCCTTTTGATATCCGCATGTCTCGCTCTTGCCATGCGTTTCAGGCTGCAAGTCCCGCGAATAGAGTCGGACCTCGGACTCCTCGCGTTAGGGACATTCCTACCGTCTGAGGCACGGGAATGTCCATTCGATGATTAATCCGACTCCCCTGGGGTCGACACTGAAAACCTGGGAATCTCTATGGAATAACCACCGTGTGGGATAGAGGGCGCGCAGTACTGCCTCCATGGCAATACTGGTCCGAGCCTATCCCAACTCGAACGACACACTAGTCCACTTCGACTATGTATGCCCGCCCCGCGTGCCTATCTCTTCGGCACACGGGAAGCTCACTTCAGTCACTGAGAATGTCGGGTGGTGGAGAGCTTTACACCAAGGTACCCCGAATAGAGACCGTCAACATCCTGCCGTCCAACTTGTCATGACTCCCGTGAGTGACCGGGTCATTGCCTCCGACTCCCATCCGAGATCCCCTTAGACTTCCTAAGGAGATTTCCATCCGTGCGGGACGTTTGCCCATGCTTGGCACACGTTTCCCGCCCGTCTCGGGCCCCCAGCGGCCTCCCGACCGGTCGGCTCCCGGACGACCGTGACAACGCGTCAGCTTCAGTACCTTTTTAATCATCAACCTCTCTTTCCGTCTCCAGTCTCTAAAACAATGTCGAATGCACTTATTATTATGAGATTCGCTATTGATATTCCTTCAACTTATCTCACCATTTAAACCAAGCAAACAACTGTAAATAAAAGTAAAACAAGGTAAAAAGCTGAGCAAAAACAGAACCCAAAGAACTTTGCAATAATATTATTATAATTCAGCACAAGAACAGCAGCAGTTTGGTAGTAGTATATGAGTGTATATGTGTATAAAGCGGTAATCAGCGAGCAGAGCAATGAGCATCTGCACCGGCCCTAGTGTGGGCCCACCACAGGAGATTACTGAGCGAATTGCCATCATCGAAGGCAGTCAAGGCCCGAATCCTGGCGAGAGCGGCTTGGCGGTCATACAGGGCCTGCAAAGCATACACAAAGCCCTTCCAGCCCTCTCCGACCCCATCGCGCCTCAGCGCCGGCTCAGTCCACTCGACGATCTCCCTGGCAAAGGCGCTGTCCTCGTACATGGCCTCCGACGCCGGAGTGAGGGGCAGCAGCTGTATCCCCAGGCGGCACTCCTTCCACTCGGGCGGCGCGAACCAGAGGCCGCTGTCCCTCTTGTTGGCCCACAGGACCCCCACCGCGCGGTTCGCCCTCGTGAACTCCGCCTCATACATGCCCCCGCCCTCCGGCACCAGCCACCACGTGCTGGCCGCGGCCGCCTCCAGCGCCGCCAGCGAGGAGCCCAGCGCCGCCGCGTGGGGGTCCCCGTGGGCCAGCCCCAGCAGGGCCAGGGCGTGGTACGCGTTCACGGCCTCGCTCGTGCTCTCCTGGTTGCGCCCGTCCCCGAACTCCGTCAGGCCCCCCGCCCACGAGTGCAGCTTGTACGCGTCGAAGCAGCGCAGGGGCGTGTAGGGCCCCGTCGCGTCCAGGCTGGCAATGTCCGCGGCCATGGCGTAGCAGTGGGGGCGGAAGCGGCGGCCCCAGTCGGGGTCGAGCTTGGCCAGCACGGCGGCCGCGTAGAGGAAGTAGCCGAGGTGGTAGTGGTGGTCGTTGTAGATCCCGAACCCGAAGTCGGCGCCGGCGTCCGAGATCCCCTGCCGCGTCACGATCCCGCCCCACTTGTCGTCGTGGTGGAAGCCGTTGGCGGGGAACGTCCCGTCCAGCCACGGGGTGAGGGCGCGCCGCAGGTACTCCGCCACCCGCGGGGCCGCCTCCGGGAAGCAGGCCTCCTCCGCGATCAGCGCCAGCCGGGCAGCGCGGGCCAGCTGCTTCCCGTAGAAGTAGGACGAGGACGTGGCGATGGCCGCCGGGTCGGGGTCGAGGGCGGACACGTCCTTGCGCAGGGCGGAGGCGATCTCCGCCTTGGAGTCCTGCGGGAGGCCGTTGGCGGAGTGCCAGGCGACGCGCGCCGGCTGCGTCTGCAGCGTCCAAGCCGCGCCCACCACTCCCACCAGATCGCCGTCGATGCTTCTGTACTTGAACTCGCTCACCACGCACCCTTCCTCCCACAGGAGATTCAGGTGGAGCGGGTGGGCCAGCATCAGCAGCTCTCCCCACCCTTTCGTCTCCCACCTGTACTCCACGCAGAACGGCTTCGCGAACGAGGCTTCGCCGGACACCGGATAGCACGAGCTGAACCGGTCCAGGACTGCCTCCGATCTCGGGTCCGGATCGGGAACGGCGGCGATCCTCAGAATGCCGGAGAACCCGCCGGCGGAAGTCAGTCTGGAGACGCCGTCGAGTCGGAGCTCGACCGGGGACGACGAGTAGACGATCCAGGTCTGGCCGTTGTTGAGCCGGAGCGCGTGCCTCGTGCGCGATTCGTTGGGGCTCAGCGAGAGGATCGCGTGGATTGTCTTCAGCGAGACTCCGCCGGAGATCGAGACGGTGACGTACGGACTTCCTCGGACGAGGAACGCTCGGAGTCCGGCGGAGGGAATATCGAGCGTGACGCTGAGGCCGTCGAAGGCCGTGACCACGTGGTTCTTCGCCGGGAAACAGGGCGGAGCTTCCGCGGCGGAGACGGAGAGATCGGCGTTGAAGACTTGGTATATGAACGCGGGGTTCGAGAATCGGGTCGGGTACGAGAGCGTGAGAGAGGAATCGGCCGATTTGATGAGGTAGGGGTGTATATATTCCGGCTGGTCGCCATTTTTGAGGACGAAGTTTTGGAAGAATGAATTCGTGGGTTTGGGGTTTGAGAGGAGCGACGGAGCGAAGAAGTCCGATGGGTCTGGGAGGACCGTTGACTGGGCTCTCGGGAACAAGAATGGTGTTTGTTTGTGCGGTTTCCTGTGGTGAAAGTGAAACATTTTTTGAGGACCTTCTTCTTCTTTTTGTTCTTCTTCTTGGGTTTGGGGTTTATGGGTTTTTTTTGGTGTTTTTCTCCTCAGGCCTTTCGTGATCAACGTTTTGACTCTTCTCCTGATTTTTTTCAGCATTATTTATATGTTGGTTTGGACCGTGGATTTTTGAATTTTTTTTAGATGATGAGACGGGCATTAATAAAGTATTCTGTTGTTTCTTGGGTGACGAATTTGACCAAAAACAAATAATGAGTTGGTTGGTTGCTGTGACGTGATTAATGGCTTAGGAGAGTTTTTAAAGCATCGAAGAAGAAGGTTGGATTTGAAGGAAAGATCAGGGAGAGTTAAACAATGCTGTTTTTCAAGGTATATATCTTCTAATTGTTTTCCTTTCCCTTTGAATATTCTTTAAATTCGTTTTCGAAGTACACGTTTCGATGAGATGAAATACTTCTAACGTAAGGAATTTTTAGCTTACGATTCGATATGTGGAACAGAAATAGTCCGTTTGAAGCTTTGGCGCGTTAAGGAACTTAAGCCAGATCTAGCCTTTTGTCAAATTCATTAAATTAACAAAAATGTTGGAACGCCATATTCAAATAGGTTATCTGATTCTGATTTAGTGTGTAAATTTAGAGTAAATGGATTTTCATAGTCTTAACTTGAAAAATTGTTGTTGAAGGAACAGTATATGCCTTTTTTTCAGATAAAACTCTTATATTTTTCAACAATCCTTCTGTCACCTACGAGTTACAACTGATATTTACTTGTCATAGAAATAAAATAGGGAAAATAACACATTTATACCCTGTGTTTTAGTGAAATGTCGAGTTTAACCCTCAGTTTTCAAAAATGTCGAGTTCATACTCTCTGTTTAACTAAAATGACGAAATTATACCCTCTGTTTAACTAAAATGATGAAATTATACCCTGAAATAGGCAACAGTGTCACGAATATTCTTTTTATTGACTTTTCATTGACGTAGACTATAATATTTATATATAAACACCAATTATCTTTATTCATTCGCGTCATATATGTAATTTATTTAAAAACTAAAAAATAAACAACAGTCTCTTAATCGTGAAGAACACATAAAGAGGCAAATGGGTAAACATCGATAGTTGATAGTCTTCAAAATCGCATATTCGAACAGAGAATCCAGGATTTAGAGTTACAATTCGAACACGGAATGAAGTCATTTCTTAGGAAGTATGAGTTTTATTATTTAATTTCAATTTAAGACTATTTTTATTTCAAAATTGAGAATTTGGAAGTTAGGGTACTGATTTAGATTTAATTCGGTTTTTCTTATATAAGAGTTAATATCAATGAAAGGAAGATTTGTGATGCTGTTATTCATTTCAGGGTATAATTTTGTCATTTTAGTTAAACATAGGGTATAATTTCGTCATTTTAGTTAAACAGAGGGTATGAACTCGACATTTTTGAAAATCGAGAGTTAAACTCGACATTTCACTAAAACACAGGGTATAAATGTGTTATTTTCCCAATAAAATAGGACTAAAATGTCGCCGGTTGTAAGATAGCAAAATATATATATATATAGCAAAATATATATATATATATATATATATATATATATATATATATACAGGGACGAAGCCAGGATTTCCATTTAGGGTGGGCTAATTTGTAAAAAAAAATTCAGAGGGGGCTAATTTATAAATTTTAAGGGTAAAAAATTGTAAAAAAAAATGAAAAATGGGTAAAAAATGCAAAAAAAAAAAAATTTGAGTGGGGGCTAAAGCCCCCCCTCAATTAGAGCTGGCTTCGTGCCTGTATGTATATATATATATATATATATATATATATATATATATATATATAACAATTGTCTCGACGACCACACGAATATTCGGGCGGCGAAATAAAACCGGTAAAACCGTAAACCGGACCGAACCGTTGATTTTTAGACCGTTGATCCGATTTTAAACGGTTTAAAATTTCACCGGTCCGGTTTGAACTTTTAAACGGTCCGGCCAGTCTAAAAAGTCTAAACTACGGTTTAGACCAGACCGGACCGGTTAGTATTTAAATAAATAAATTAATAAAAAAAATATGTCTAAAATGGTCCGGTCTAAGACGGTCCAATCTAAAACGATCCAAAACGGTCTAAATGAAAACCGGACCGGTTATTATTTAAGAAAAATATAAATAAAAATAGGTTAAAATAAAACGGTCCGATTTAAAACGATCAAACGGTCTGGTCTAAAACAGTCTCAACGGTCTAAAACGGTTTAAACCGGATCGGACCGTTTTAACTGGTTCGGTCCGGTCCGGTTTTTTTTCTTATTTGGTCTGGTCCGGTTTAATTTTTTTAAACCGTTTAAATCGGTTTGGTTTGATTTTTTGACCGGTTTTAGATCAGACCGGACCGTGCACACCCCTAATGAATATGCCAAACAAACTCGACAGTATATCAAGTGTAAAGATCAGATTAGTCTTATATTAGACAAATCTCAATACAAGAAATATAAAATACAAGGGAATTCAATATAAAAGTGAAATAAAGATGAAAAATTGTGCAATGTAGGTGTATAGAGCGAATCAATATCCAATTTCTTTTGTTGGGGGTCATGTGCTTTTTATAGGCGAGGGTCACTTCTGAACGTGGGGTGATCAATTCCCACGCCCTAAGCAGTTACTTGAAATAACCGTTCACATTGTGTGATATAACTGTTTTGATAACTGATCGTGGGTTATTAAAACGATTATTAATGCTTACGTGACCATTTTTTTAAGTTTTAATTTGACTAATTTTTGTACCGAGTGTTTCTCCAACATATCGGTTCAGTCGGTCGATATTCGAAACTTAACTTATGTTCTTGGTCGTTCCTCACAATTTTACACCTCGAACTAATCATATTCGGTGTTTCGTGATTGTTTGGTGTGATGATATTTTTCTGATCATAAATATATATAACTAACTGTAGATGCTGTGAATATTCAATGAAAAATATTTATAAATAATGGTCTAATAATATGTATTATTACTTGGTAAACAATATTTTTTGTAGAGAATTGATTTCAAAGCTATATAATACATCTCACATTCTAGGGGTTTTCGGTTGCTTTTAATTTTGGCAAGTTTTTTCTTTGTAACCGAATACGCGTAATGTTAAAGTGGCTTCTTTTGTTCCCGTCATAAAGTTATTGATAAATTAAAGAAGGGTTTCTTTTTCAATCGCTAAACCAATGTCATGTGCTTCGTGTGACCGCTTACCTTCATAGTCTCTCCTTGTAGGAATTTTTTTTTTCTTTCCCAATTTTAGTGATGAAAGTTCAGAAAGCAAATTATAAACATCTTTTTGTTTGACTAAATATAAGTATGAGCTACCCTCTCGAGCGAGAACTATAGGCCTCATGGCGCTTGATAGAATAGTGTATGCCCGAACTCATCTTCTCATTTCAACTTTTCCTTCCCCCATTTACTCAAGAAATTCTAGTCGAAATTATAACCTATTCATACAATAGAATAATATTACCATACTGAAAAACCTTAAAAACGTTACAGTAGTTAAAAGTTAGTGAAGAAACAATAATACCTTCGACATGAAGCTTAGATCAGCAACAACGAAGAAACTATTTTCCCTCGATGAAATTTTGACATTTTAATATAATAGAAATATGTATTAGACAACAATAAACATATATTATTTGGTAATTAAATAAACACCCTTGGACAATTTCATTAGCAAATTATCACCAAAGTTTGAAAAATGATAAGATGCTGCTGTCACTTTCTAATTCGACAAACAGCTAGAAGTTGCATTCTCAAACTGAGGATTTCATCATTTGAAAAAAAAAAAACTTCAAATGGAAGACTAATGATCCAACAAATGTTTATAGGTAGAAGATGCAAGACGAAAGACTAATATAGATAACCATCATGCTTAACTCAACACTTGAAGCTGATAAATAATTTTCTGGCCTTATAATGTTCGTTTCTTATCAGCTTAACTTCCTACATAACTGAATCTTAAAGAAAACCTCCTACAGCAAGTGCTGCTCCCAAATGAAATCAGTTTCTATCAAGCCAAAGTTTCAACATCAAACAAAATATTAAATACATGAAATCATAAGGTTGATTTGCCAATCTCTTATCTCGGTCTTCCCCTCTGTCACAACCCAAGATGCAAATAATTTTGGGATCCCGTTATTTCAAAGTTCGAGAATAGACTTGCAGGGTGGAAGTGCGAGTTTCTATCGAAAGGAGGGAAATTGACATTGATTCAGTTAGTCTTACCGAATTCCAATCAGGGTCGCCGACGAGTTGGAAAAGATTACGAGAAGGTTTTTTTGGGAAGGGTTTGAAAGGAAAACAGGACGGTCCGCGGTTGCTTGGGACGTTTGTTGTAGACTGAAAGAGAAGGGAGGCCTAGGAATCGATTGTTTAGTCCAAAATATTAAGGCTTTACTTGCTAAATGGTAATGGCCGTTTCCTCTAGAGCCCGGGGAGCTATGGCACAAAGTCATCGTTGCTATTTATGGTCTTCAAGTCAATGGATGAGAACCCGGGGCTGCCGTTGGGAGAACTCTAATGGTCAGCACTGAGGCCGTGAGCTTCACATATTACAAGGGACCTGAACCTGGAAAAGCACCTCCTGAACGGAGCGTGTCCCAGCTGGCAGATCATGTTTGGTCGGGAATTAAGTTGGAAGGCTGAAAGGAACAAACCATCAATTCAATCTTGTTCTTGGGATTACTGAATCGTACTATGTAGGTATGTATCACAAGCTTCAACAATTTCCAAACATTCATATGAATCATCACATCAGGAACTCCCAGTAAGTCAGAAATCCAGGCCAGTATCTTGATTCCCATTAGTATTTATATGTCAAGTTCTCCGTAGAGAAAAATTTGTCTATCTTTGAAGAATGTGGTCATTTCTTTTAATAAAAAGAAGAAAATACATACTCAAGTTACAAGGTAATGTACCAAGGATGTGCTTCTGACCACAAAATGAAGCATCAAAATTGAATACCGGAACGGAACTATAAACAAATTACACACATCAAGGCCGTTGATACTTATGCTCTACTGAAGTACCACAAAAATGTAATACCATGTTCGCTCCACCTCAACAGACCTTAGGACCGAGACCAGTATGGGTGAATTTCAGGTAAATTTCAAAGAAAAAAATGAGACAGAAAATCGCAAAAAAGAAAAATGTACCCTTTATTCAAAAGTTTGATACCGCCGATTCAAGTTTCCCAATCTTATCTTGTTCTGCTCTTTCTTATCTTGTTCAATCTTAAAAACCTACTGACATAATTCATGACCAAACATCAAGCGACAAGGTATATAAGTTTATGACTCGGCATATGCACGAAAGAACCTGGTTCACACGTTTTAAGCATTGATAAGAAAGAAAAAAAAATCGTATATGTGTGACATAACACATACCTTACACTTTGTGGGTTCTAGATCATCTTGTTGACGGCCTCCGTGGGAAGAAATAGGGCGGCTACGACGGAGGAACTAGGCAGTGTGTTAACTTTGCTACTCGAGATCTTTCCCATGCCTCGAATTAGATATGGATTTCAGATATTACAGCACAGTCAAACGTGAAGAAGGAATCAGAGAATTAATTGATATTTGCAAAGGGCTACTGGATTCAAACCAATAGTAGGGAATACGTCTCCAATGAGAAGGCATGTGATCGAGGGAACACCGTCTTAGGATTACTCTTGGGTTGTGATGATAATGATGATGATGACACTACTAACTGGTTGAGATTTTGTCCACCAATCGGAAGAATTGTTGCCGGACAGGACAGATTTGAACCCCTGGGCTTTGACACAAAAAAGAGAGCCTGAAAGATTACATCGTTACTAGATATACTGTGAGAATTAGTGGGTTTATAAGCCAATTTGGTCATTCAGATCAGTCAGTTGGCACGTGCATAATCCGCAATTCAAAATGTCACATCCTGAGCTTCCTCGTGGCAGCTCTGCTATTGTACAAGCGTTGGATTTCAATCATCAAGATCTCATTGGACGGTGGAGATTAAAACCGAGTTCTTCAACAAGTTCTTCGGATATCAACCGTTAGATCATTTTCTGCATTACTTGAAAGACAAGGCAGCAAAACACAGGTCTATAAATAAGTGCTTGATGTAATCCTTGTACATAGAACATATTCGTAGACATCTAGAGAGTACATTGTGAGAGAAAGATCTGAGAGAAACTCGGGTGGGAGAGAATCCGACGTGTAAGAGTTAGACTTGAAGATTTCAGTGTAACTCGAGGTGTATTGTTCATCATTGCTGATAGTGGAAGAACCCTAAGGCTAGAAGTAGGTCCTTAGTGACTGAACCAGGATAAATCCGGTGTGTCTTTAATTTTCTTTTACAATTCTTGTACATTGTGCATACTTTGATTTGTTGCTTGCATTGCAAGGCACTTCTATCTCGAAGGTTTGCGTGTAAACAGGGTCAAGATTTACTATAATTGGTATCAGAGCCTACTCAATCAATTCAAGAATTCAAATATGGGACTTACGAAGGTTGAAATTGAAAGATTCGATGGCAAATGTGATTGCAGCTTGTGGCGCGTACGGATTAGGTCAATTCTCGTTCAATTGAAGATCGCGAAGGCACTGGAGGGTGAGAAAGGGTTCCCTGAGACAATGTTGGCGACTGAGAAGAACGAGGCTCTCGAAATGGCATACATCAGCAGCATGGATTTGGTGAAAATTAGAATATCTCTACATGACGAAATCCATGTCCAATCGCATTCATCTGAAGGGAAGGTTGTTTGGCTTCAAGATCACGGAAGACAAGCCAATCAGTGAAAGCCTCGACAAATTCAACCAGATCGTCATCGACCTAGAAAATATTGACATTAAAGTCGACGACGAAGATCAAGCGGTTATGATCTTGAATGCATTTCCAAAAACCTACTCCAATTTCGTCGAAGCGATGAAATATGTGAGAGAATCTCTAACCCTAGAAGTGGTTCAAGTTGCGCTGAAATCAAAGGAACTCGACTCCAAATCTGAGAAGAAGCCAGTTGCAGAAGATCTCGACTGTTGGAATAGATCTAGGATTAAGAAAAGATTTATCGCTTCTAGCAAGCGGCGAAATATAAAAAATTTCTTTAAAAACTCATAAAACATTTTTACAACCTAGACAAAGTGCATGAACATATAATTTAAAATTTTAAAACTACTTTGAGTTTTTACTCGGTACCAACCTTGAATGGAGCTTGAACGTTGAGAAGCCTTATGAAGGTTGAAATGCTCGTCTCCCCACTCAGCTCGCCTCTCCCACTAGTCTTCTTGAACCTGTGAGCAACCACGAAAGTTTCTACCACTAGAGTCTTTAGAGTTTAGGTTAGATGTAGTGTGTGGGCACTTTTAAACACTATGACTCAAGAACTAGTCTATGAGCCAAAGAGCTAAAATAAAACACTAATAGGTCTAATGAGGACCTAGGTGCCAAAACAAAAGAACAAGAAGAGATTCTAGAGAGAGAGAGGGGGCGGCCAACAACTAGAGAAAGAAGCTCTCAATCTCAAAAATTGTGTGTTGTGAATTGTGAATGAGGTGGGGTATTTATAGGAGGAGGTTTGCCTTGAAAAGGTAGTTTCCTCTTTTCCATTGAATATCACATATTCATGAGCAAATCACTGTTTTCTCTTTCTCCCTCTTACACGTCCAACTTGAGACATCAAGGCCTTGGATTTGTTTCCTCATTTGTTTGCTTCTCTCTTTGCCGCCCATATTGTTTCCTCATGGAGCAAATTTGTGTCCTCTTTTTCTTTTGGCAAGTATCTTCATACATTAATGCACAAAATAAATCTCTTTCTCTTGCTTGGGTTGGATGAAAATGAGCTTCTAGAACATGATTCTAGATGTTTCTTTATTTGTTCATGACAACATAAGAAAAGCCGATTAAGAATTTTCACATAAAATTCCATGAAATGAAATTCAATCCTCAAGGCCCAATATTTCAATATGGCCGTGTGACTAGAATTTATTGTCATCATATGAAAATGTCAAAAAAAACTTATTTATTGCATTCATACCATCCAATGTCCATAAGGACAAAATTACCCTTTAGAAAAATTTCGTAAAACTCGTCTAGTTCTTGTTTTGACTTAGCTTTCTTGTTTAACTAATCCTACTCTAATTACTTGTGGTAGTGACATCATGGATCCAAATGAACAAAGCTTGAGCTAGCATTCTTGGACTCAAAAGTTCACAAACCTTTCCAAGTTCTAGCTTAATGGCAACTGACTCCACTAAAGAGTTGACACTGAAATCTCTCGGTTCAAATGAATATATTTTCTACTCAAGAATTCTACTTAATTGTAATGAATGGATCCATTGAATATTATCTATGTTTATCCTTCATGAATATCATCAACTAGATGGGATTTACAAAATTACCATTTTACCCTTCTAGTTGTTATTTCATCAACTCCTTTGTCGCTTGTGAATAAGTTAGAAACAATGTATTGACGATGAGCTAACAAGTCACATTGATTCATCCAAAAGAGTCGTGACTCAATTTGAACACTGGCCAGTTCATTTATTCACATTCCAAGGAACAAAGCATGAGGTGATATACATTGCATTTCAACAATCTTGTACAAGAATTCCATATCTATGAGATCTTCACAAAGTTGTTCATGACATCTTCATAACTTAGTACTTCACCTATAGGTCTTGTCTATATCACATAGTGAATCTAGAACTCTGACTTTCTCAAATGAGAATACGTAAGCTATGAAATGACATGTCTCATTTCAGGATTGAGGTAAGCATGATGCAATTCATACATAGTGACTCCGAGACATAATAGGTTAAATGGTTTGTTCTTATTCTGTCTCAAGGAGTGCACTGGTCAATTCAGCACCTTCAGAAGATACCTAGGAAGAACTATAGAGTCTCCAACTCTCAATGTCCCATAACCAGACATCATAGATTCTCCTAACAATCATACTGAGATCAATAGCCCTTTGACCCTTAGATTTTGAATATACTGTTTTAAACAAACCATGAAGAGTTTGTTCTTGTAAATCTATATTTGACTTTCATTTTTTGTTAGGTTTGTTTAAGGACTAAAGACTGTAGTTTATCATAAAGCTTCAAACAAACAAGGAAGAATGAATGAACGTTTCAACTTTTATTAATTATTCAGCAATTACAAGCAAGAGTCTTCGTGAGACTTTTATTACATCAAATGGACATAAGTAAAGACTACTACTCTTCTTGTGGGCACCATTGACAACATCGACATCATAGGAAAACCAAAGAAGAATTCAAAGTCGAATTCAAAGAACCAATGGAAGAACAAGGGATCTGAGAGCAAAGAGCAGAAAAGTGGCGATGAAAAGGAATTTCCTTACGAGTGCTATCATTGTCATAAGGAAGGCCACATGAAGAAGGATTGTCCTGACAAAGACAAAGTCTTCAACAAGCCCAAGAAACAAGCCAATGCCACCATAGCAGATGAAGGCTATCATTCTTCAGAAGCCATCAATGTCTCACATCAAGATTCTACAAATTCTCGGATTCTTGAAAGTGGCTGTATATATCACATGTCGCCAAACAAGAGCTGGTTTGAAGATCTCAGGATTGAAAATGGAGGATCTATTCTTCTCGGCAACAACAAGGCTTGCAAGGTTGTTGGAACAGGTAACATTCATATCAAAATGTTTGATGGAATTGAGAGAGTTTTAGACAATGTTAGGTTTATTCGTGAGTTGAAAAGAAACCTAATTTCTCTTGAACCTTAGATGAACAAGGCTATTCTTTTCACTCTGAAAATGGAAATCTTTTTGTTTCAAAAGACTTAATTGATGTCATGAAAGGTATTAGAAGCAATGGCCTCTATTTCCTTGTCGGGTCTACTGTTGTTGGTTCTGCAAATGTGATTGACAGGGATAACAATTCAAGATTGTGGCACGTAATGGTTGGCCATGTAAGTGAAAGAGGCATGAGTACACTGGAGAAGCAGGGATGTTTTGACTCAAACAAACTGGAAAAGATGGAGTTCTGTGAGAACTGCATTTATGGGAAAGCTTCAAGGGCAAGCTTCAACAAGGGTGTGGACAGAACTGAAGCCATTCTTGACTACATTCACTCAGATCTCTAGGGACCAGCCAAGGTCTTATCACATGGTGGTAACAT
Organism: Urtica dioica subsp. dioica; assembly: GCF_054948205.1. Lineage (NCBI taxonomy): Eukaryota > Viridiplantae > Streptophyta > Magnoliopsida > Rosales > Urticaceae > Urtica > Urtica dioica. The sequence goes on along the minus strand of NC_142756.1, from coordinate 59,192,712 downwards.
GTATTACATGTCCTTGATAGATGATTATTCTAGACTATGTGGGTATATATGTTGAAACACAAAAGTGATTTGAAACCTTCAAAGATTGGAAAATCATGGTTGAAAACCAAACTGGCAAACAGGTTAAAAGGTTGAGAACATATAATGGTCTTGAATTTTGTGCTAATGGTTTCAATGAGTTTTGTAGAAAAATAGGTATCCAAAGACATCACACAGTTGTGCACACACCACAGCAAAATGGTCTGGCTGAGAGATTTAACATGACCATCATGGAAAGAGTCAGGTGTATGCTTCACCATGCAAGGCTACCGCACTTTTTCTGGGTAGAGGCAGTCAAGACAGCATGCTATCTCATAAATAGATTCTACTACCATAAATCTAAAGACACCAGTGCAGATGTGGTCTGATCACAAAGCTGACTATACAAAACTCAGAGTCTTTGGGTACAAAGCTTATGCACACATCAAGCAAAGAAAGCTAGAACCAAGAGCTATGAAGTGCATCTTCATTGGATATCCATAAGGTGTCAAGGGATATAAACTCTGGTGTTTTGAACCTAGTCACAAAAGATGCATGATAAGCAGGGATGTTACTTTCAATGAAAGTCATTTCCAGAACAGAAAACCAGGTGTGATGAAACATGGCCTCTATCCAATGTTGAGCATCCTGAAACTACACAAGTCCAGGTGGAGCTCAGTGAAAGCAATACTGATCAAGCACCATGAGGTGTATTAGAAGAAGAAAGAGTCATTAAAGAGCCTCACCAACCAGCAGAAGCGTGCTCCCCACGTCAAGGAGTAGAAACACAGACTGAAGAAGCAGCTAATACCCTGTAAGACTATAATCTTGTCAGAGAACAGAAGAGTTCCAAAACCCACTCAAAGGTTTGGATACGATCTTACTGCCTATGCCTTCATGATATGATCAACTCTTTTGGAAGAAGAACCAAGAACTTACACTGAGGCGTGTAAGTCAAGTCACTGCAAGCAGTGGATGTCTGCTATGCTTGAAGAAATTGAATCTCGGAAGGAAAACAAGACCTGGTCCATTGTTGATAGACCTGCAAGGCACAAGATCATTAGATCAAGATGGATCTTCAAGCTCAAGAAAAGAATACCAGGTGTAGACTAGCCAAGATTCAAAGTCAGGCTAGTGGCAAAAGGGTATTCTCAAACTAAAGGGATTGATTACAATGAGATTTTCTCCACTGTAGTCAAACATAGGTCAACAGAACCATTATGGCTCTCTGTGCTCATTTTGATTGGGAGGGAGTTGGATCAAAAGGATGTAAAGACAACTTTCTTATATGGAGAGCTAGAAGACCAGATCTTCATGCAACAACCATAAGGTTTTGAGGTTAGTATGAAAGGTGAAAAGTATGTATATTGCATAAATCCCTTTATGGCCTCAAGCACTCACCAAGGCAGTGGTACTTGAAATTTGATGAGTTCACGATCAGTCATGGTTATCAAAGGAGTGAGTATGATTGGTGTGTATACTTCAAAGAATTGAGAAATTTTGTGTCTCTATATCTCTTACTTTATGTAGATGATATGTTACTTGTATGCAAAGAAAAATAAGATATCCACAGGTTGAAGAGACAGCTAAATCAGAGGTTCAAGATGAAGGACTTAGGTCAAGCTAAAAACATTCATGGAATGGAGATAAGAAGAGGCAAAAGAAACAGAAGATTGTGTCTCTATCAACAAAGCTATCTTGGAAATGTCCTAGACAGATATGAGATAACCTTATCTGAAGTTGTGCCCACTCTAATTCCTCAACACTTCAAGCTGTCAACTGCTCAAAGTCCACAGTCAAGAGAAGACATCAAATACATGGCACAATACCTTATGCAAGTGCAGTAGGTACTTTAATGTTTGCTATGATTTGCACTAGACCTGACCTTGCTTATGCTATTAGTCTTGTTAGCAGGTTTATGTCTAATCTTGGAAAAGACCACTAGAATGTTGTTAAGTGGATTCTTAGGTACCTGAAGGGTACACTAAGGCATGGTGTTATGTATGGTTATTGTGATACTAACAAAGTGCAAGTAGAAGGGTACGTTGACTCAGACTATGCAGGCAGTATTAACACGAGGAAATCCTTATCATGATACATTTTCACAGTGTGTGGTGGAGTTGTGAGTTGGAAATCAACTCTCTAATCATTGGTTGCCTTTTCCACAACGGAGGCTGAGTATATGGCTATTACAGAAGCTATCAAGGAAGCTTTATGGATGAAAGGGATTATCACTGAACTTGGCTTCAAGCAGTCTCAAGTGGTTATCCACAATGATAGTCAATGTGCTTTGCATTTGGCTAAACATTCGGTGTTTCACGAGCGATCAAAGCACATTGATGTTAAGTTAAATTTTGTGCGAGACATTGTAAGCAAATGAAAGGTGAAGATTGAGAAAGTTTCTACTGAAGACAACCCAGCGGATATGATGACAAATCCATTGCCAATCAATAAGCTCAATCATTGCTTGAAGCTTGTCAACATTGGAAGTTGTGTTCATGAGGAGTAGTTCAAGACGGAGTTTTTCCATTTAGTGATGAAAGATGATGTTTAATTAGGTGGAGAACTGTTGTACAAGCATTGTATTCACTACTACAAATTCACATTTCTGGTGCGGAAGGGTATTAGGTGCGACATGTCGCACCTAAGCCCATATTCGGTGCGACATGTCGCACCAGATACTCATCCGGATGACTAAAAATTTCGCTAATGTTTAGTGTTATTCGGTGCGACAGTGTCGCACCGAATATGTAATTGTCGCACCGAATACCTTTAGGTGCGACAAATGTCGCACCTAATACCTTTAGGTGTGACAAATGTCGCACCCAATGGGTTTTAAATTTAAAGTTGTCAGCCGAATCCCTCCGAAATTTTTTGGATCTGGGATTTCATATTGGGTGCGACATTGTCGCACCCAATATGATTATTAGGTGCGATAATTCGCGCACCCAATAGTCTTAGGGGTTTTAAACTCGAGCCTCTTCTTCTCTTTCACTCATTCACTCATCTCTCAACCCGAACCTCTCTGCAACTCGACCTCGACTCGTCTCTCTCATCCCGAGCCCCCACGCCTCGTCTCTCTCAATCCGACTCTCTATCTCCGACCAAACGCCCTCCGGTACGTCCCCATCTCTCTCTCTCTCTCTCTGTCTCACCGTCTCTCAATCTCACTATGTCGCTCTCTCTCTCTCAGCCAAGCCCCCGCCCCGCCGCCTGGACCAGCCCCTCGCCCGCTCTGGTACGGCCCCCTCTCTCTTTCTCCGTCTCACCGTCTCTTAATCTCACTCTGTCTCTCTTTCTCTCTCTCTCTCTCACTCACACTCTCTCTCTCAGCCAGCCCCCCGCCCCGCGCCCCACCGGCCGTGACTAGCCTCCCCCGCCCTGCCGCCTACATCAGCCCCCCGCCCCGCCGCCTACACCAGCCCCCGCCCCAACCAACGCGTACCCGACCTGAGACGCGCGCCTCAGCTGAGCCCGACCCCTACGACGAGGTATGGGTTCCCCTCGTTGATTTTTTGGTCTCGAAATTTGTTTTGTTGGCCATGTGGTTTAGGAATTGATTTTGGATTTGATTTTTTTTTTTGAACGTGAGGTTCTTAATGCTTGGGTAAGGATTAAAAATCATGTTTTGATCAGATTGGTTAGAGATTTTGGATTGGTGAGATTTTGGATTGGTGAGGTTAATTCGTTAAGTTTATGTGAAGTTGAATTGGAATGTTTAATTTAGTTTAGTTTTAGATTATCATAATTATTTGAATTGAAATGTTTATGTGATTTTTACTTAGTAATTTCGTTAGTTAAGTTGAATTGAAATGTTTAATTTAGTTTAGTTTTAGATTATCATAATTATTTGAATTGAAATTGAAATGTTTATGTGATTGTTAATTAGTAGTTTAGTTAGTTATGTTGAATTGACATGTAAAATTTAGTTTAGTTTTAGATTATCATAATTATTTGAATTGAAATTGAAATTGAAATGTTTAGATAGATTAATTAGTAATATATTTGAATAGGATAGTCTTGGTTGGTTATATATGTTGTTCATTTTTAAATTACAGATTTTGGTTAGTCAATATTATAGGGGAAACTCTACCGAATTTCTGGTAGAATAAAACGTATTTGTCAAAAAATTAACTCTTTCGACAATATATTTTAATGAATTAACTAATTTGTCGAAATTGGTTAACTCGTTAATGAAATCAGTAGTGAAGTGAATTTGTATTAACGATTCACTCTCAATTTTATAACAATTCACTCTAAATTTCAAATATTAACGATTCACTCTCAATTTTACCTCTCAATTTCCTAATAATTCACTATTACAAAATGAATTCTAACGATTCATTTTTATCTCTCAATTTCCCGTCTCATTCAGCAGAATGTCAAATCCAAGTAGAGATTGGATTACCGAGACCAATCGGTTGAGTTTGCAATATAAAACAAGGGTTAACGAGTTTATCTGCCTTGCAAGCAAACTCCCGAACGAAAACGGTCATTATCGTTGTCCTTGCAAGTCTTGCAATAACGTGAGATGGCTGGACATTGAGGTCGTAAAAAATCACCTTTTGAACAAGGGGTTTACCCCGGGATACATCGAATGGTATCATCACGGCGAACGTCATGTGCTTATCCAAGTAGAAGATGCCAGCGAGTCTAACTAGAGAGGAGTCGGTGGATTGCACAATGCTCTCCATGATATAATGGATCACGATGACTTCGACGATTTTACGGATCCGACTCCGAGTGAAGTGCGTGCAAAAGAGTAAGTGGAAGACTTGTTCGTCGAGTTGGAAGCAGAATTGTACCATGGATGCAAAGAGTTTTCGTCTTTGTCGTTCTTGGTTTCGTTGATGCACATCAAAGTCACGAACCATTGGACGAACAAGTCGTTTACATAATTGTTGCATCTCTTGAGGAAGTCTCATCCAATTGGTAACCGAATTCCGGAAAAACACTACGAGGCAAAGGCGAAGCTAAAGCATTTCAGCATGGGATACGATATGATCGACGCGTGCATCAACGATTGTGTGTTATTTCGAAAAGATCTCGAGAAAGCTGAAGTGTGCCCAATTTGTAATGAGAGCAGATGGAAGCCATCCGGGAAGAATGTATCACAAAAGATATTACGATACTTTCCCTTGAAAGATCGATTGAAGCGATTGTACGCTTCTCGACACACGTCGCTTGAGATGCAGTGGCACGAACGAGATCGCGTCAAAGAAGAAGGCGTTTTGCGACATCCTGCGGATGGTTCGACGTGGAAGAATCTAGACGAGTGATACCCAAATTTTGCTGCAGAGCCTCGTAACGTACGTCTGTGACTAGCTTCTGATGGGTTCAACCCGTTTAGGGAAATGAGTCTAGCGTATAGTATGTGGCCCGTAGTACTAACTGCGTACAACTTGCCACCTTGATTGTGCATGAAAAAATAGTATTTGATGCTGACGCTTCTGATACCTGGACTGAGCTCACCTGGAAAAGACATTGACGAGTTTTTAGAACCACTAGTTGAAGAGCTGAAAGAATTGTGGGATACTAGGTTCCAAGTGCGAGATGGGGCAAATAATGAAGTGTTTCGGTTGCGTGCCTCGCTTCTATGGATGATAAACGACTTTCCGACTCGATCGTATTTGTCGGGATGGAGTGGCCAAGGGTATCTTGCGTGCCCCGCGTGCAACATTGAGACGCCATCTATGAAAGTCAGAAACAGGATCGTCTACTATGACCATCGTCGATTCTTGCCTACGCCTCACCGATTGAGGACAAGCATTGATCACTACGTAGATCGTCACGAGTTGCGCCGTAAACCTGTCAAGTTGACTGCGCAAGACATACTCGATCAGTTGGCTAGTGTTTCTTCCACGACAACTGGTAAAAATGCCGGTAAACGAAAACGTGCTGAGTGCGAATTGAATTGGACCAAAAAGAGCATCTTCTATGAGTTGTCTTACTGGTTAGAGTTGGAGTTGAAGCACAACATGGACGTCATGCATATAGACAAGAACGTGTGCGAGAATCTTCTCGGGACGATGCTCAGGTTGGAAAAGAAGAACTATGATACGGAGAAGTCGAGATTTGACTTGATCGACTTGAAAATCAAGTCTTCTCTGCACTTGAGACAACAAAGGAATGGGTGGTACAAACCGCCAGCAGCGTACACGTTAACCCTTGAGCAGAGACAACGGTTTACCGAGTTCCTCAAATCTGTTGAATTCCCAGACGAGCTCGCTGGAAATTTGAAAAAAAATGTGACTGCTGACGGGAAGCTCACAGGTTTGAAGTAGCACGATTGTCACGTGATCATGCAGAGGTTGTTGGCTGATGGTATTCACCGTTTTGTGCCAAAACCGATAAAGGAGACGATCTCCGAGCTCTGCAACTTTTTCAAGTTGATCAGTTCTAGAACCCTGAGAGTGGAGGATCTCGAAAAAGCGCAAGATTCAATCATTGAGATATTGTGTAAGCTTGAGCTGATATTTCCGCCAGCTTTTTTCACGATCATGGTTCACGTGGCAATTCATCTAGCAGATGAAGCGTTGTGTGGCGGTCCGATGCATATGCGATGGATGTACCCAGTTGAGAGATACCTTGGAACGTTAAAACAATTTGTCAGAAATAGAGCTAGGCCCGAAGGCTTTATTGCGGAAGCGTACGTTGTAGAAGAGGCATTGACATTTGTTGCAAGGTATCTCGCAGATAAGAAAACTGTCGATGAAGTTCAAGTGCGGGAACTTAATGTTTTTCAGTCGGAAAACTGTGTGCCTTACGGGATGATGAAGCCGATAGTTTTAGACGACGACTAAAAAGAGAAGGCGGAGTGGTACATTTATACCAATTGTCCAGAAATCGATCCGTATTTGATGTAAGGGAATCGTTCATTTAGATATGTACATTATCTAGCTCATTGATTTACATCTAATTACATAACGTTAACAGTGAGCATTTGGAACTTATACAAAATAACTCTGAAGCGGGAACTGTAGATTCTGATATCGAAGCAATGCATAGAAAATAATTCTAAATTTGGTTTGCGAAAGGTAAACTGAAAGGATTCATTTGCTAAAAGCATACTAAAACTGCTAATGACATCATCTTAATTTGCATATTCCATATTTATGACATGAAAGTTAGTGGTTCCGACGTGTCCGAAGAGCTTTATGGATTGTCTACGGGATCTATGCAAGTTGCTCATCAGTATCCGAGTTGCTTTGTGAATGGCGTGAAGTTCATCACTCGTCGTCGTGATAACCAACGAATCACCCAGAATAGCGGTGTTTGTGTGCCCGTGAACGAGTTCAACTTTTACGGTCGAATGGAAGACGTAATCGTGTTGAACTATACACATAACTGTCGTGTCGTACTGCTCAAATGCATATGGTATGGTGACAAGTACAATGCAGGACGTATAGTGCACGTTGATAAGACCACCGGAGCAACAAGTTCGTATACCGCCAAAGAGTGGTTTACAGAAGAGCCGTTTATACTCGCGACTCAAGCGAAGCAAGTGTTTTACATCCAAGATCTCGTTAAGGGTCGCGAATGGGAAATTGTTTAGGAATGCAATCATCGAGGGATATGGGACATTCTTGAAGTTGACTAGACCACTTCAGCATCGATTCCGTTGACAATAGAATTGTCAAATATCGACCGTCTTAATCATCGACACGAAACCGCTACGACCGAGCTTGTTACTGTTGTTGAAGATGATGATGAAGTGGATGAAGAAGATGAGGCAGGCGCCGTTTTTGAGGGAGACGATGTTGATGTCGATACTAACATTACATCGAGTGACGACGATGAATGACTAACACCGTGTAATAATAACCACGGTCGTCGAATACTAATTAAATAGTAAATACTAACTACAATTCATTTTGCAGGATGTCTACTTCAGGTCAAGACCCATCAGGAGGAGAGCGTGATCCCCCGCAGATGCCGAGGAAGAAGCGGGGACCAACGACTGGCCTCGTTTCTGGGAGAGCTGGTGTTGGGACCCCTAGAACGAACATAGTTTGCTATGATCAGATATAGCAGGCATTCTACCAAGATGTCAGGGAGCAAAATCCGTTGATTGGGACGTTCCAAAATCGGATAACTATTAGGTGCGACTTTTGAGGTATTTGGTGCGACAATCGTCGCACCGGATAACTACTTTTGTCCTAGTGATTTCAATCATCAAGATCTCATCGGACGGTGGAGATTAAAACTGAGTTCTTCAGCAAGTTCTTTAGATATCGACCGTTAGATCATCTTCTGCATTACTTGAAAGACAAGGCAGCAACACACGAGTCTAAAAATAAGTGCTTGATGTAATCCTTGTACATAGAACATACTCGTAGACATCTAGAGAGTACATTGTGAGAGAAAGATCTGAGAGAAACTTGGGTGAGAGAGAATCCGACGTGTAAGAGTCAGACTTGAAGATTTCAGTGTAACTCGAGGTATATTGTTCATGATTGCTGATAGTGGAAGAACCCTAAGGCTGGAAGTAGGTCCTTAGTGACCGAATCAAGATAAATCCGGTGTGTCTTTAACTTTCTTTTACAATTCTTGTATAATTGTGCATACTTTGATATGTTGCTTGCATTGCAAGGCACTTCTATCTCAAAGGCTTGTGTGTAAACAGGGTCAAGATTTTCTACATATGCGATCAACAATGAATACTTCTAAAATATACAAGGGCAAGAAACACTCAGAACTAGAAGATGCCTTTACTTGAGGAAAGGGAGAAAAAGACAAGTAAATAAGATTTGAAGAAAAAAAACACTCAAAATTAGAAAAAAAGAGGCAAGCAAGCGAGTATACCCCCATCAAAGATGGCTTGACAATTGCATAATATGAAAGAAAAAATAAGATGATTTATATGCTCACTGCTTACATGAAGAAGGCATATCACCCCCAACTACACCTATAAGGTTGTTCACTGAAAAAACAATTATAAAAAATAGATGTGTAGTCATGAGGGCATCTTATTTAGGAATTTGCAGCAAAAAGCCACAAAAGGTATGATAAAAAAAATGGCAAAAATTAGGAGATATCTTGGCTACTGGTCATCCATCTCGAAAATCAGAGCGGCGAAGGGTGGTTATTGGACTCACAACCCATCCGCTGGTCACGAAGAAGACCAATTCAAAAAAGGAAAGAAAAAAAAAAACAAACTGAGGATATAATTCCTACAACAACAATCTAATTAATTAACTACACAGCCCCAACACAAAATTTAAGAACGAGGCCTCTTAAAAATATTACAAATTTTTGTACGAAGTAGCCGATTCAAATTTAGTGTTTAGCAAAATAGTCAAGGTTTCATAAGTTAGTGCATTCTAGCCACGTAAAATTACTAATATACTCTTAATATTTGGGTGAACCTGTTTTTTCCAGAATTTCAAAATAGTTGATCTAGGTGTCCAAAATTTTAATCCACTATTCTATACCAAATAGTTTCAAAACTAAGTCCATCGTCAAAATTTTAATCGTGCCTTCAAAAAATTTAATCCGCTTAGCAGAAAAAAAAACTAAATCCGCAACGAGAAGCCAACGATGCTTTCAAAAAATTTAATCATGTGTTCGATAACAAAAATACTCAAAATCGTAAATAGAAAAGAAGAAGAAGAAGAAGAAGAAGAAGAAGAAGAAGAAGATGCGCGGCCCCGTTTCCTGGAGGAAGCTGGTTTCCCGAGCTCCTTCAGCGGGTGCTGCGATGGAGCCTCAAGTCGTCTGTGTGGCAAGGAATGTTGTCAATGGTACCCACAAGAAGAGTAGTAGTCTTTATTTATGTACATTTGATTTAATAAAGTCTCACGAAGGCTCTTGCTTGTAACTGCTGAATAATTAATAATTGGAACGTTCATTCATTCTTCCTTGTCTGTTTGAAGGTTTATGATAAAGAAAAATTAGTCGATCTAAGCCACATCAAACGTTGCAATTGTAATCTAGCCAACATTTCGTTTAATTTTCGAATCTAGCCAAATTTGATGACGTGTCATATTTATGTAAGATGGTATTTACTATATTAGCCTTGGTTTGGTTTAAAAAATACTAGCCCACGTTTTGAAACTTGGTTTTGTAGCCGAATTTGTTATATTCAGTTTATATTTCGAATTTTAAAAAAAATTATATACTTGGCAAAGTTGGTTATTGAGCATTTTTTTCTTTAATGAACATTATAGCCGTGTAAGCAAATACAGTGTATATGTTCGTAATTTTTTGTTAATCTCCGTTGCTTTGTTAATTTCTGTTAATTATGGTAAATTTTACATATGTGCAGGTAGAGCCGATTTCTTTCCTTTCCTTTAATACGCATTTAATACGGTATTTTTGTTTTCCAAATTTATTTTCTAATTTTGAACGGGATTTTATCATAATTACGTGTATTCATTATCTTGTTTGACTTATTCAATCAAATAAATATTTCCTTTCCCTTTTAATTACATCACCGAATCTCATATTATGAATTCAAAAAGCTGAAATTAAATTGCTGAAATTATAGCCGTGTAAGAAAATACAGTGTAAATGTTTGTAAATTTTTGTTAATCTCCGCTGATTTGTTAATTTCTGTTAATTATGGTAAATTTTTTGTGCATTTATTGCATTAAATTTTCTATTTTAATTACATCACCGAATCTCCTATTAAATTAGCTAAATATCCAATTAAATTGCGAATTTTTTTTAAATTAATTGGTTGTATACAATTCAAACCGGTCAAACGTGGGCTAGTGTTTTGATCAAGTATAAGAAAAAGGGTAAATTAGGTATTTTATATTCGTTAAATTTCAGTAAATGGCTAGATTGTAAAATTTACCAAACGTTGGTTAGATTCCAAAAACCATGTTTCAAAATGGCTACGTTGCTAGTTTACCCTATGATAAACTATAGTCTTTAGTCCTTAAACAAACCTAACAACAAATGAAGAGTCAAATATAGATTTGCATGAAAAAACTCGTAATGGTTTGCTTAAAATAGTATATTCACAATCTAAGGATCAAATTGCTATTGATCTCAGTATGATTGTTAGGAGAATCTATGATGTCTAGTTATGAGGCATTGAGAGTTGGGGACTCTATAGTTCTTCCTAGGTATCTTCTGAAGTTACTGAATTGACCAGTGCACTTCTAGAGACAGAATAAGAACAAACTATTTAACCTCTTATGTCTCGAAGTCACTACGTATGAATTGCATCGTGCTTACCTCAATCCTGAAATGAGACATGTCATTTCATAGCTTACGTATTCTCATTTGAAAAAGTCAGAGTTCTAGATTCACTATGTGATATAGACAAGACCTATTGGTGAAGTACTAAGTTATGAAGATGTCATGAGTAACTTTGTGAAGATCTCATAGATATGGAAGTCATGTACAAAATTGCTGAAATGCAATGTATATCACCTCATGTTTTATTCCTTGGAATGTGAATAAATGAACTGGCCAGTGTTCAAATTGAGTCATGACTCTTTTGGATGAATCAATGTGACTTGTTAGCTCATCGTCAATACATTGTTTCTAACTTATTCACAAGCGACAAATGAGTTGAGGAAATAATAACTAGAATGGTAAAATGGTAATTTTGTAAATCCCGTCTAGTTGATGATATTCATGAAGGGTAAACATAGATAATATTCAATGGATCCACTCATTACAATTAAGTAGAATTCTTGAGTAGAAAATATATTCATTTGAACCGAGAGATTTTAGTGTCAACTCTTTAATGTTTGTGAACTTTTGAGTCCAAGTATGCTAGCTCAAGCGATATTCATTTGGATCCATGAGGTCTCTACCACAAGTCATTAGAGTAGGATTAGCTAAACTAGAAGCTAAGTCAAAACAAGAACTAGACAAGTTTAACGAAAATTGTTTAAAGGGTAATTTTGTCATTTTGGACATGAGATGGTATGAATGTCAATAAATAAGTTTTTTGACATTGTCATATGATGGCAATGGGTTCAAGTCAGTCAGCCATAATGAGAGAATTAGGCCTTGAGGATTGAATTTTATTTCATGGAATTTTACTCGAAAATTCTTAATGAGCTTTTCTTATGTTGTCATGAACAAATGAAGAAACATCTAGAAGCTCCTTCTAGAAGCCTAAACCGTCCACACCAAAGGGAGAAGAGAGTCTATTTTGTGCATTGATGTATGAAGATACTTGCCAAAAGAAAAAGAGGAAACAAATTTCCTCTACAAGGAAAGTAGATGGGCGGGAAGGCAAGAGAGAACAAGCAAAAGAGGAAACAAATGTGCTTCTAAATGCAAGAGTTGGACGTCCATGAGGTAGAAAAAGAGGAAATAAGATTTGCTCATGAATATGTGATATTCTATAGAAAAGAGGAAACTACCTTTTGAAGGTAATCCTCCTCCTATAAATACCCCACCTCATTCATAACTCACAACACACAATTTTAGAGATTGAGAGCTTCTCTCTCTAGAAAAGTGGCCGCCCATCCTTCTCTCTCTCTCTCTCTCTAACCCTTCTTATTCTTTTGTTTTGACATCTAGGTCCTCATTAGACCTAGCATTTGTTTTAGCTCTTTGGCTCAAAGACTTGTTCTTGAGTCATCGTGTTTAAAAGTACCCACACACTAAATCCAACCATTCTCTTAAGAATCTAGTGGTAGAAACTTTCGTGGTTGCTCATAGGTTCAAGAAGACTAGTGGGAGAGCCGAGCTGCGTGGGGAGATGAACGTTTCAACATTCCAAAGGCTTCTCAACGTTCAAGCTCCATTCGAGGTTGGTACCGAGTAAAAAATAAATGTAGTTTTAAAATTTTAAATTATATGTTCAAGCACTTTGTCTAGGTTGTAAAAACGTTTTACGAATTTTTAAAGAAATTTTTTATATTCCGCCGCTTGCTAGAAGCGATAAATCTTTTCTTAGCCCTAGATCTATTCCAACAAGGAAATGGTTCTTGATTGTCGTTTTGTTGTTGCGAAGTTGGGCGCTGTTACGGCCATGGGCTACGGTTCGAGCCCAGTTCATTGATGTCTCTGAGCGGGAGCGAGACGTTTGAGACAAAGTTATGGGAGTTCAAGATTGGTGCCGAATAGGACATCCATTGGCTCCTTCCCTAGTCTTAGAGATGTCAGGATCGAGATTTCCCATGTCGGGATGTGGAGTGCTGCTATTCTCGTCTGTGTGAGAGTAGGTGTGATCATCCTCGTCCTCGTTCACATGAATGTGGACACGTTCGTCCTCGGAGCCCCCTAAGTGAGTGAAACTGCTAGCATGCCATGTCGGGCCGAGAAGGTTCTCGATGATGGCTGTGTCATTTCCCTGTCTCATGAGGTGATGGTAAGGAAGTCGATGAACACTTTCTTCAAGCTCAATGAAGATCTTGCTCTGAGATCGGATCTAGGGTCGCTTTTAGAGGCAAGTCTTGATTTTGCTACGCCAGTCGGCACAAATTATATTGGGACCATTCTGTGCGGGAATGTTCGCATCCCTCAGATGTGTTGGGAATCTAATCTTTCATATTTTCTGAAGTTTGTGAAAATTGAATTTTTAGGAGAAAAGAAGAAGACTGGAAGGAATTTCAGGTTGTTTAAGTCAGGCAGTCCTTATTAGGAATTCTTGCCCACAAGAAGATGCTTATGTAAATTATCGTTGAAATTATTAATAAAATAAATTTTTGTCATTTATTATTTATTCGAATTGAAAGTGTTATTTCTTATACATTAAGATTTATCAAACATTCATCAACCCATAGTCTCTGTATCAAACTGAGTCACATGCTCGACATCTGAGATTGGGCGGTGAACTAAAATTGGTCGATGATTGATTCATGCTTGCGTAGCTGAATCTGAAATCATATATGTGGAACACAAGTGAAGGTTGAGCATTTAGTGGGAGCATTCTACACTTGTGGTAAGTGTACGAGCCGGACAGGTCTTGGTTGTAGATGTGTCGTTTAAGGACCGTTACGATACACTAATCGAGGTCGCTAATGATGATCACAGTGAGACTTGATCTAAATCCTGAAGTGATCATGGACACTGGATAATGTTACCGAGCTTTTTGACTCGTCCGCCAAAAGGCCACTATCATGCTAATCACATCTTATGTCTTGAGAGTTTCGGAACATGGTTCGAGTGGGAAGTGATTTACAGATATGTAATAAGAGGCTAAGCGGATGGGTTGCTAAAAGGACTAGTGCCTTTCCTCTCTACTGGAAGCTTTTCCGTGATGGAATCCGTGATGGAATACTATTAGGATAATCAAGATTAGATGTCACAAAATTCGTAATAACTAAGCTATATCGAAACTTATGTCTTTGCGGGTAGCTTAGAAATCCTTGAGTTTTTAATACGATTTAGTTAACTCGAGTGGATCACCTAGACTAAAGATAATGCTAGGAAAATTAAAATACTAAAAGTATATTGAGTCTATAAGGCCTCCAACATTAACACAACACTGTGAGGGTGGTCTTGCTCGCGTCGTGACCGGCGGTCTTTTAGACATGGTGGTCCATTTATTTCGGAAGGTGTATGCGCATTCCAATACCAAGGTTGTGTTTCTGACGATAGGTAGAGAAGTGGATCTCGTTCCTAACCTAGGCTTCCCTAGCATGCACGGGCTAAGCTTTGTCTGCTAAAATGTTAGGTCGACTCAAGTATGAAATGACCGGTGGTTGTCTCATATGGCCAACGATTCCTATAAAACTGGTAGTTAGTAAGCATAGTTATGAATGTACATGAACCACGATTGCTTATTAATCTGAGATGGTTCTCATTTTCGCTAGGTGCGCTCCGTTCGGTCACCTTAGTGAAATGAACTGCGGCTATTGGTGAATTACCATGGAACATAAAAACTGGGTCTTTTTAGAAATTAATATTTTTTCCAGTGCTTATTGCATCATGTTTTTATTTCCTAAAGTATATTGATAAATGTTTTTTTTTCTTTTCAAATAATTATTCATGTACTTATATTTTTATTAAGTTCAGCATGACTTCAAACTATTCTTTATTGAAAGAAATTATGGAAGATAAAATGAAGAATGGAGGTGTAATATTGACCACATGAAGTCGATGATCGATAGATTGAATCTGATCAGCTACTTTTGCACTAAGATAGATGAGGCTACTCGGGTTGAGATTATTCTTGAATTCCTCGCCGAGGAGTATGCTGGCTTCAAAGAATATTTTCGTGGTCTCTGCCCGAGGTATGCCATGGAAAAGTTCCAAGGTGAACTTATAGCCTGTCATGATGGTTTAATAAAGGACGTGTGCCTTTATAGATTGCACTCTGGTTGAGTGACAATCTCACCTCGTTATTACTCTCCTATAAGACAACCCGTGGAGAATGTTCTCGCAGTGGGAGAGCCTTCGGTCATCTACATCTCTGATGATGATGATGAAGTAGTAAACTTGTACCCTGAGTCTTGTGGAGGTATTGTCCCGTTCACAAACATACTTGTATTAGAGGCATTTTATGCTGGAGATTCATTATCGTCCTGGATAATTGATTCGGGGACAACTAATCATGTTTGTACATCTTTACATGTGTTTGATTCTTGGGAGGAACTAAATGGAGATGAACTACAGCTTAGAGTAGGGAACATAGAGTCCGTCACTGCTAAAGCTTTAGGAGTACTTCGACTTTGTTTGGAAATAAATATTTGATACTTGATTCAGTTCATTTTATTCCTGGTTTTTATAGAAACCTTATTTCAGTTTCTGAGTTACTAAAACATAAATATTCTTTATCAATGAATGAAAATGCTTTTAGTATTTCTTATGAAAAGAATTATATGTGATGGCTCATTTATACAACGGTGTATATGTGATATCCCCTGAAAACAAATTTTCCTTTGATGCTGAGATGTTTAAAGTAGCTAAACCCACATCTAATAAAAGATTAAAGGTATCCAATGATGATGAAACATATTTATGGCACTTCAGACTTGGTCACATTAATATAAAGAATAAATCTCATTTTTACCCCCTGGACTCGAACCTCCGTTACATTTCGCCCCCTGGACTCGAAAATGTTGCAAAACTCAACTCACAACTCAGACACGTGTTACAAGGCCCCACTTCCGTCAGTTTTTGGACGTTAAGTTATATTGTTTTGATGATGTGGCAATATTTTAAAAGGTTTTTTTTGTGAAATTATTATTTTACCCCTTTTCTAATATCTTTAATTCATCTTCTTCCTCAAGATCTGAATCAGTCAAAGCCATAACTCACAGAAAAACTCACGGACCAATTCAGAATAACAAAACAAAACTCAATCCGAGAATCAAATCGACCTCGTCAAGTCTGAATCATCATCGATCACTAATCAACTTCAAATTTCAAACATCAAACCAGCAACATAAAACTCTTTTTCTATTTCTTTTGCGTTCGTTGCATCCTTCTGGTTCAGTGGATTTGAAGCCCTGTCTTGAAAGCCTGTGCTGGACTGGGATCAGAAAATCCAAGTCCGCCAAACAAAATAAAAAAAAACTAAGTGACCGAGAAAACACCATATAGGGTTTCCAATAATAATTACCAGATCTTCTTCGTCTATTCACATATATTCATTTCTCCATTTCTTCTTCTTCTCTGTGTTTTAATCTTCTTCAGGCTCTACATGCGCTTTCCAGTGGATTGTTGAACTTCAGACTGTATTTTCTGGGTTTCGGTGAATAAGAGGAGAGCTCGGATTGCTTTTGTTGTTGCGATTTGGGGATTTCTTCGTGTTTTGAGATGGGAAGCTATGGAGAGGCGAACAATAAGGCCCGACGATGGAGAATCCATAGAGAAAATGACGATTGCTTCGTCTCTGGCGCCATCAGTCTCGAACGTCGAATATGAATTATTACTATTAGGCACCTCTCCCAGATTGAAGAGTGCGATGTTTGTCGCGGATTCCTTGTTGGATCCTCGCCACCAGAAGATTCATCTCCGGCGAGAAGCAGGAAACACAACCCACGCGAACCAGGAAAGAAAAAAATGCAGACAAGAAACGAAGAAGAAAGGAAATAGAGAGAGATCCGAGAGAGAGAGAGAGAATAATAGAAATATTTGATTATTTAATAACGATAAATATATCTGATAACAATATTTAAATATTAAAAGTATTTAAAATAATAAAAAATACTCTTATACCCTTTAAAATATTACCACTTCATCAAAACGTGAAACTTAACGTCCAAATACTGACGGAAGTGGGACCTTGTAACACGTGTTTGAGTTCTGAGTTGAGTTTTGCAACATTTTCGAGTCCAAGGGGCGAAATGTAACGAAGGTACGAGTTCAGGAAGGTAAAAATAGGATTTATTCTAATATAAACAGGCTAGAGAGGCTTTCAAGGCTTGGGCCGTTGAAACACCTTAAAGTGAGAACTCTACCTGTTTGTGAATCTTGCATTGAAGGAAAGATGACCAAGAGATCTTTCTCTGGCAAAGGACTAAGAGTCACCGAACCTCTGCAACTAGTTCACTATGGCGTCTATGGACCAATGAGTGAAGTTGCGAGAGGCGGTTATGAATACTTCGTCACTTTCACTGACGATTATTCTAGATATGGTTTCATTTACCTAATGCACCGAAAAATCTGAAATTTTTATCAAGTTCAAAGAATTTTGTGCTTGTGTTGAAAACCACTTAGGTAAAACTATTAAGACTGTTCTATCTAATCGGGGAGGCGAGTTCTTGGATACTGCGTTCATCGATTATTTGTTTGAACATGGGATTGTGCCACAATTATCGGCTCCCCACAATAAAATGGAGTTGCTGAAAGGAGAAACCGCTCTATTAGACATGGTAAGATCCATAATTAGCTATTCTTCCCATTCAACATCTTTCTGGGGTTATGCTTTGTAAACTGCTGTATTCGTCTTGAACCATGTTCCTTCTAAATCGATATCCAAAACCCCATTGGAATTATGGAAGAGTGCTACTCCTAGCTTATGCCACTTCTGAATATGGGGTTTTCCCACTCACGTCTTGAAAAAGAAGGCGAGTAAGCTGGAACTGAAAATAAACTTCTATTTCTTTGTTGGATGTCCAGAAGGAACGAGATGAGGTATATTATATGACCGCATGGATAAGAAAACTTTCGTTTCTACTCATGCTACTTTTCTTGAAGATAATTATGCTAAATCACATAAACCTCGTAGTACAATAGTACTCGAGGAAACGATTAGACTAACCCCAAAGACTAACGTCCAAAGGGAACCATCTCCACCTACAACTGATGTGAGAGTAGGAGATGAAGAAGAAAACGCAAATGTTGGCCCAAGTGATACATTGCCTCGTCGTAGTGAGAGGGTCTCTAGAGAGCCTCACCAATATTTTGGCTTTGAAGCAAACATCATTGCATTGGATGCGAGCTACGATGACCCCGTGTCATTTAATGATGCAATGGTCGACTTGGACAAAGATAAATAGCTAGAAGCCATAAATCAAGAGATAGAGTCTATGCACTCAAACTCAGTCTGGACTCTTATAGATGCACCCGAATAAATTAGACCGATTGGGTGCAAGTGGATTTATAAGAGAAAGAAATGAGCTGATGGACAAGTCAAAACCTATAAGGCTAGACTTGTGGCTAAGGGTTTCACCCAAAGAGAAGAAATCGACTATGACAAAACCTTCTCTCTTGTAACCATGTTTAAATCCATCAGAGTTCTTATGGACATTGCCGCTCATTATGATTATGAGATCTGGCAAATGGACGTAAAGACATCCTTCTTGAATGGCTATCTGCAAGAAAAAAATATATATGGCTCAACCAGACGGATTCATACAAAAGGGTCAAGAGCACAAGGTTTGGAAGTTATTGAAGTCCATTTATGGACTTAAGCAAGCGTCTAGATCCGGGAACTAAAGGTTTGATGATGTTATCAAGAGCTATAGTTTCGAACAAAACTTTTCTGAGCCTTGTGTTTACAAGTACTTGAAGAGAAAGGTAGTGGTTTTCTTAGTGCTTTATGTAGACGATATCCTCCTTATAGGAAGTGATATTGAGATCATGTCGGACATAAAAGCATAGCGGGCAAAGCAATTCCAAATGAAAGATTTGGGAAATGCAGCTTTTGTTCTTGGAATCCAAATCATTTGTGATAGGAAGAACAACCATTTAGTTCTGTTTCAAGGTACTTATATTGATAAGGTACTTTCCCGCTTCACAATGAAAAATGCTCATGGCGCATTGTTACCGATGTGCTCAGGGTTAGCCTTGTCTAAAGAGCAGTGTCATAAGACACCTCAAGAAGTGGATGATATGAGTGGAGTTCCATATGCCTCAACAGTTGGGAGTCTGATGTATTCCATGTTGTGTACTAGACCCGACATATGTTATGCAGTGGAAGTTGTTAGTAGATACCAGTCAAATCCTGGTCTTGATGGATAGCTGTTAAGAATATACTCAAATATCTTAAGAGAATTAGGGACATGATGCTCGTGTACACAAGTAATGACTTGGTGGTACAAGGATACACTGACTCTGATTTTCAAGCAGATCGTGACATGTTGAAGTCAACGTCTGGGTCAGTGTTCTGAATGTCTGGAGAAGAGTTAAGAAATCTAATATCGCGGACTCTACGATGGAAGCTGAATATATTGCAGTATCCGAGGCACCCAAAGAGGCTGTTTGGCTTAAGAACTTCTTAGCCGAATTTGAGGTAGTTCCTGATATAAACGAGCATGTGCAACTCCACAGTGATAATATTGGAGCGATTGCAAACCCGAAGGAACCAAGCATCCATAAGAGAGGAAAGCATATAGAGCGAAAATACCACCTCATAAGGGAGATAGTTCGGAGGGGAGACGTGGTTGTCATAAAGATCTCGACGTTGGATAACATCGCGGATCCGATGACTAAGGGACTGCCTGAACGTGTGTTCTTGAATCACATAGAAGGGATGGGTCTTAGATATATGCCACATCTTTTCTAGGTCAAAGTGAGAGGTTGTTAGGAATTCTTTCCCACGAGAAGATGCTTATGTAAATTCTGGTTGAAATTATTAATAAAATAAAGTTTTGACATTTATAATTTATTTGAATAGAAAACGTTATTTCTTATACATTAAGATTTATCAAACATTCATCAACTCATAGTCTCCGTATAAAACTGAGTCACATGCTCGGCATCTGAGCTTGTGCGGTGAACTAAAACTGGTCGATGATTGATTCATGCTTGGGTAGATGAATCTGAAATCATATATGTGGAGCATAAGTGAAGGTTGATCACTTAGTGAGAGCATTCTATACTTGTGGTAAGTGTACGACCCGGACAGGTCTTGGTTGTAGATGTGTTGTTTAAGAACCGTTACCACACACTAACCGAGGTCGCTAATGATGATCACAGTGAGACTTCATCTAATCCTGAAGTGATCATGGACACTGGATCATGTTACCGCGCTTTTTGAATCGTCCGCTAAAGGCCACTATCATGCTAATCACATCTTATGTCTTGAGAATTTCGGAACATGGTTCGAGTAGGAAGTGGTGGACAGATACGGAATCCAACCTTCCTGAAAGAAAGTAAATGTTCTCTTACCTAAGGGTTGATTCCAGAACTAATAGATTGCGCGCAACAATGCTTAGGGCTTATAAGTGTCAAGAAAAGTATAGCAGAATAATTGACTTTTCTCGACACGGGTTACACCTGGAGGATCTTGTTCACAAACTGACTATATCAGTGGATACTCGTCACGATTAGTAAATATAATTTTAGTATAAAGAAGGGAACAGTTGTGGCTTACATAGTGGAGTATTTTACCAAAATTAAACGAATTGATGGAAAAAGAGAAATAACTATTTCGTCTTTTTCATCGGATTTGTTAAGCTTCTATTACTAGGTTCATAGTCCCCGATTCAGCTTTGATAAAGACGGATAAGAACTCTCTAGTAATAATGAATATTATTATTACAATCTCATAGCTGTAAATTGTTTAGCAGCATTCATTCAGAAATTTGTCTATTTGCCTAATTAAATATTTATTATGAAATTAATTATTTATTGTTTGATCAAGTAAATAATTATTTGAATTTTAAGTTGGGCCTCTTGGACATTGTGAAATTCGAAAATTCCTTGACCCATGACCATGAGGTAGACACCTACATTAGGATATTAATTACACAATATTCTGTCTTTAATTAGTTGCTAGATTTGTGGTAACTAATTAAATAAGAGTGAGATGTTATCTGTTTATTAAATGATGAAATAAGATATTGTCATTTATTCTCTCTCACAATTAATTTTCTAATATCTAGGAGAATAATAATGGTAGAGATATTCTCTCCATTAAATAAGAAAATAAGATATTGTCCTCGTTATTCTCAAATATCTAGATTCCTCAAATATACGAGAAAAATAAGGAAATAAATATCTTAGATTATGATCTGATGGATGAGAGAAAAAGTATGATTTATAGTCAAGATCCAATGGTTTATGCTTAACTACAAAATATGAAAGAATAAAGGAGAATTAAATATCTCTAGGATCTTCCTAGAATATCTCTTTTCTACCACTATAAACATGGGTTTAAAAGAAAACAAAAAGGACACAATTGCTTAAGTAAGAATTTTGACCAACTCACCTAGGTGTTGGACGAAAATTCTCTCTCTCACTCTCCTAGAATATCTCTTTTCTACCACTATAAACATGGGTTTAAAAGAAAGCAAAAAGGACACAATTGCTTAAATAAGAATTTTGACCAACTCACCTAGGTGTTGGACGAAAATTCTCTCTCTCACTCTCCCTTGGAATTCCGTGATTCCATTTCCATAAACACGGTACGATCTAAAGTCATAAATCAGAGTCATAGTGAATTTAGAGTGTGCCCACCATTTCTTCTTATTCGTCTCGGAGATTACGTTTTGGAAGACTATGGTGTCATTTTCCGAGTGCCATACGACGAGAGTAATAAAGCCATTCCCGGAGATCAGATCGTGGAAGATAAAGCTTGAAGAAGGAGTTGGAAGAACTCGGAATGAAAGCTTGAAGAGCGCATTGAAGATTCTGTAGCTAAGGAGAAACCCGTAAGTTTTTCCTAATGACTCTTCTGTTTAAATCGGTTACTTGATATTGCTCTCATGCTTATATTAATTAAAGTAAATTTAGATCTTTTTACATATAATCAATATTAATTAGCTTCTATTAGTGTATTTAATTTTCTGCATGGTTACATGGGTGCATAATCACCAACAATCCTTTCCTTCAAGCACCAAAATGTTGTTGCTGAAAATTGGACAACGTTGAAGACTTCGGACAATTTTACCAAAGACCGGACCAAGTGGCCAAGTTCTAGCCGAGTTTGTAGAAACTCAAAAATCACGAGCTCCCTCCATTAACCCAAAAACGTTCTTCGTTCGTCATGAGGACCTGATAGTAAGAAGAAGAAGAAGAAGAAGAAGAAGAAGAAGAAGAAGAAGAAGAAGAAGAAGAAGAAGAAGAAGAAGAAGAAGAAGAAGAAGAAGAATAATAAGAAGAAGAAAATAAGCTTAAAGGGCGCAAAGGTGGTGCCTCTGGAGGGTGCTATGACACTCAACATTAGTCTGATTGCTATGATTGACGTAAGGGTGCCGTTATTCTTTGAGAATAATTGAGAGAATCGAGCTCAATCAGAGTGAAAGCAAGTGTGGAGAGTCCTCAGCAGCATTTCATGTTTCTGAAATTGAGTGATTGTGTTGAGAGAGAATTGTGTACCTTTTTCCCTATGCGGAGAAGGGTATTTATAGTGGTTGGAGGGTTGAAAAGAGCCATAAAAGTTAGATTAGGCAAAGGCAAGGCACGCGCGCATGTAAATACAGGCGCGTGCGCCTAGTGTTCATACTGGCACGTCGCGCCTGCCCGTGGCACAGCGAGCCGAATGCCAGGCGCGACGTGCCAAGGGTTTTTTGGTCTTTTTCTTCGTTTCTCCTCTCCTTTCTTCGTGGACTCATCTCGTATGGACTGTTTAGCCTTCGTGGGCCCGGATCGGGCTTCTTTGTGGGCCTCATTTGTGCTTTGACATGGGATTCCTTGTAAGTCACAAGGAATTTGATATTTTCGAAAATGACCGAAAACACGAAGATCGTTTCAGGCTACGTGTTCAACGACGTGAAGCTTTCATAGTTGCAAAACTTTATGTCAGTTGAAGCTATTGTCCTGTAGGCAAGTAAAAGATGTCCTCGGGATTTGCTCTTCTTTCTCTGCGAGTCGTGGTTGTCAGGGTCTTCCTCCTCCTAGTGACGGTCTTCGTGAGATTTTCGGCTTTGAGTGAAGTCTTATAGACACATGAATTTTTCTACATGAGTCGAGAGCTTGGCCATTGTTCGCGGTTCTCGCTTGATGAAGGAGCCGATGAGGTCCTCCATTTAAAGCACCCGCAATGGCGTCTCCTTCCTCGAACTGGTCTACCTTGTTAGACTCTTCTTTGAATCCAACCAAATATTTACAAAGGGGTTCTCATTTTCTTTGCTTGAGACATCGAAAGTGAGCTTTTCCAAGCATTTTCTCGTGGGAGCCGCTTAAACGAGTGAGAAAGGATCCATGTAGCTCCTTGAACGAGTTAATTGATCCGGGACTCAAGTTTTCAAACCATTTGAAGGAGGGGGTCTGCCTAGTGTGAGGTTGAATATCTGGCACAAGTTGATGGCGTATGTATTTACTGCCATTCACATGTAATACTGTCAGATGTGGTGAAGGGGGTCCGCCTTTCCCTCGTAGCGCGGGAGATCTAGCATATAGAAGTCAGCCAAGAATTCCTCTGAGAAGATGTCAGTTGTGAACGGGGATGCTGTTTATTCTATCATACCCTAGACCTATTGGGTCATGGTTTGAACGGCTACAAGGTTGCAGACATTGAGCATGCTGGCCACGTCTGTTTATGTTGTAGGGACACTAACCGGGACGAGTGGGGCAAATTGCCCTTTTTTGTTGGAGATCTGGTCGATGGGGAACGTATGGGGCAGAGCGACATTGTTCTAGCCGAGTCTACTTGTCGTCTGCGCGGCCCCATTTTCAGGAGGAATCAGATTTTCCAAGCTTCTTCAACGGCCATTGAGGTGCTGCCTCAAGTCGCATGTACGAAAATGGGATAGTTCTCGATTATCGTTTCGCTGTTTCGAAGTTGTGGCGCCATTGCGTCCACGGGCCGCGGTTCGAGCCTAGTTTACTTGTGTTCTTGAGCGGGAACGAGATGTTTGAGATGAAGTTGTGGGGATTCGGGATTCTTGCAGAATACGTCGCCTGGTGGCGCCTTTCCTAGCATTGGGGATGTCGTGGTCGAGATTTTGCATGACGGGATTCAAGGTGTCATCACTCTCACTTGTGCGAGAGTGTGTGCGATCACCCTCGTCCTCGTTCGGGTGAACGTAGTTACGTTCATTTTCGAATCCTCCCGAATGAGTGAAACTGCCAACCTGCTGTGTTGTGCCAAGAAGGTTCTTGATGATGGCTCTGTCGTTTCCTTTCTCGCGAGGTGGTCTGTCAGTCGACGGACGCTTTCCTTGAGCTCGACGATGTGGAAGTCCCGCGGGTCTTGCTCTGTGATCGGAGTTGCGATATCTTTTAGAGGCAAGATCACGATTTATCTGCGCCTGTTGGCGCAAATTATATTGAGAGCATTCGGCGCGGGAGTATGCGCCTCCCTCGGATGTGTTGGGACTCTAGGTTCCATATGTTGGAATAGATCTAGGGTTAAGAAAAGATTTATCGCTTCTAGCAAGCGGCGGAATATAAAAAAATTCTTAAAAACCAGTAAAACGTTTTTACAACCTAGACAAAGTGCATGAACATATAATTTAAATTTTTAAAACTACATATAGTTTTTACTCGGTACCAACCTCGAATGGAGTTTGAACCTTGAGAAGCCTTTGGAAGGTTGAAACGTTCGTCTCCCCACGTAGCTCGCCTCTCCCACTAGCTTCTTGAACCTATTGAGCAACCACGAAAGTTTCTACCACTAGAGTCTTAAGAGAATGTTTGGATTTAGTGTATGGGAACTTTTAAACATGATGATTCAAGAACAATTCTTAGAGCCAAAGAGCTAAAACAAATGCTAGGTCTAATGAGGACATAGGTGCCAAAACAAAAGAACAAGAAGGGTTAGAGAGAGAGAGGGGCGGCTACAAGGTTAGAGAGAGAAGCTCACAATCTCTAAAATTGTGTGTTGCGAATTGTGAATGAGGTGGGGTATTTATAGGAGGAGGATTACCTTGAAAATGTAGTTTTCTCTTCTCTATTGAATATCACATATTCATGAGCAAATCCTAGTTTCCTCTTTACCCTCATGGACTACCTACTCAATGCCATCAAGGCCTCGGATTTGTTTCCTCATTTGATTGCTTCTCTCTTGGCCGAAATCCCCTTGCTTCTAGAAGCAAATTTGTTTCATCTTTTTTCTTTTGGCAAGTATCTTCATACATTAATGCACAAAATAAACTATCTTTCTCTCTAAGATGGTGCACGAAAATAGGTCTTCTAGATGCTTCTTTATTTGTTCATGACAACATAAGAAAAGCCCATTAAGAATTTTCACATAAAATTCCATGAAATGAAAATTAATCCTCAAGGCCCAATCCAAGGATGTTGGCCATGTGACACATTTCAATTTTCATCATATGACAATGTGAAAAAACTTATTTATTGACATTCGTACCATCATATGTCCAAAAGGACAAAATTGACCTTTAGACAATTTTCGTAAAACTTGTCTAGTTCAACATTTGAACTTGTTTTGACTTAGCTTTCATGTTTAAGTAATCATACTCCAAAGACTTGTGGTAGTGACCTCATGGATCCAAATGAACAAAGCTTGAGCTAGCATACTTGGACTCAAAAGTTCACAAACCTTTTCCAAGTTCTAGCTTAATGTCAACTGACTCCACTAAAGAGTTGACACTGAAATCTCTCGGTTCAAATGAATATATTTTCTACTCAAGAATTCTACTTAATTGTAATGAGTGGATCCATTGAATATTATCTATGTTTACCCTTCATGAATATCATCAACTAGACGAGATTTACAAAATTACCATTTTACCATTCTAGTTATTATTTCCTCAACTCATTTGCCGTTTGTGAATAAGTTAGAAACAATGTATTGACGATGAGCTAACAAGTCACATTGATTCATCCAAGAGAGTCATGACTCAATTTGGACACTGGCCAGTTCATTTATTCACATTCCAAGGAACAAAACATGAGGTGATATACATTGCATTTAAGCAATCTTGTACATGAATTCCATATCTATGAGATCTTCACAAAGTTACTCATGACAACTTCATAACTTAGTACTTCACCAATAGGTCTTGTCTATATCACATAGTGTATCTAGAACTCTGACTTTCTCAAATGAGAATATGCAAGCTATGAAATGACATGTCTCATTTCAGGATTGAGGTAAGCATGATGCAATTCATACATAGTGACTCCGAGACATAAGATGTTAAATGGTTTGTTCTTATTCTGTCTCTAGAAGTGCACTGGTCAATTCAGTACCTTCAGAAGATACCTAGGAAGAACTATAGAGTCTCCAACTCTCAATGCCTCATAACCAGTTATCATAGATTCTCCTAACAATCATACTAAGATCAATAATCATTTGATCCTTAGATTGTGAATATACTATTTTAAGCAAACCATGAAGAGTTTGTTCATGCAAATCTATATTTGACTCTTCATTTGTTGTTAGGTTTGTTTAAGGACTAAAGACTATAGTTTATCATAAAGCTTCAAACAAACAAGGAAGAATGAATGAACATTTCAACTTTTATTTATTATTCAGCAGTTATAAGCAAGAGTCTTCGTAAGACTTTATTACATCAAATGTACATAAGAGATGACTACTACTCTTCTTGTGGGCACCATTGACAAGACCATACATCACGATCAAAGGGTTATGTTGAAAGTTTTCTATTTTTTCAAGTCAGAAAAGATTGTTATGGGAGCTCGTGAATGTTTCTCGAGCCCCCTCATTCTAGCGTCAAAATGTTATCGCTGAAAATTGAACAACGTTGAAGACTTCAGGGTCGACCCAAGGCCGGATCAAATGGCCCCGACGAGGCAGGGTGTGCGAAATTTAAAAGTCACGAGTGTCGCTTCTCTAACTCAAAAACATTCTTCTTTCGTTGTGGAGTTCTGAGAATAAGAAGAAGAAAATAAGCTAGAAAGGCGCATATGCTTACATTAATCTGATTGCTATGAGTGAAACTGTGTGCGGAGGGTCATCGACAACGTTTCAGGACTCTAGCATCGAGTAGAGAGAGTTTCGAATTGATTACCTTTTTCCTCAGGGTAAGAGGTCTACTTATATGTGTTGGAGGGCTGAAAAGATCCTTAAAAGTTGGATTTGGGGAAACAAGGGCGCACGCGAAAAGTTCGTCGCGCGCGTGAAGCATCGAAGGGCGTGCACACTTTTTCGCGTCGGTGCGTCACGGTAGCGCTTTGTGCGCGGTGCGCTGACACTTTCGCACAATGCGTTGGGGCTTTATGCGACGCGTGTTGTTGCTGTGTGCAATGCATGTGACTAGTTTCTTTTGACATTTTCATCTTTATGGGTCTAGATCGAGCTTTATTGCGAGTCTCATTTAAATTTCATTTGAGTTTTGACATAAAATTCATTGTAAGTCACGAAAAATGTAATACTTTAAAAAATAACTTAGAATAAATCCCATTTTTACCCCTGGACTCGTACCTCGGTTACATTTCGCCCCCTGGATTCGAAAATGTTGCAGAACTCAACTCACAACTCAAACACGTGTTACAAAGCCCCACTTCCGTCAGTATTTGGACGTTAAGTTTCACGTTTTGATGACGTGGCAAGATTTTAAAGGGTATAAGAGTATTTTCTATTATTCTACATACTTTTAATATTTATCAGATATATTAATTGTTATTAAATAATGATCTATTATTCTCTCTCTCTCTCTCTCTCTCTCGACTCTCTCTCTCTCTCTCCTTTCTTCTTCTTTTCTTCTCTGCATTTTTTCCTTCCATCAAAATACAGCATTATCAAATGCCAAATAATAACAATCCTCCTGAACCCTAACCAAACAAGAACACACTTCATATATAAGACTAAACCAAGAAATGACCTATAAAATCCAACCCAGGATTTCAATATAGAATATAGCAATATCAAAATCAGGCATGCCAGTATTAGGTTCCACTGGCAAGCGCATTTGCAGATCTGGGAAGCACAGGTCACGAAGGCCGCCGGAGAGAGCTTCGCGAACCCGGGAAGCTTCACAGACCCGGAGAGAGACGTCCACTGGCAATTGGATTTGGAATTGTGGGGAGCAAAAGAGCAAGTTGAGCAACAATTTTTTTTTTTTTGCTAGAAGACCAACAGCATTGAGTCACGCGTGTAAGTGTTAGTTAGTCGGCTCTCCTCACCTGTCACGTTTTATTGAATTGCAAAAACTAGTTCATCGATCTCGCCTCGCCGGAGCAAGATCCGGAAGAGGACGCCGGATCCGGCGAACCTCAGATCTGGGACTTCCACTCCGGGCGGTCCGAGTGGAAGGAAGACGAGTTCGATCGCGGAAGCTCCTTCGTCATCAACAACATCAAAATGCTCAATCATCATGTACGATTTGCGATTGCTATTCGTCGCTGCTTTGTTCTTGTCAATTTTATACTCACCGATCTCTCTCTCTCTCTCTCTCTCTCTGGTAGATGAATTTCGCAGATAGCACCAAAGATAGATTGCCTGTGACCGTTCCTGTGTGCGGAGCTTCGAAGGCCGAGCTCTCTCAGAACAGAGGCAACGCTATGCAACGCTACAAGTAGAAGAAGAAGAGCTATGACGGGTCTCGAGGTGGAGTAGGGAGGTGAGAACGGTCGGCGGCCATGGCGGGTCGTCGTGGCGGAGGAGGGGTTGTTCTTCGAGGAGAGGGTGGGACCGGAGTGGGAGGGGTTTGAGGGTCAGAGGGAGGGAGGAAGGGATGGACGAGAAGTGAAAGCTCCGGCGGTGGTGGTTGTGGTGGGTTCGCCGGTGGGGGGCTTTCCAGGTGGAGTTGGAGATAAGGTGGGGTTGGGGGTTTGGGATGGTGAAGAGATAAGGACTGGCTGTGGAAGCCATTGTTGAAGATGACGAATGGAGAGATCTGATGGGAGTCAATGAATGAAACCTCGCTTAAACCTCTTCTTTGTCTATGTCTGTGTCTTGCTCTCTAAAGATATCTCACATCTTGTATAAGTCTCCCAAATTTGTCGCTCTACTTCTCAATCGCAGGAAAGAAAAAAATGCAGAGAAGAAAAGAAGAAGAAAGGAAATAGAGAAAGAGAGAGAGATAGAGAGAGAGAGAAAGAGAGAGAGAGAGAGAGATAGAATAATAGATAATTATTTAATAACAATTAATATATCTGATAAATATTAAAAGTATTTAGAATAATAGAAAATACTCTTATACCCTTTAAAATCTTGTCACGTCATCAAAACGTGAAATTTAACGTCCAAATACTGACGGAAGTGAGGTTTTGTAACATGTATTTGAGTTGTGAGTTGAGTTTTGCAACATTTTCGAATCCAGATGACGAAATGTAACCGAGATATGAGTCCAAGGGTAAAAATGAGATTTATTGAATAACTTATAACAACTAAATAGTATGCGGTTGTGTAATTAGGACACGGAAGTAATTGGTTATATGCATTTGATGGAATGTTGTGCACTGTATATGGAGTATGGACACCTACTAAGACACAGAAAAAAAAAAAATAGAGAGCAACAATCAAAGCGAAAAGGCAGCATTTTTAATAGAGTGTTTATTAAGTTTCTTTTTTGGTTGACTTTTCTCTAAGCCAAGCTATCTCAAGTGACAAAAATATATATTTTTTTAATAAATTTGCAAAATAATAAACAAATTCATAAATTATAAAAAAGAGAAACTATACCCCATTTAAAAAAATAATAATAATATGTCGGAGACCCACAAAATTAAGAAACATAAAATAATATTGCAGTTTAATGAATAAAGAAAAGAAAAAAATGGCAGTTAGGTAGGTCACTCCAAGAATGCCCTCACTACATCCCATCATTTGTTCATCTAACCTTCACATTTAAAGGATTGCCTAAAGAAAAGGGGAAAGGCAACAACGCAAACACAATCATCGGTGGTATTATTTATTAATTTATAACAAAAATAAACAAATATCTTCTCATTAATAACGTTCGCACATTCTCTGGACTAGAGAACATGGTAGTTATAATACGACGGTGCGGGACAGAGAGAATTCCCTTAACTCGAGAAATATTTATTCCCCATAATACATAATTTAGCGCTGACTTGGGATTTATGAAAACCTCAACGCGTCCTTTTCGAATTTCAATTAATATATTCATGTTTTCAATTTACAAGTAATGAACGCCAGCAATTACACGTTCTTCTCTCGATCTCTTTTATTTTCATTTAATGATAATCTTTTGCATGACGTGAAAATAGAAATGAAGGAGCAATTCGATTTTAGTTCAATAATAACAACAACAATTATAGCCACGATTGAGCGTGATATTTCTTATTCTCTTTTTTGCTCTCTTTTTTATTTTGGTCCAACTCTGCATGTGAATGCAAGTGTGAACTGGGAAGTTGCCCCCACGTTTGGGTTGCATATATTGTGGAACCAAACAAATATATATATTAAAATTCCAAAAATATTCAAAGACTCTGATTTAGTCCTTTTTTTCTCTAAACATTTCGAGTCATTACTCATTAGAGCTTATTTTTCCGTTGATTTTTAAGCAAAGCTTTCGCTTTTGCCTTTTTGTCTATGCGAGAGAGCGAGAATTTAGGGTTTCTTGTAAAGGAAATGGGATTCCGGAAGTGTTAGTTTGAAGTAGAAGAGAATGGCTTCACTCTCGCCGCCTCCGGCGACTTCTCCGCCGTTGGGGATTCCACCGGCCATCACTCCGCCGCTTCCGACGACGCCATTGCCAAACGCTACTCCTCCGGCTTCCTCATCCCCTCCGCCGCCCGATTTGACTTCCTCTCCGCCTCCGCCGGTGACTCTAGCTCCTCCTCCGGCGACTC
The DNA here is from genome assembly GCF_054948205.1 of Urtica dioica subsp. dioica. Lineage (NCBI taxonomy): Eukaryota > Viridiplantae > Streptophyta > Magnoliopsida > Rosales > Urticaceae > Urtica > Urtica dioica. Next base: position 59,161,755 of record NC_142756.1, on the reverse strand, counting down.
CGGCGTCGCCTCCCCCGGCTACTCCTGCCGCTCCTCCCCCTACGATTCTCGCCTCTCCGCCACCTCCAGTTATTCCGATCGCCCCGCCTCCGGCGGTTACTTCACCTCCGCCTCCGGCGGTTGCTTCACCTCCGCCTCCGACTCCGGTCGTAGAGTCTCCGCCTCCAATTCCGGCAACCGCATCTCCTCCACCACCGTCGCCTCCGCCGCCGGAGTCTTCCCCAACGCCGCCGGCATCGATCGCATCTCCACCGCCGGCTCAATCACCGCCTCCACCGGCAGAAATCCTTTCTCCTCCTCCACCGCCGGGGGCTGATCCACCGGAAGTCACTCCGCCTCCACCGCCACCGTCTCCGACCAGCTCGGAGTCTTCTCCTCCGCCGGAATCAACACTGCCGTCCCCTCCCCCTCCGCCTCGTTCTACTCCGTCTGCTCCGACTTCATCGCCGACTCCGCCGACAGTGAACGCTTCGTCGCCTTCGCTGCCTGTTTTTCCGACGCCGAAGCCAACCGCTCGGTCGACCACCAACGGCAGTGTGACGACGAACGGCACGGCTAGTGGTGGTGGCGGGATGAAGACCGGTGGAATTGTGGCGGTCGGACTAATTGCTGGTTTTGTGGCGCTGAGCTTGGTTTTCATGGCTGTCTGGTTTACCAAGAGAAAGAAGAGGAGAAGCAGGAATAATGTCTATGGTATGCCTTCCCCGTTTGCTTCCTCACAGAACTCAGGTATACTGTTCAAACTTAAAACTAAATTACCTTTCATGCCCTAAATTCCTGTATAGCAGCATGTTCAGAAATGAATTCAAATTCTTTGATAGGAATGTGTTGTAACAATACTGTTTTTGGCTGCGTTCAAGTGAGGGTAAAACAGTTAGCCAAAAATGGCCATTCTTTCGGTTTAGGTGGATCTCGGACGGACTGAAGACACTTATTTTGTTTGGTAATGGAAAATCAAGGAAATTATGGCGAAATCTGGTGACTTTCCGGAAATTAAGCTTTCTTTGCAGAATTTCCATGAAAAAAACTAAGAAAACTTTCGTCAGTATTTCCAATCATTGGAAACAAGCATCTTAATCCTTGTTTTCGAGTATGGTTTGTTATTGTGATTATGTTGCTTGCAATCTGTTGAAAATTGCGTTTCTTTGTACTCCAGATTCATTATTTTTAAGGCCTCAATCTCCGGCTCCGCTTAGAATGGCAAGTCGTTCCGGCAGCGATGCATATTCATCACCGGACGGCGGAGTGAACAATTCGAAGTCTTGGTTCACGTATGAAGAACTAATCCAGGCCACAAGCGGGTTTTCGAAACACAATCTTCTGGGCGAAGGTGGGTTTGGGTGCGTGTACAAAGGCGTGCTTGTGGATGGGAGAGTGGTTGCCGTGAAACAGCTCAAGATTGGCGGCGGACAGGGCGAGCGTGAGTTCAAAGCGGAGGTCGAGATTATCAGCCGAGTTCATCACCGTCACTTGGTTTCTCTCGTGGGTTATTGTATTTCCGAGCATCAAAGATTGCTCGTCTATGATTTTGTCGCAAATGACACTCTTCACCACCATCTTCACAGTGAGGATCAAGTTTCATGATCTCATCTATTCCAGCAAGAAAACATTATTTATTGCCTCCTTAACTTGTTCCTCTCAAGTTCTTATATCTAGTTGTATATTTGCAGGTGGAGGCATTCCAGTCATGGCTTGGGGAATCAGAGTCAGGGTCGCGGCTGGTGCGGCTAGAGGAATCGCTTACTTACACGAAGATTGTTAGTCTCTTAACAAGTTTCTGTTTCATGGTCACTCTATTGTTTAAGAGTAAATATATCTCATCCTTCTTCCATTTTTTTCTCAGGCCATCCTCGAATCATCCACAGGGATATCAAGTCATCTAATATCCTCCTGGATACTAGTTACGATGCCCAGGTAAATTATATTATGCCAGTTCACACAGATTATTATTTATATTTTATATTTTTCCCAAGTTAGCAAGAGTTGTTTTGGTGGTTGGAAAACTCAGTTAATGCTACATTTCTATGTGTTAATCAGTAAAGCAATTCTTCTCTCTAAAGTCTAATGTATGAAGTACTTCTCTGTAATGCTGTTCAGGTTGCAGATTTTGGTCTTGCGAAGTTAGCGCTGGATTCAAATACACACGTTACAACGCGTGTGATGGGGACCTTTGGGTACGTATTTTACTCTGTATGAGTCACCTTAAGTCTTTGTTCCATTCTCATCATAATGACGTGCAATTTTGCTTCTTTTATTCAGTTATATGGCACCCGAGTATGCGACTAGTGGGAAGTTGACTGAAAAATCAGATGTTTACTCTTTTGGGGTTGTGCTTTTGGAGCTAATCACCGGTCGCAAACCCGTGGATGGCTCTCAGCCATTGGGTGATGAGAGCCTGGTTGAATGGGTAAATTCATACCCCATGAACATCATTTAGACTCCCCCAAGTCAACTGCTTGAAATTTAACTCTCAGACTAGAGGCAGCTGAACCAAAAATATCATTTTTCCGAAGAAGAAGCGAAAATGGACAGATATAATCGAAACTCTAACGTAAATATTTGGGACTCATTTTCCAGGCACGACCACTGCTCTCTGAAGCACTCGAGACCCAAAACTTCGACGGCCTGGTAGATCCAAGGCTGGAAAAGAACTATCACGTGATGGAGATGTTCCGTATGATCGAAGCAGCCGCAGCTTGTGTCCGTCACTCAGCTACGAAAAGACCACGAATGTCTCAGGTACTAATCTTCTTCCTCTGAACAAACAAAAACCCAGGCGAAAAAAAAAGCTCAAAATTGTCGTCATGTTAATCTCCCAGGTAGTGAGAGCTTTCGACGCCTTAGGCGAGGACATCTCGGACCTGAGCAACGGAATGAAACCAGGGCAGAGCGAAGTGTATGATTCAGCGGAACAAAATGCGCAGATCAGAATGTTCCATAGAATGGCGTTTGGAAGTCAAGAGGTGAGTACTGATTTCTCGGAGCGATCGCATAGTCAGAGTCGGTGGGCGAGCAGAGAACATGGAGACCGAACTCAGACTCAGACCAGCTTTGGGAGTAGAGACAACAATAGCGGGTATCAACCTCAGCGTAGTTGGACAAATAGAGAGCAAGAAAACCACAACTCCTCTGCTAAAAACGCAAACCCATTAGCTGGGTTTTGGGACACCTGACCTGAGTGAAACCATCTTTGATTGATTGTATACCCTTCATTCATTTTTGGAACTGAGTTCCTTCAGTTCCCTAGTTTAGGCGCTGCATGTATATCTACGCAAAGAATCTCGTTTTTTTTCTCCACGATTTTTGTTTTGAGAGAACCCATGTTTTGCATTTTTTTTTTTTCATTTGAATGTAACTTTGTATACATAGATACAGAACTTCGTTAGTATGTATGGTATTTGTTCATTTCTAAAAAAACGAACCCCCAACGAATGACATGTCATTTACATAGTGAGGAACTTTCGCTAGACACTAGTTCCAATATCGTGTGTGTGTGTGTGTGTTTTTTTTTTTTTTTTTTTTCATTTGCCGGCCATCCAGGAAACGCAAATGCCAAAGTGTCTTGTCTCGAGAGTAGATTCCAGAAAGGCGATCAGCATCCTCTTTTGTCCAAAAAATTGTGAAGCTTCCTTTCTATTTTACAAAACTAATGTCTCATGGGTTTGTTTGAGACGAAGTTATAGATTATAGAAACTTGGATGAATTCTCAATCTACTGAAAAAGCTATTAATTTAATAATTATCTTCAATTGACAAGTTGAAGGAACAAAATTTTAAGCTCAACATTTACAACATAAAAGAGCAGCAAATCAACCATATCCGTGATAAAAGATCGGTTTCCAATGATGAAATCTCTGGTGGTAAATATTTTTCGTTTACCTTTGATAGATGACAGGGAATGTTGTATGCTGTATACATCATTTGAATTTTTTTACCCTTAAAATATTGTAATACTTAGATCATCTCTTTAGGAAATAAAAATATCATATTAAAATCCAAAAATACACAACATAATACAGTTTTAGGATAAGATTTGGACTAAAAATTTTACATCTGATATTGTAGAAAAATGAATAATTTATTTATCCTTAAACTTTGTGGAGAGTAATATTTTATTTCTTGATACAATCCTACAAGATATGGAATTAAAATATGGTATTAAACGACGTGGTATTAAGCAAGCGAAAAAGAGTAGAATTCAGGGCTATTATCGTCATTTCATTCATCATCTTCGCCTTCTTCTTCTTCTGAGATTCCACTTCAAGTCTTTGTTTCGAAGAAATCGATAGAGAGAGAGAGAGAGAGAGAGAGAGAGAGAGAGAATTCGCGGCGGCGGTGATAATCTAGAAATGGGAGAGGAGAGAGAAGACCCACAGGCTCTGAAGAGAGTAGCGGCGGCGGCCTACGATTACGACAACGATCCACGATGGGCTGACTATTGGTCAAACGTCCTCATCCCTCCTCACATGGCCTCTCGCTCCGACGTCGTTTTGCACTTTAAGCGCAAGTTCTACCAGCGTTTCATCGTCCGTACTCTCCTCTCACCCATTCTAGGGTTTTATTATTGTTTTTCGCTGATAGTATCTTGATTCTTGACTGATATGAAATCCTTTTTGAATTGGCTCGGACATCGATTCGATTTCCTTTAATATAATCGAGAAACTAGGCTATGTTAAAAAAAAATTGATATTCATGTACTGAAGTTTATCTTTTTAAATACTGTATTGTTGGTTTTTTTTTTTTTTTTTTTCCTTTCATTTTTTGTCTTGGTAATTCATAGATTGGATTTCAGTTTCTTGGTTTATATTATTTCTTTATTTTTCGTATTTTGACAGTATTTTTGTTCGTATTGGAATAGACTTAATGATTCGTGAGCGATGTTTGACCTTTGTAAACGAATTTCGCATCTGGTGGAGTTTTTCAAATCCACTAGTTTATCAACGCTTATGGTAGCGCTATACAGACATGAGGTTCCAATTTGTTTCACTATTAGCTTAGCGTTAGGCAACTCAATCTTTTATATCAGCATCTTATAATATTCTCCACAGTGCTGATTCTGCTCTTAAGCATATCTATAACAAAGGCCTTAACATACTTTAATACACATCTGGTAAAAACAAAGGCCAAGAACATTACGAGTATTATCCTCGCCATGTTACAAAAATTTAGCATGCGAATAATTAACACTGGGAATTTCGAATTCAGGATCCTGATCTTGTGGTAGAAGCAATGTCTACAGGAGGCTCTTCTCAGGCTGCAAGATCATCAACTCAAACACCATCCGGAAATGATCAACCTCGCTCACGTACCACTGGCAATGGTGGCTTCTCTTTTTCTCCCACCCCTGTTTTTCGTTTTTTGTTGCATTAAAAATAAACCATTTGTATCCTGATTCAGAAACTTTGTTTCATTTCCTCACAATAATTGGATCCAAACTGAATATGCAGGTTCCACTGCTCGAACAACCTCTGGGGCATCGCCAGCTGCAGGTTCGGCTGCATCGTCTTTACGATGGGATAGACAGACCATTCAGTTTTCAGTGAATGCTTGGGTATGTTTCCAAGACATCTTTAATCAAGATCTTGCACAATTGTGATCTGAAATCTTGTTAATTAAGTTAGATCATGCTGTGATAATGCTTGTTTGGTTACACTTTATGCTACTCTGTACTATATTCTCTTTCAATAGACTTATAATGTTTCGAGCGCCCAACCTTTTGGTATCCCGACGCTGTTTTCTGATCCTAATATGACATTAAGATCGATAGATTGATTGCTTATTGTGTTTTTTTTCAACCCAAACTTGTTTAGATTAATTTTTCTGGCTACAGAATTGAATACTTGTTTTGTTGTATTAAAGCAGATAAAAAAACCCTTTTCTTTTTAGATGTGTCACGTGGTATCTGGTTATATGCTTTTATTTATGGTAGGTCTTCTTGCCACTGATATCCCGCAGGTGCTTATTGTGGCTGTACTTGCTATTCTCCCGGTGATACCGAAAATTCTTTCTCACAGAGCATATCGGCTATCCTTCATGGGAACTGCATGTTCCTCTCTCTACTCCTTGTACTCGCAATATGGGGTACCCTTTCTGTTTAGTTGCTTCACGATTCTTTTTTTTACACATTGTTTGTCTTTTTATTTAGTAACGACTTGTCTCTTAACTGTTTCAGAAACCCAGAGCTTTGAACTTACAAGCGTTGCAAGTTTACTTTCAATCCATAATCGCAACCAAGGACTTCATCTACTTCATCTTCTGCATTACTTTTGTCACGTCGAACGTTTGCCTTAAATGTGAGAAATGATGGATGTTTAGCTTTCCTTTTACTTGGTTTTTTCTTTTCCTGTTTTCCCTCGTTTAGTGTTATTTTGAAGCTTGTTCTTGCTCCCAACGTGTCATAGTTTGATGATCTGATCATTGCTGCAGTTGCGTTGATTCCCATTTTATGTCGAGCTCTTGAAAATGTTGCCAAGTTTCTCAGACGCAACTTCAGCAGATCTTCCTTGTACAGGTCGATAAATAAACATTGCTAACTGCTTTGATTTTTTTGGTATTGTATCACATACTGACATGCATTTACCTTGTACCCAATGGAGCTAATCATTATGTTGTCGAATCACAGTTCAATAGATCTAACATATTTATTCTTGTGAGCAGGAGATACTTGGAAGACCCGTGTGTCTGGGTCGAGTCAAATGCACCAACTCTGAATATAGCTGCGTCACAGGCTGAAGTCGGACTTGGCTTCCTTCTGATCCTCTCTTTATTCTCGTCAGTTTTCTCTTAACATACTTTATTTGGCAGAGATCAACCATGATCCCTCATTCCTTTCAGGATCTTATTTCACTTTTTAATGCTCCTATGATCCTCTATTCCCACAGGTGGCAGCGAAACATCATACAAACATTCATGTATTGGCAGGTAAAAAGAAGCTCTATTTCTAAGATCACTATTTCCATCCCATGACATTTCATTAGTTGAACCTTTTGTCTCTATTAAAAACCCGTGTGCATGTCGTTCCTTCCAAACTGGTCTCAAAACTGACCAGACCGTTTTTAATGATTGGGAAAAAAAAAAGAGACTGTACCTGACCAAATAATAATAAGAAACCAAAGTGGACTGGTACGATCCGGTTTTTAAACCGTTTCCATTTATTTATATAAATTTAACTAGACAAAATAGCTCAAATTAAGATGTCCAACTCAAACTATCTATCAACTTAAAAAAAAAAAATGCAATTTGGAACGGGTCTGGTCCCGGTCTAAATCATGATTTCAATTTTTGAAACTGGACCAGATCATTTGAAGAACTAATGGTCCGGTTTAGGTTTCTCGTTTTTTTTCTTTCCCCGCACCTGAATACTAAATAGCACTATTTTTGGAACCCTTTATTTGTGTTTGCAGCTATTGAAGCTTATGTATCACGCCCCGGCGACTGCAAGTTACCACCAAAGCGTGTGGGCTAAGATCGGGACAACTGTCAATCCGCTGATGCAGCGACACGCTCCGTTCCTCAATTCTCCGCTTTCTGCGGCTCAGAGATGGTGGTTCAGGTAGACATGCAAGAGAGAGAAGGTGGTTATATCCACACTTCTACTGATTGCTTTTCGTGAGCGTTGCGGTCACAATATGAATAGAATCGGCTTTCTTTAATGGAAGTAGTATTTGTTTCCAATTTTACAAACCTTTGACATTGAATAACTAATAATTCCAAATACGCGATAGTTCATGTTTTGACAGTGTCTAAAAAGTATCTTATAGGTGCTAAGAACTATTTTATTGTTTACCAGAGACTAGTCAATTTAATCAGTTATGAAAGTGGATGGTTCTAGTGACCCCAAATTTTGATATATGTCAATTTCCTATTGTAGTTTGAGACTAAAATCTTTCTTTCTTCCTTTAGTTATTTTTATTTTAGTTTATCTTAATATATTTGACCAAGCTAAGTTAAAAGGTAATTTTGAGACAGTCTCATGAAATGGTATACCTCTCTATTGTTGACCTAAATAGTATTGCTGGGATGTCAGTGTTTTGAGTTTAGACGAAGACTACGGGGAAAAAAAAAAACAGGAAGCCAAATTAGCTTAACAAGTTAACAATCGATTAAATAATTTCTCAAAATAGCACAAAAACTTACTAGCGTTTTTTCCGAGAAATAATTTGCATGTTTCTGTGAAAAAAGAAATTGGCAAGGGCTAATTTTATATTTGAGAAATTGCCTTATTTGTCACCAATTTTATGACATTTTATCACTTTTCACCAGAAGACTAATTTGTTCCAAAATGTAACAATATATGTTAATAATGTTGACATCTTTTTTTGTCATTAACGAGTCAATTTCTTTTATATTTTCGCCCTTACCGTTCTGGTCCTTCACAAATAAAGCATGATTTTTCGTACCAAACGGTATTTTATAAAAACCCTATTCTTCTTGGATCTGATTTGAATCCCAAGTAGTCTTGCGGACGTGTGAAACTGAAAGCTACAAGGGGTACAGACACACATCATTGAATCCTATAAACAATGCAAAGATTATATGACTCAGTGTGTGACTTTTTTCAATCCGCCATTGCTGATGCTCTGAATTGCTGACACACTGACATACCCAATTGCTGATGCGCTGAATCTCTTATTTGCCAAAAGTTGAAGTGACTTATCAAGAAATTACCCACACTGGTTCAACAAACAATAATTTACTCAGTCCCAAAAGCCTAACTCTCAATGTTAATTTTGTTAGGGAAATTGCATCAACTAACTAATAGCAATTTTGATGCTTAAGTAACAATTATGTTTTTGAACTTAATAATAACCGTAGATTTATATATCTATAATTGTTGTTAATTGTATATTTATATGTGTACAGTTTATGACAATTGTATACTTTTATGTCTACAGTTACTAATTAAAGTGTCAAAAAATAAGATCGATACTATTTTTGTCTAAATTATCAAAATTGCTACCAATTGAGGTTATTTCCCTTTTGTTAGACCATCTCCAACCATGATGCAAAATGCATCAAAATTTAGAGATTTATTTTCAACATGATGCAAATTTTGATGCATTCTTCAAATTAGCATATCCAAGGAATAGTGGTGATCCAAATATAGATCGCCACTATTCATAAATGCATATTTTTTTTTTTGTAATACTCAAAGTATTTTATGATTCTAAAATTAACCCTAATTTTAATTTGCAGTTACAACTTTGTATCTAATGTATATTATATATATATATATAAATATATATTTTTTAATAGGATTGTTTAAATCATTAATTGAATATGTTAAGAATATTGTCCATGGAAGATAGTTACCGAACATAGTAGAAAGTTTAACTTTATTAACATTATTGATTAGTGAGTTGTTTTCTAGTTAGAATCAATGACAATTATCATCCAAAGCCTCCTTATTGAACTGAATTACATGTTGGACATCTAAGTTCAGGCGGTGAGCTAAAACATGGTCGGTGATTAATCTAAGCTTGGGTAGCTGGATGGAAAATCATATATGCGGAACACTGGTAAAAGATGTTTGGATTTTTTCGTCGAAACCACTAATACAAATAGAAAACTAAATTAAACAATAGAAAATAAAATGGCACAAGAATTTATAGTGGTTCATTTTCAATGCGAAAGCTACATCTACTTTTCCGCTGCAAAATCACTATAAACCCAAATCGGGATGTGTTTACAATTACACTTAGCTTAAAGTGTTTCTTGCTGGGATAAATAGAATACACAATATGGATCCATATTTATACACTCTTGGAGTTCACAAAGTTGCTCTCCCTTTCTCATGTGGGACTTTTTCACTCATATTATATTAGGCTCCACACCTTCTAACAATCTCCCACTTGGAGATTAATCCCATCACATGTCTCCATTTAGCAGCGGCGACTCAACTCATCAGGCGAGGAGTCCAACTGAAATCGAGCACAACTTCAGTTTGTCATATGACACTGACTTCATCAACATGTCAGCTGGATTCTGACTGCCTGCGATCTTCTCGAGTACTAGCACCCCATTTTTCAATGCCGATCTGATGAAGTGGTATCGCAACTATATATGCTTCGTCCGAGCATGATACACTGGGTTCTTTGCCAACTGAATGACACTTCGCCGTCCCTCCAAACGTGTTGACGTATACAGACGTGCTCTTCCTGTTTGTTGACGTCGCCTCCATTGTCAGCATCGACGTAGCCTTGAAGTCCCAGCTCGGACTTCCTTAATATCAACGCCAAGCTTGAGCTGCCTCTTAGATATCAGAGGATCCACTTCACAGCCTCCCAGTGTTCTCTCCGTGGGTTACTCATAAACCTGCTCACAACTCCCACTGCATGAGCAATGTTCGGCTTCGTACACACCATTGCGTTCATCAAGCTCCCGATGACCGAAGCATAGGGGATCTTGTCCATGTACGTCAGCTCGTCCTTCGTCATCCATCTGCTGAAGATGCAGATTCTCCTTGGCAACCAACCCTGGCACTGTTCAGATCGTCACGAGCTTGACGATCGGAGAAAAGATTTCCGTAAAGTCGATTCCCTCATTCTGCCGGAAACCTTTCATCACCAGCCTCGCCTTGAACCGTTGGCTTCCATTGCTCTCCTCCTTTATCTGGTACACCCACTTGTTGTGCAGTGCTTTCTTCCAGCTGGTAACTCCGCCAGCTCCCAAGTGTGATTCGTGATCAGTGAATCCATCTCGTCTTTCATGGCGAGCTCCCACTTGGTCGAGGCATCGACCTCCATAGCCTCTTCATAGCATTCCGTCTCTCATTTTTCGGTCAGAAGGATGTAGCTGAGACACAGAGAAAATTTGTGGACCGGTTTCTTGACTCTAGACGATCTCCGCAGTTCGGTGACCGGAGTCTACTGATTCACCTCAAGCTCGGTGTCTTCATCAGCTTGTTCTTCTTCGATCTCACGACCGCCATCAATTCGTGCTGATCTCACCTCGGTCATCGAAGTGTCTTCTTCTTCCACCTCGGTCGTCGCGAAGTCTTTTAGGTCGATCGTTGACTTCTCGCCCTCAGGAGCTTTCCTCGCCGAGTTCCCCTTCAGCTCGTTGACATCATCTGCTCGTTGAAGACAACATTCCTACTCCGAACTATCTTTCTCGCGTTGGCATCCCATAAACGATAGCCGAGCTCAGTGTCACCATAGCCAATGAAATAACACTTCTTAGATTTCGGATCAAGTTTATTTCTAGCAGAATCATCAATATGAACATAGGACAAGTAACCAAACACTTTCAAATAAGAAAGGTTTACCTTCATCCCATTCCATGCCTCTTCTTGAATTCTGAAACCCAAAGGAACTCTCGGTCCTCGGTTGATCAAGAAGGCTGTCGTGTTGATTGCATCGACCCAAAACGTCTTGAGCAATCCAGAGTGAATCCGCATACTCTGAGCTCGCTCATTCAGCGTTCTATTCATCCTATCTGCTACGCCGTTCTGTTGGGGAGTTCCTGGGATCGTTCTCATCATCTTGATCCCATTCAGTACAATACTGCTTGAAGTCGGAGTCGGCGTACTCCCTGCCGTTGTCGGACCTCAAGCACTTCACCTTCGAGCTTGTCTCCAGCTCGACCATCGCCTTCCATGTCTTGAAGGTAACAAACACATCAGATTTATTCTTCAAGAAATAAACCCATACCTTCCTCGTGGAGTCATCGATGAACGTCACGTAGTAGCGAGATCCCCCGAGTGAAGGGACAGGAGCAGGTCCTCGTACGTCGGTATGTAACAGCTCGAGCTTCTTCGCCTTCAATTCTATGGTCACATTCGTGAAGCTGACTCGCTTCTGCTTCCCAAGAATGCAGCTCTCGCACGTGTGATGTTCCACTTTCTTCAGCTCCGGAATTATGCTGTATTTCACTAGCATCTTTATCCCCTTTTCGCTCGTGTGCCCAAGCCTGTTGTGCCACAGCTCAGTCTTCTCGGTGTTTTCGACCACGGCCACCATGTCTCGGCAGCTCGACATCATGCAGAGTATGCCCGTCTTCATTCTGCGAGCTCCATTTGACATCTTCCACGAGTTGTTCCCGAACGTCGTGGTATAACCTTCATCATCGAGCTGACCCATCAAGATTAGGTTCCTCATCAGCTTCGGCACGTGTCTGACTTTATTGATCTTCAATACTTGCCCGTTTCTCATCTTTAGCCTAACGTCACCGACACTAGCAATGTCTAGAGGCTCGCCATCAGCCACGTAGACCTTCCCGTGGTTTCCTACAATGTAGTTCTCCAGGATGTCGTTGTTGGGAGTGGTGTGGAAAGACGCTCCTGAGTCGAGCACCCAAGAGTCAATCGAGCTGTCCATGTTAGTAGTAACGCATCTGTTAAATCTTAAGTGACGACGTGGGCACTACCTTTATCCTCTTTCACCTGTGCCTTGCAGTACTTCTTGATGTGGCCCGTCTTGCCACAGTTCTAGCATTCGGAAGGTTGTCTGGACTTGGATTGGCCACGCCCATTTCGTGACTTCGACATGTCCTTCCCTCGGTTTTGATTTCGATTATAGTTTCTCCCTCTGTTCTCCACGTTCAAGGCCGAACTCGTCGAGGCCTCGCCAAAATCAATTCTCCGTACCTCTTTGGCGAGGATGTGATCTTGCACGTCGTTGAACTTCAACTTGCTTCTAACCGAGTTGCTAACAGCGGCCTTTGGTAAGGACGTGAGCAGGATCAGAGCTCGCACTTCGTTGTCGAACTCGATTTTAACCGATGTCCGCTGATTGACAATCGTATTGAATTCGTTCACATGCGCTGTCACTCCAGCGCCTTCATCCATCTTCAGATGGAATAACTTCTTCATCAAAAACATCATCTCCGTTGTGGTCTTCTCCTTCGCCACGTTGTGAGCTACGTTCTTCGACAATGTCAGTCGAACAACTCAACCTGCCTGTCGAGGAGATTCCATTCTGCCTCGTCCATCTTCTCTGGTCTCTCGCTCAGTTGTAGATGAAGCTTTCTTCCAGACAGATACTCCTCGATCTGCATCCTCCAGAATGCGTAGTCCGACCCGTCAAACTTCCCGATCCCGTGCACTGTGCCTTCTTCGCCTATCATCGTCTTCTTTGCCGCTTTGTATGCGCAACTAATGACCAAATCGCGCTCTCCACAAGCCGCACTCCATTTTAATAATTCTTTTTTGATGTGGAAGGTCGGACTCAGCCGCAACCACAGAGCATACTAAGAAATTAAAGAACTGCAAACCTAGAAGCTCTGATACCAATTGTTAGGATTTCTTCGTCGAAACCCCTAATACAAACAGAAAACGAAATTAAACAATAGCAAATAAAGGACACAAGAATTTATAGTGGTTCACTTTCAATCGAAAGTTACATCCACTTTGCCGCTGCAAAATCACTATAAACCCAAATCAGGAGGTGTTTACAATTACACTTAGCTTAAAGTGTTTCTTGTGGGATGAATAGAATACACCCTATGGACCCCTATTTATACACTCTTGGAGTTCACGAAGTTGCTCTCCCTTTCCCATGTGGGACGTTTTTCACTCCTATTATATTAGGCTCCACACCTTCTAACAAAAGACCGATCGCTTAGTGGGAGCATCATACACATTTGGTATGTGCATGCCCTGGACAAACTTTGGTTATTGATATGTCCTTTAAGAAACTATTACGACACACTAACCGAAGTTGCTCACAGTGAGACTTGATATAAATCCTGAAATGGTCACGGACTTCTAGGTTGTATTACTGGGTTGTTTGACTCATTCGTTAATGGCTACATGCAGATGCCTAAATACTTATATCTTGGGAATTTGAGATATGATATGAGCAGAAAGTGATTCACAGATACAAAATCCAGCCTTTCTGAAAGAAATTCAATGTTCACTCACCTAGGAGTTGATTCCATAATCGATTGATTGCGCGCACTTTCGTAGTAAGTACGTACGGAATAATCTTTCGCTGGGGAAGCAACGGTGCTTATGGCTCATATGTATCAAGAAATGTATAATGAAATAATTGACATTTTCTCATTACGAGTTGAACCCAGAGGATTGAGCTCATGAACGGACTATATCAATGGATGCTCATAAACATCGAGTAAAATATAATTCAAGTAACAAGAAGAGCATAGTCTTGGCTGATCTTGTGGTGTTACACCGAGATTGGCGAATCACATGAATAAGAGAAAATAGAGGTTTCGTCTATTTATTCGGATTTATGGGAGTTTCATTTACTAAGTCCATAGTCCCCAAGGTGGCTCTGATAAGATGGATAGAGATACTCGTAATAATTATATAATTGATTACACACTCACTACTGCAACTTGGTTGCGATATCTTTTGCTTTCGTAATAAAATACTTTACGAATAACTTATTAATTGTGAAGAGACTTTGGAATATCACTTAGATTTAAATGGGCTTGAAAAAACAATTTAAATCAGCCCACAAGTCACAGTAGGGCTTGTGGTAGGCGTGTACTACATGGTACATGAGCCTTGGATTTGCTTGATCAAAATCCAATAGAATTGGTTAAGAGATTGGTTACCCAATAAGAAGTATTGAAACAATAATTCGTGTTCAATACATGAGAGCCGTAATTAACCCTATATGGAAGTAATTTACCCATCAACTCGTATCGTGAGCGATTGTTTGTGTCCAATAACCCACCTTATTTCTCCAATAATTGATACCAACCCGTTTTCCTAGAGAATATATACAACCCATACATAAAAAAGTTAACTAAAACTTCTACAATCAAGCCACAATACTACATAGACAATTGAAGTAAAAATAACAAAGATATCAAAAAATAATTAAAAATTTAAAGACATGACTCATAATTCCATCTGGCGTATATTATGAAACGAATAAAGTGCATATATTAAAATAACATACATATTTGGTAATATGAAGAATAAAAATTATTTTTTGGGCATAAATGTAAACTTTAAAAGTATTAGAGGTTTAAAACTTTAATTTTAAGAAAATTGAGTGGGAAAGAATATACTCAAAATATTCTTTAATGAGATGTAAAATAGAGATGAGTTGAAGGTGTAAAATACTATTAACTGATGTAAAGATGCATTTTGCATAAAAAAAATTGCATCATGATTGGAGATGCTCTTACAGTACTTTTTGTGCGAATGAGTGTCCAACCTTTTTTTTTTCTTGGGGTTTGATTGCTTTTTATAGACGGGGATCAAGATCGGACGTGGATTGATCAGTTTCCAAGTACGGAACGATTATTTTGTAACCACTTACATCGTTGTGATGTAACCGTTATGGTCTTTTTATGGATCTATAGAACGGTTATTTGTGCTTACGTAGCCTTGTAAGCGTAAGTTTGGTCTAATCTTATTTTATACCGAGTACTTCTTCGATATGCTTGATTCTGTAAGTCGGTATTCAGATCTTTACTTATGATATTGGTCGTTTCTCATTTGCTGAAACCTCAAACCAGTGTGTTCGGTGTCATATAGTTGTTTGGTGTACCAATTTGAGATGACAATTTCTCGTTGTAACACCATTTTTTCCACGATAATGTAGAAACTAAGACTCTATACTCGCTTTGATTTGTACCAATACAACTTTTCTATATGAATTTTTGATATAGAACAAAATGATATTATTTTCCCTTTCTTTTGAACCAAACAAAAAGGTGATAAACAGGTAAATAAAATATGGATTAAGTTCGCTTCAATTGCATAGCATTGTGTTGCAATTGCTATTTTATAATTCTATTTTTCGAATGACAAGACCAGCTATTTGGAATGTTATTTTTGTTAGAATTATATTATATGATATTATTTTTCGAGGAAAATAATTATACGTTGCATGTAAAATATTATTAAATATATAATTCCAAAGCTAATAAGAAATGAATATAGACAAAAAAAAAAGTAGTAAACTAGAATAAAACCTCAACTCGGATTACAACAAAGACGGGAAAGAAAATCCAAGGACTCTTGTAGGGTTTTCTTAAAGTGACATTGCTCTCCTACGGGTGCTTGACAAGCAACCACTTCCATACATTCTATAAAAAAATCTGGATTATTCTTGGGAGGTGAAAGACTTATCCATTTTTTTTCATATATAAGTATAACAAAAGCCACATATCTCTTCTATGTGAGATTTTATATGTACACTCCCAATCATAGCACATCTATTTCTTTCACAATATGTTGTTATTTTTCAACACATTTGAACATCATTTCATATTCAACTTAATGGCGATTTTGGGTAAATCAATAATCGGTCTTTTAACCCTTGCAATTAAGAATGAGAATATGTTGAAATTATTCAATTTTGTTCTGTAGACTCAACTCAAATATTTGTCGCAAATCAGTCACTCAATTGATAATAAATGCTATTTGTTATCCATTTTCTTCAACGATTTTCTTACTTTTGAACGTGAAACAAAACAAAAATAAAAAGTGAGAAGGCATGCATAAAATGTAAAAATTTAAGATGAGAAGTCATTAAGAGAAAGTTTAATTTCTTATTTATTTATGTTTTCATTTTGCAAATAAAAGTCTTCAATAATTTAAGTGATGAAGATATTTCAAAAATTCATTTTGCAAATCAGTTCTTAAAAAGAAACAAAAAGGTTGATGGAAAAATTATTGCTTTCCAATTCGATAACTAGCATGTGTAAATAAATAAATTTGAGGTATCA
Source organism: Urtica dioica subsp. dioica (assembly GCF_054948205.1). Lineage (NCBI taxonomy): Eukaryota > Viridiplantae > Streptophyta > Magnoliopsida > Rosales > Urticaceae > Urtica > Urtica dioica. The sequence continues at coordinate 59,145,109 of NC_142756.1, read as the reverse complement.
TAAGAATAAGATCATAACATAAAAAAAAATATAAAAAAAAAAAAAAATTATTTGGCCAATTGTGCCGCTTTAAAAAAAGGAAAAAAAAAAAAAATCTTGATTAGAAATCCACATGTGTCTTTTTTGTTGTGTTCTGTTCTCTAGATCGATGCCGTTCGAGTCTTCGAGATGAGAACAGAACAACTACAGCGTCATCACAAACTGACATATGACACCACCCACACACTGCACGAAATTTTATTCCCTAAATAACAAAATTAATAATGATAACAACAACAACTACAAACACCATTTGAAAAAACAGAAATCCAAGCACACCAATTCCCATTTTATATAATAAGTAGTCAGTCAAATCAATCAAAACTCCCACTTGTATATTCTTCTTCCCTTTTTCCTCTCTTGTTCGTTGGACTCGCGCTATGGGCTCGCCGGAGACCCCACTGTCTCGGAGCTCGTCGTTATTCACCGGCGATTTCACGGCGACGATGGAGGACCGGCCGCTGCTCCGCCGCGTCGTCAGCGACGCGAGCCCCGGCTATCAGAGGCGGCGAAGAACGTCGGAGAGGATCCGGCGACAACAGTCTCTCGGCGGTGAGCTAGGTCACGCCGCGAAAGAGACTTACATGATCACTCGCTTCTCCTTCACTCTGCTTCGCTTCCTCGGGTACGTTCCTTGCTTCAAAAATGGAGGGAAATCGAAAATCGTACTAGAGTCTAGAACATACCAATTGTGGTTAGTTAGTTAGTTAGCTCAAATGTCTATATAATGATTTTAAGTGAATTTCTTGGATTTCAATACAATGATGTAGTTCTTTTCCACACACACCCACACACACACACACACACATATATATATATATATATATATATATATATATATATATATATATTTTACGGCGCACGAAGAGTGACATCTGATACGAGTTGCCAGATTCTCTCCGGAGTTTGTATCGCACACTCATTCAAAATCCGGGGTAAAAGACCTCGATGGGCTAAAATAAATTCCATTTATAGACATGTTTATATACTTACCTTAAACACGAATTTTGACAGTATGTAGTGTTGGTTCAGGGTAGGTTACCGATGGATCACGAGACTGCTCGCTCTCGGCTGCTACGCCTTGTTGCTCATGCCTGGCTTTCTTCAAGGTCCGATTCAAATCAATGCTTTATGTGATTTCTCGGTTGGAATACAAGCTATAATTGAGCTAGTAATTAATCAATGATGTGTTTTCTTTGATACAGTTGCGTACTATTACTTCTTCTCTAGCAATGTCCTAAGAAGTGTCGAATATGGCGACCAGCCAAGAAACAGGTAGGAACAATTCTCCTGTGTTTATACGCTGTTCGTTTAAATATGTTTATATATTTTACAGGTTGGATTTGTATTTACCAAAAAATAATGATGGACCGAAGCCAGTTGTGATCTTTGTCACTGGTGGAGCCTGGATTATTGGGTGAGTGATTCAATAGTACAATCTTTTGGTTTCTCTTTTGTTTCTGCAAAAACTTAATCTTCTGTTAAGAATTACAATGATTAGTTGAACGATGTTTAGAAATTTCAGCGAGTTGTTCATCAATTGGCTGAATCGAGTCTTTTCTACTGGGCTATATGTTCAGGTACAAAGCATGGGGTTCTCTTTTAGGACTGCAATTAGCTGAGAGAGACATCATAGTGGCTTGCATCGATTACAGGTCTCATTATTATCATACTTCACTTGGAGCTTCTTACGTTTGACCACTTTTAATAAAGTTCGGTCCATGACACTCACAATGCTTCTGTGATATAACAAGCGCAGAAATTTTCCCCAGGGTACCATTAGTGATATGGTGAAAGATGTTTCTCAGGCAATCTCGTTCATCTTCAACAACATAGCAGATTGTGGAGGCGACCCCAACCGGTACTGAACCTTTTTTTTTTTTTTTTTTTTTTTTTTTTTTTTTTGTAAATACTAGATCTAATTTGTGTTTCGGTGTTTAATGTCGATTAGAATTTACCTAATGGGTCAATCCGCTGGTGCACATATATCGGCATGTGCTCTATTGGGATTGGCTATTAGAGAGTCTGATGGAGGAGAAAATGCTTTTCCGAGAGTATCTCAGTTAAAGGCTTATTTTGGTTTGTCCGGAGGGTAAATATCTGCTACTTACAGTTTGTTTGTTTGTTTGTTTTTTTTTTTTGCTCTTAAGATACTTTTCAATCTTCTATAGATTTTAGTGACAGATTGATGGAATAACATCAACAGGTACAATTTGTTGAATTTGGTCGACCATTTCGATAACCGGGGGCTCTATCGTTCGATTTTCTTGAGGTACCTATTTGTCAAACTTTCATGTGTTCCATCTTTAAACGTCCTTCGACATTGATTTAATAAACCGTTTGTTTGTTGCCGTATCGCAGTGTCATGGAAGGTGAAGAATCGTTGAGAGAGTATTCTCCAGAAGTGAAAATACAAGATCCAAGCATTAGAAAAATTGTCTCGCTCTTGCCCCAAATTATTCTTTTCCACGGAACTGCAGATTATTCCATACCTGCAGATGCAAGGTTAGAAAGTCCTCAGAATTAAACCACATCTTTGTTTCGGACATTGCCTTGAAATCTAATTGCGTTTGTTGTTGTTTCTTAGTCGGTCTTTTGCCGAAATTCTTCAAAAAGTAGGAGTCAAAGCTGAGCTCATACTATACGAGGGAAAGAGCCACACAGATTTGTTTCTGCAGGTAAGTTAACCGAACCCAATCGACTTTTTTTTATTATTTTGTTTTTCTAGGGCCGTGAAATAAGCTCGATTATGCATTTTTTGAGTGAACTTTATTTTCAGGATCCTCTGAGAGGTGGCAAAGATCAACTGTTTGACCACGTGGTTTCTGTGATACACGCTGATGACAAGGACGCTCTTGCCAAAGACGCCATTGCTCCTCCGAGGAGACGATTTGTTCCCGAGATTTTGGTGAAGTTGGCTCGCCAAATCAGCCCCTTTTAAACCCTAATGCTTCTAGGCAGGCATAATTATTTTACTTATCATCTTTGCTTGTGTATATTGCTTTTTCTTGTAATATTTTTGTTTTGTCCAGAGACAAGGATTCGTAATTTTGAAGTAATTTATTTGAATAGCAATAATGGAAAATGTTAGCGATTAAAAATTGTCATAGTCAACTCAGTTGCTTCATATTCAGCCGCTGACGAACGACTGAGCAAAAAAATGAAAAAAATCACAGAACAAAAAAGCATAAAACGAAAATAATTGTCATCTTTTTAAGCTCTTTTGTTTTCGACTTTTGTTGCGTTTTTTCTTCTTCGTGATTTGCAATTAATAGAAAGACTTGGTGATTTTTGTCCGCTATTAACTTTAGGGGGAGTTAGAGGCAATTAGGGATTTTTGTTATAATTCTAGTTTAATTATTTAAATAAATAAGAAAATGGCTCAAACAATGGCATGCACTTTTTTTTTTTTTTAGTAGAGGCACTATCGGTCAGGATTACATGATATATTAGCAGTGCAAAGCGCAGGTGACACTATCGGACAAGATTACATAGTAGGTGACACTACTGACCAAGATTACATACTTATTAGAATAAATCATAGGGGGCATGCATTTCTGCATCCCATGAGGGCTTGAACCCATGACCTCTCCGTCGAGGTGTGTGTGAGATTACCGCTAGACCAAGCTAGCTACCACAATGGCATGCACTTTTGATAGAAAAATATACTTCTCTTTTTCCGTTCTATTCGTTTGCATTTAAGTTGTCTAGCACTCTCTAGCTCAATAAATTGTATTTATTTTTGTCAGATGAATAAAGCCAATTATCACGACATTTGTACGTATTTGTATTAATCATTTCATTTAATGTAATTTACAAATAAAACTTATCTTAAGATAAATTTAAATTTATAGTGATGTCCCAATTCAAATTGTAATTTTATATGTTTGTAAAATTTATTTATTAATTATATTAAATATTTTGCAAATGACAACTTTATTGAGTTAAATTTGTAAAATTTATGTAATAAATACTATTCAGCATAAATAATCACCATTAATATGCACTCTTACCAATCAATAAAAAATATCATAAATATTCATTCTGAAGAATATACAATAAATTGAATATTAGTCAAAATAAATAAGCACAACTAATTATAAATAAATATTTAAATTCTTTTATTTAATTTTCTTTATTAACTTTCCTTATCTATTCTTATATTTACCTTCTTTATTATCATTTTTGTTATTCTTATTTTACTCTTTTTTTTAATATTGTTATTGCTCATGTAGTTTATACATTATATATATATAGAAACCCAAATTTACTGTTCATCCAGTGTCAATTCACTATTGATTCTTTCGGTGAATTGACAAAATTACCCTTTAAAAGTTTTGTTATTACATAGTTTGCCACCCTGATTCTGATTGAAATTATACATTGACCTCTGAAAATACGAAAATTTACAAATTTACCACTGATTAATTACCTAGATTCCTCTGGAAACATAAAGGGAAACAAAAAAAATTCTGCAGATATTTCTGGAATTCCTCTGGAAACGGAAACAAAGATTTTTCTGCAGGTATTTTTCTAAGACAATACAATTATAAATAGAGATCTTGGCCATTGTTATTTTCCACGTTCCAGTAAACAACAAGCAAACCTACATAGCTTCTTGCTTCAGGAAATTTGGTACCTTCACGTAAACAGCTCATTTGCCACTTTCCCGTAAACAAGACAACAAGTACACAAATTCAAAATATTCAACCGGGTAAGTGTTTCGGCGATCTGTATAAATTTATTATTAACCTATATGAACATACATAGAGAATTTTCAAATTACCTTCTAATTGTTTTTACCTTCAGCTTCTTTGCCACCTTCTAATAGGCACACAAACTCAAAGCAGTCATCAAGTCTTCATCTGGGTAAGTGTATTGGTTATTAGAATAATTTTATATTAATATGAACATATATATACACATTTTAATTCAACCCCTAATTTTTATATGAAAAAATCGAATAGATTGATCAAGTAACCAAGGAAAAAATAGAAACCGACTCACATATTCAACAATCATTGCCTTAGCCAAAATTTCCTTCGTTACCAACACTTCACAAAACCCTTTACGCTGATATTAGAAACACATAAACCTGGCTTGACGGGAGGTACCGCGACTCCCGCTCCCGCCAAGCCCGGACTCCCGTTACTTGGGCAAACGGGAGTCCCGTCCCGTTAATGAACGGGACGGTAGCGGGAGTCCCACCTAACGGGATTCGGACCCCGTTAGGCGTAAAAAAAAAGAAAAAAATAAAAAAAAAATGTTTTAAAAGAATTAAATAATTAAATAGAATGATGTAATTGAAATGATTTTAAACTAAGTGGGTAGAAAAAAAAGAATAAATAAGAATGTAAATTTAGAATAATAAAAAAAAAAAACTCTAACTTGTATGAGTTCCATCAAAAAGTGAACATCTTTAGTGTAAAGCTCGGCCGATAGACTCGTGATCGCTTGGTGAAGATCCTGGGTCAGCGGGTTTGATTCTTCTCTGCCTATGGAGAACTTTAGTGATCTGATTTGTTCAATGTGAAGCATAGCTTCTGATTCAGCGATGGTCTGAGAGGGAAACGACATCTTTCTTGTGAGCAACAACGATGAGCTCAGATTCATGTTTAGAGGGAAATGACGAAATGCAGAGAGAGCGAAGAAGAAAGAGAAAAGGCGGTAATGGCGGTGAAAAGATTTAAATAATTATATACAAGGATGTAATTGAAAGGATTTTAAACTAATTAAGTGAGTAGAAAAAAAAATAAAGAAGAATGTGAAATTAAAAATGGGCCTCCTAAAAAACCTCACCGACCCCTAAAAAGGTGCGACGGCGAGGAAAAAGAGCACCCCTTTCCTCGTTAATTATTTGAAAATTTATCCCAGACAAGGGCCGGGATATCCCTTAGTTATACAAGTTAGTCTAACCATTTATGTTTACATTTGCGAAATCAACTTCAAAATTGTCAAGAATATCGAAGCACATGAATGTTTCTTGTGCTCGATTTCTATGCTGAATCCAATCCTTACCACACGTCAATACTTCGACCATCTCCGGTTTCAAGCTACATCTTCTATCATTGATGATGCGGCCCGCACTACTAAAAACCACCTCAGATGACACGGTTGAAACAGGGATGGTGAGGATGTCTTGTGCCATAGATGACAAGACCGGGAACCTCCTCGCATTCTGTCTCCACCAAACCAATAGGTCGATGCCTTCGTCATCCGGTTTGACCCACTCGTTCCGATCGTACTCTTGGATCTCCGGATGGGACCGTGCGTCGGTTGCGCTCGACCTCGTCTGACTTGTCCCAGCTTCTTGTTGTTGAGGCAATGGGCTGTAAGCGGGCGCGTTGACGAAGACATTCGTGTATTGATGTCTTCTTGGATACTGCGTCTGTGATTGAGATGCTTGTGCCCGATATTGCGGTAGGATTTTCGCCTCGTATACCCTGAAAAGATCATAAAAAGCTTGCACGATCCTCGCGAGATCAAGTGCAACGTAATCTTGGTCCTCGAAATGGTTTCTAATGTACTTAAGAATTTTTTTTAAATCACCAATTTTACATCGGACGTCTAGAATGGCTCCAAAACCGTATAGTAATGGAACCTTTCCAGCCCCCCAATATTTTAGAAACTTGGCTCTCATTGCTTGAATACATTCTTCAAAAATTGTTTCGTTTTTATATTTATCAAGATGCACAGCAATTGCGGTCATAGTATGAAGACCGAGAAAAGAAGTAGGAGTGTAAACAGCAGAGAGATAACAAGTTTCTTTGTAAAAAATGTCGAGAAAAGAAACAATTGATTCAGCCATCCTAATATCATATTCGGATGTAGCGTTTTCGCCATGTTCGCTGTTAATGTAAGAAACAATAACATCGACGTAATGCTCGGATAAGAAGTTGGTCAACATGAGAAAGGTAGAATTCCACCTAATTTTGTTATCTAGGTGAAATGTGCGCTCTTGGAGACCGTTTACTCTAAGGCATCTCTTAAGCTCATCTACTCTAGAGGTTGAACTATTTATCCAACTAATGTAATTCATAATCTTGTTGATCGAAGGGTCATAACTAGCGGCTCCGGCTTGAAATATGAGGTTTATGATATGGGTAGCACAACGTTGATGCAAAAGGGTATCGTCAACGTTAAGTTTCTCCTTTAACTCCCTAATCATGACGTTGTTGCTTGTGGCATTATCTAAGGTTACAGATATAATCCTATTGGTCAAACTCCACTCACCTATAACACTAACTATGATGTCTAAGATGTTTTCACCAGTGTGAGAACCTTCTATCCTCCTAAAGGTTATGATACGTTTGTTTAGGTTCCAATCGTCGTCTATATTATGCACTACAACGCTCATGAAATCCATCTTAGATTGACCAGTCCATATATCTGAGGTTAAGGCTACGCTATACCTACCAGATGATATTTTTTGTTTCATTTGTTCCTTTTCTCCTAAAAACCATTTTAGGGTATCGGATCTCAAGGCTTTTCTAGACATTATTTGAACGTTTGGAATTATTGAACTCATGAATCTAACGAAGCATTGAGATTCGATATGACTAAAAGATTGATCGGTGGAAACAAAATAGTCTACTAAATCACGTCTAAAGCTTACAGGATCGATTTGACTTACCTGGCTTGACGATGCTCCAGATTGATTCCCCTGGCAGTGCCTGTGATGACTCCACAATAGCGACGTCCCGACTCTTGTGTTGTGAGCGCTGAAGATTTTGCCACTACTGTGACATTTTTCGGCTTTTTCGCCGTTCGCAATCACTTCTTCAAAGAAAGTCCACACAACGGACCTAGCACGACGTCGTGGTGGTTGTTGTTGTTGAGCACCTTCATGTTGTTGTTGTTGTTGTTGTTGTTGTTCTTGTCGTGCTCGTCGTTGTTGTGTCTCCTCTTGTTGTTCACGTTGTCGAGGTCGTGGAACTTGACTTCGACGTTGAGGTGGTGGTTGTGGTAGGTCTTCTTCTTCCCGTTCCTCCTCCTCTTCTTCATTTGGATTTTGGGTTTCATCGTCATCTTCTTTTTCATTTGGATTTTGGGATTCACGATAATGTTGCTCGAATACTTGAAATTCTTGAAAAGCCACTTCGGATGGCGGAATTTGAGCTTGATAAGCTTGCTCGGGATCCATTTGAGGGTAATATGGCATTTGGGTGTTTGGAATTTCAGTGAATTCCGAATGGTTGAAAGTAGGAGCAACATAATTTGGATCGAAAGAGTATTGGGTGGTTGGGTCGGGGGCGTTTTGAGACAAGTGCAACTAATTTTCTTCAAAACGGTGCATTCCTTCACCTCGGGAAGCTCTTCCCCTTCAACCTCCTCGGTTGTGGGATGAGGATGCCATGAAAAATTGAAAGCGGTAATGAGTATTAGAGATTAAAATCGAGAGCGTTTCGAGAGTATTTGAGATTGAGAGAATTTGAGAGAGTTTGAGAGAAAGGTGTGAAGAAAATGAATGAATTGGGGGGTTATTTATAGATTTTAAAAATGAATGGGTAAAAAAAAATTCCGGAATAAGCAATGGCTATATTCCAACGGGGAAAAAAACGGCTACTTTTTTTGGGCCGTTGGATAAAAAAAAAAATAGTCGCCGGGACTAACGGGAGTCCCGGTCCCGTTAGTCCCATTAACGGGACTCCCGTCCCGTACCATTATCAGTAACGGGAGTCCCGTTCCCGTTACTGTGCCTAACGGTAGCGGGGATTCCGTCCCGTCTCGCTACCGTTAGGCCAGGTTTAGTTCATATATAGTGTATTGTTAACCAAATAACTACCTTTCATGTTTAAAAAAAATACTATATAACCATATGTCACGCCTATTACTCAACAACAATTATAAGTAAAAAAAGGAAAGCAGAATAATAATATAGCCATAATACATAACTATCACAACACCCACCTAACCAACCCAGAAAAAGTAAATACTATATTTTCATCATAAAAAAATAAAACAAAAATTCAAGTTAATCAACATAAAATTGTGTAGTTCATGAATTTGAGAGAGGTTTATTACTACTAACATGACATATAAGCTCAAACGCCTGTAAAGATATTTTTACAACCAGATTTATAGTATGAAAAAAGAAAATCAAAATGATATTATATCTATAATACCCAAAAAGCACATGTCAGACCCACATAAAGAAGACTCTCATTTCATACAAATTTCTTTAATCTAAGTTGGTAATAAACTAATGAATTATCCGTACCAGCCAATTAGGTATCCTAAACCGTAGGAAATAATTTGCATGAAGGATTGAAATCCATTTGAAAATCAAACGATTAAACATATGGACAAATAATAAATAAACTCCGATTTCTCCTAAATCTAATTTAATGTTAAGAAATATTTGTTTAATTTGTAAATATATATTTCTTAAAATTTCAGGAAATGGTGACCCTTATTAAAGGGTTGAAGGCAAAAGAAAGATGCGATTACATAAGAGTGAGAATTTACAGAATATGAGGTAATCATGATATAAAACATGCAGCTTAATAACTTTGGATTGCTTATTAGTGGATGAAGAGGTAAATAATTATTCACATACATATATATATATATATATATATATATATATATATATTAGTTAAATTTGTATCAATCTTAGAATTGACATATTTTATTTTTTAATTTTTTCAATTAGGGCGATGCGATTCATGTTGTGACACGAGGTCAAGATGCAGGTCTTATTAGGAGCAAAATTAAAGCTTGCAATGTTTATGAGATCAGAAATTTCTTAGTCGATGTATGTAAGCCTAAATACAAGGTCATTCCAAATCATTTGATGATACATTTCGCGAAATTTACTTCGTTCGCAGTTGTTGAAGGTGACACTAAAATACCAAATCAGCGATTCTACTTTGCCACTTCCAACGAATTACGACAACGGATAGACAATGTTGAACTTCTAACAGGTAATTTGTTTACTAGAACATAACAAATCCTTTAACTAATCACATTATTTTTCTACATTGTATTAATCTAATTTTATAATGCATAGACGTCATTGGAGTTTTGACATGTGTTGAAGATTTAATTATACCCACGGTCGGGAACAACATCACATCTCGACGAAATGTCATCATCAAGACAATTGAGTATGTTACTTATGTTCATAATTTTTTTAAATACTCATGTTTAATCTAAAAAAACAACTAATGATTATAATTTTTTAGGAACGAGGAATTGCAAATCACACTTTGGGGGCACAAAGCGGAACAGTTTGATGACAAGTTCCTCAAAACACTTGAAAATCCAGTAGTTGTTGTTTTCACATCTCTCTTAATCAAAAAGTTTATGGGTACACTGTATTATACATTTTTATATGCTTAAATATCAATTTCGCAAATTTCAGTCTCTTATAAGACATTATTTATTCAAATATAGGAAAACCATGTCTTTCAAGCGCCACGTCTACTCTTTTTTACTTTGATCCATACATACCCGACACTGAAGACTTAAAGAAAATGTACGGTATATATGTGTGTGTATTTATTATTTTTATTAAAACAACTTAGTCATCAAATTATATAATAAAAAAAAACTTTTTATGTTCAGATTTATGAGCGAAATTGAAACAATTGACTATGTCGAAGCTGGACATGCAAGTCAACATTTAAAAAAGACGAAATGAATGAGAACAGAAAGACAATAGCCGAGCTGTTAGAAATAAGAGAAAAAAAAAAAAACAAGGTTTGGATTGTCTTTCTGTTGTCACTATTTTAAAGGTACAATAATTGTACATATAAATAATATATTTAATTAATGATTTTATTTTCATAGGATATGAAGATGAAATACACAGTGAAAGCAACCATTGTATGTATGTCGTAGAGATGGATGGCATTACTTCGTATGTCCAAAATGCATTTCAACATTAACCGAGGCTAATAAAGCTTGGTGGTGTAGTAATCACGGTTTCATAGATGAACCACCTCTAGCATGGTAATAACAATTTTCTTAAATGCGTAACTATATTCACCATTATTTTTTTCTTTCTATTATATATGTATATAGTGCCTTATAATATTTAAATGATTGTTAGTTTAAAAATATAATATTTGACTTAAATATAATATCTAGATACAAATTAAACACTACGATAGAAGATGATACGGGAAAGATGAGGTTGGTGATGTTTGGTCGGGTTGTAGAATGCATAGTCATGGAATCGTGCGCTACTTTGCTCGAAAAACGTTTACAAGACAAAAAGCAAAAATTCCCGGAAGCAATTTTTTATGTTATTGGAAAAAACATTATTTTTCAAGTTGCGTTTGAGAACAAGGGATCAAACACAATAGTAATTGGAAAGAAAGTGTTTTATGATGTAACAACCGAAGAATCCAGTAATGAATTTACATTATCACATTCTACTACACCGACTCTGGATGCCCAAGGTGAAAGGTAATAAATTTTAAAAGTTATAATCATTATAATTTTGAAAAAAATATATATATTGTTAATAACTTGATATCATTATTAACAAGCAGCTCAGGAAAAAACATTCCAGGAAGCTCAAGGAAGCGCGCTATATCCAGGTACTTCATAAACTAAGTCGTTTGCTTACTAATTGTCTAAACATGTTTTTGTTTATTTTGTTTATTTATGTTTTATGCAGTGACATAGAGAACAAGAAAAATGGGAAATCAAAAATAGATTAGTTTCAAGCTTTTGTTTATAATATTTTGAATGTATGCTACAAATTTGCAAACCTTTTAAAGCATGTAAAATTATGTTTGTATTTTGTAACTAAAAAAATTAGTATTATTTTGGGAATATAATATTGAAGTAAATATTTTGGGTATGTCATAGGAAGGATAATCTTTATTTCATACATAGTCGAATCCAGCAGAGAACCAATAACGATAATTTGAGGGGGTTTTTTTTTTTTAAGACAAACCTACCAGATTTCTCAACACCCGAAAATCCGAAAAGAAAACCTGAGAAAAGTGTATACTCATTTATCCATTTCTACATAATCTCAATTTATTCAGCACAACGAGAGCGTCAATGAAATTAAAAATACCCGCTTCCGAAGGAGTCGCGTTTGAGTAGTGAAACGTCAAGAAGAACATAAAAAACTATAACTAACTTTATTAGATTTTGTAACCTTGCCCATTTGAAACACAACGAATAAGAACATAAAAATCTCACTATCTACTGTCTTAACGTGAACTAATACATTTCACACAAAGCAACACATTAACAACAACACACACAAAAACAGAAACTTTCAAGTAAGCGGATGGGGAGGGACGGTGCAGCTCGGAATGGACAGCGGCTCAATCTGAAAAGAAAAAAAATAACACACACACAATAAACAATGAATCCTAACTCACAAGAAAGCCCCAATTTTCACAATATTTTTTCGTACCTGAATCCTAAAAATAAAGTAGAGATATCAACGAACTTTGAATTTCATCAATAAACAATGAAGCCCAAGTCATCGTGATTTGAAACCCAAGTCGAAATCCCTCATTTTTTCAACATTCCAAAACCCCAGCTATTTTGGTCCAAAAAATATGAAATAAAGTAAAAAAATTTCACTCAATCAATACTACAACAACAATCATGAGAACTATAAGCTAATTCAAGCCTCAATCTTCTCTCTCTCTCTCTCTCTCTCTCTCTCTCTCTCTCTCTCTCTCTCTCTCTCTCTCTCTCTCTCTCGCTCTCATTCTGGTGTCGGTTCTAATGAGGAACCTTAGGTTTTACCGTAGTTAGCCTAATGCTATATGTTGTAAAGTTTCTAAGTTTACTAATGGGTCCATAAATTTACTCTTTATCATCTTTTTGCCACTAAAGAATCAATCTATCTACAACTTGAATCATTTTTAAAAACATCAATATGTAGAATATGTAGATGAAAACAACGTTTTAGATATAAATCAAAATAAAACAATTATATAATGAATATTGCTTTTAAAACAGATTCATAATAAATTAATTATTTCTTATTTTTATCTCTATTAAATAATTTTATAAACTTTCTATATTTATAAACTTCTATGTTTTCTTAGACATAATTTTATATACTTTTTTTTTCGTTCAATAGCATTGTTTGTCCATTGTTGTTCCAATAACCACCACCACAGGAAATAATGTAAGTTATATAAATAAAAATTTATGCAATAATAATCGCTAGAAAATATAATGACATTCTATATGAAATATTTGTTTCATAATCATTAATAAAAATGTTTATATTTGAAATATATCAATTAAATTTTAATAATATATATTTAGTTATATTAATGTAATTTAATCTTATGTATTTATTGGACAAAAAACAAAAAAAATAGTATATAAATTAGAAGAATTAAGTGCCTTAAATCACTAAAAAAAAACTTAAATAAAACTAGAACGGTCCGATCCGGTCTAAACCGCGATTTCAATTTTTGAAATTAGACTGGACCGTGTTAAACCGGTATAAAAAACTGGACTGAACCGTTTGTGGCAAGAATCGTGTTAAACCGAACCGGTGTTTTAAAAAACCGATGGTCCTATCCGATTTACGGTTTTTAATTTTTTTGCACAACCCTATTTTAAAAAACATACTATCTGCAGCAACGCGTAGGTATAATTGCTTGTATTAAAATAGAACGCAATGGTTATTAGTTACTATTGTTATCTTCAATTATAAGTAGTATTCTGTCTATTTTGAGTCAGGTCAACCACAAATCTGTTCTACTCAGGCAAACTCAAATCACATATTGGGTTGAATCCTTGTTTAAAACGACACAAAAAATTAATAAAAACGAAAATCTTTGTCATAAAGAATCTTTAAGGGCAAACCTCCAGATCTATCACAATTAAACGGTGTAGATCAACTTATATTGCTAGTATAAATTTGAGAAACACGCAAATTATATGTTCTTATCTTCTTCTCTCGCTTTACCTCTCTCTCCCTCTCTCTACCTCTGTTAGGGTTTTTATTTCAATGATATACTCTGAGTCTGAATTTTCTAACCCCGGTAATTTTGCTCACCAAAGGAGTCTGGGACCGCCGTTATTCGGTATTCCCAAGTGTTTTCCCTCCGCTTAACGGAAGTCAAGTGTTTGAAGTGAGTGTCTCTGGCGGGGACGTCGCATTGGTTTCAGGGGATGTGTATCCATGCACTCAAATGGTCAGTGTTCTAGTCTCTAGCTTTTATGTTGTGTTTTTTTCTTGCAAATATATCATATCTCAATAGACTATTTGTATCACTCTGTGTGAGATCATTGGCTTTTGTTGTGATTTGAGAAGTAGATGGAGCAAGTTAGAAGTAAGTACAAAGAATATCGGGGCTCCTCTATGATGAAACCCGAAGAAAATTCTTGATACGACATCTAGGAAAAGAGGAAAAAAAGTCTCCGGCCAAAACATGTAGTTCACATAAGTGGGAAATGAAAACAAAAAAATACAAATCATTGATTACAGTTTACAGTTTAGTGGTATTAGTTACCTTAATATTAAATATAGTAGTAAAATAATTAATATTTTGATTTGGATGTATACTTTCCCTGATGGTTGCAATTGACTACATTGGTCGCCAATGGTGGTGTAGCTGATGTGGTGCTTATAGATATTATCCATCCTTGACCTTGACAAACATGGTATATAAATGCTTTCTCATTATAATACTGGATAATTTTGTAACAAAGAAAGTAATTATAACATACCTGATAATGTTGTTACATGTTTGATGCTGTTATATGGTGCATTATTTTTCTTTTGCAGGTTGATGCATCTATATATACACACAAATATGCCATATCAGATCAATGAGGCAGCCTAACAGTCACTTATCTTGATTTTTCCAGATGGCAACTTTACTTTGACGACTTGACTTTTCGGACCGTCTTACTTATCTTACTTTTTAAACTTAGAAAATTCTTTAAAAAACTTGGAGGAATTTTTTTGAAAAAAACACGTCGAATAAAGGCAAACCAAAAATTTAAAGATCTTAAAAAGAAACAAAAGCATTTAAGAAAAATATGAAGATTGCATATCGAACATTTCATGAGAAGTGCTTAACCAAAATTGAAAATACGAATTTAAAACTAAACATAGCGGCCAAAATGCTAAAACATAATCCATATTCTAAGTCTCAACGAAATTAGAAAACTCTTTGAAACTTCATAACTTTGAAATAATTGAAAATAAAAACTTTAAAATTTATTTCTTAAAGACTTGTAGCGGAAGACTTATTCTGTAAATGAAAACCATAACCCAACCATCTCGTTATCAACGCCGCTAGTCCGTCCTGCTCAGTTCCTTGCAAGTTGTTTACCTACAACACAGACGTATATTTTTTTTCCAAAGAAATGAGCTTATGCTCCGTGAGAATAATATAAAGCTCACATAATAAAAATAGTAATGCAATGCATGAACCGGTTATTAGTATTTTAAAACTAATTAGTGACTTGATCTTTCTTTTCTTGATTCTATCATCTTTTAATTCGGGGTGCCCCTAGGGTAGTCGTACCTATTTCAGTGCGCACTTTAGAGACAAAGATATGAGGTTGCAAGGTCTCATACTTTGCTCTAGCTAATAAACATATTGTAAAATCCCAAATTTTTTTAGCTTAATTAAAAGGCTAAAATATTTGTGTTCGAGTGACATTTCTTTTTTGAGTAAAGTAGTATTGAATGATTTTTTTATGTGGTAGTTTTTGAAGTTTTTCTTTTTTTATGTGGTACTTTTTGAAGTTTTTCTTTTTTTAGAGTATTTTTGAGTTTCTTACGAATATTAGTTTCCAATTTCCAAAAAACGACGGGTAGATTTATAGGACATACATAAACACATACTTCATACTTACAAAATATGGATATAATATATATAAGTTATATATATTATAAATAAGTTACGTGTGTGTATATATACATACTTTACATATATTATTATTATTATTATATATATATATATATATTATAGCTATAAATTAAAGTTAACGTGTGTATGATATAAATAGTATATATATACATATTACTTTATTTTATATAAAGTAATATAATATAAGTTATTATACGTTATATATATAATTTACTTATATATATATATAATCAGCGTGTACTTATATATATGCAGCGTGTAGGTATTAAAGCGTTATATGTAGTTACTTTTATATATATATATATATATATATATATATATCAGTGTGTAGGTTTTATAACAATAATAATAATAATTAACATATTGAAAATAGAAGTAGGATTAGGGATTGGGCTTTTACGGTTTGGACTTTTATGGTTCAATCAAGCCATATATATAAACATCCCGTCCTTTTTTTCACGCTTTTTCTCTGCTCTCCTCCCCTATTCCTCTCTTTATTTGGAAATTCGTAGTTCTAAATAGGTATGTTTTCTTTTCTATCTGCTTCAAATTCCTTGAAAACGGTTTCTTAAAACGCTTGCCCTGATTTCAAAAAGTATGGTTTGCGTTGATTCTTTTTGGAAAATTTAGGTTTATTGTCTTCTATCTAAATCTTTAATCGAAAAATATTTTTATGAAATACATAATATTTTCCGATTATTTTCAAATCAGTGCGCAAACCTGAGACCGATTCTCGATTTTTAGACTTTAAACGTTACTGTAGATTCAAAATTTTTGGTTTTGCATTGATTCTTTTTGGAAAAGTTAGGTTTGAATTTCTTCTATAATCTTTAATAAAAAATATTTTTATGAAATATAGAATATTTTCTGATTGTTTTAAAAACGGTGCGCAGACAGTTTTTGGCAAAAATTTTAAAGTTAGATTTTAGCACTTCTTTTATTTTTAATAAATACTTAAAAAAATTATTTTGGCCAAGGTTCCTCTACAAAAAGTGATCAAAATTATATTTTATACGTACTGGAATTTTTACAAAAGTTTTTTCAGAGTTTTAGTTTTTCACCGAAACCCTAATAGCCAAATGTATTTTGGTAATTTCACTTTGAAAGTCGTTTCTGAAAATTTCCAGAACCAAAAGTTTGTCTTGAATCCTTTTCTAAGCTGATCCCGGTAGTCTTTTATCCCAATTAGGTTCCAAGTTTTTAGAGCGTCCAATTCCTTCGACGGTCTACTATCGTAACTTCCGATATCCAGGTGAGAATAATCTCACTACAGCACGGATTTATTCGAAAATAAAATTAGCGACTATGCGATCTGCTTTAGTTGTGTTATATGACTTTATATGTTTGATTGTTTTGATATGTGTGATATGATGATATGTTTCATGTGTTTATGTTATGTTATGATTCACTTAGGCATGTTATCTACAATATGTTCTTATTCTAAGCATGTTATCAATATGTCCATAACTTATGTTATTCTTGCATTTGATGTAATCAAGTAATAAGATTATCAAGTAAATAAGAGGGTCGTACCGCCTCGATCCAATGAGGTAACTAGAGGATCTTCTCGAGCCGAATTAAGGGCTCACCTAGAGAATTTCCTCACAAGTTTATCAGACAGATGAGACGTTCTATGGGAGGTTGCAACCCTATAGTTCGTTACCAAAGTGTACACTGAAATTGGTACGACTACTCTAGGGGACCCCAAATTAAAATATGTCAGACTTTACTTTTTGATATCATGTGTCACCATTTAGCAAGTGAAATAAAAATAACTGGTTATGCATATTTATTGCTCTTGTTTTGTTAGTATAGTTGTGCTCGCTGAGCGTTAGCTCACCTATGTATATCCGTCCATGTTGTAGGTAAACAACCTATGAGAAAGTGAGGAGGGTGGATCAGCGGCGACGATGGCGAGATGGTTGGGTTATGGTTGCCGCTTTCGAAAATAAAAGACTCCGCTTTGCTTTCAGTTTTTTTTTTTTCAATAATCAAAACCCAAGATTTTAATTTTCATGGTTTAAGTTATACTTTTCAATTCCGTTAAAGGTTACGACTTTATTTATGATATTTATTTATAATGGTATTTTTGGTTTTATATTTTGATCACGCAACTTTGATTTTTGGTTGTTTTCGTTCATCAAGTTTTTAAATGACAAATTTATTTTTAGCTCATGAGTTTTCAAACTTTATATTCCAAGTTATGTTTAAAAAAAAATTACCTAAAATTTTATTAAGTTATTAAAAAGTAAGATAGGTAAGACGGTCCGAAAAGTCGGGTCGTCACACATATTAGGGCGCCTCGGCTAGAGAAATTTCCTCATTTGGGCCCGTAAGTCGGCTCGATAAATTCTCCTTAAGACCTCCGTAACTCGAGGCGGTACGACTTCCTTGCTTATCTTTATCTTTTCACTTTGTTTATTTTCGTTATACGCATGAATGACGTATGACATAAAATATATATGATAACATGACTAGAAATAAGAACATGATATAAATATTTTAATTTATAACGTATCATCACATAACATACCATACCATATCATATAATTATATAACATAACATACCATATCATATCATAAACTCAACATATCATTCATAATTTATCATACCATACCATATCATACCATACCACACATATGTCAAACAATCACATAATAACAATTTTAAAAAAATATTATTAACTCATTCAGATCATATACTTATCGTATTTTATTTTGAACTAATCTGTGTTGCAGTGAGATTATTCTCACCTTGACAAAACCGTAATAAAGCTCGTTGGTCGAAGACGGAATTAGAAGCTCTACTTGACTCGAAACCTAATCGGGATAATATACTATCAAGGATTAGCTAAGAAACGTATTCAAGACATACTTTAGATTCTGGAAATTTTCAGAAACGACATTCAACGTGAAATTGCTAAAATACCCTTTGGCTATTTGGGTTTCGGGGAAAAACTAAAACTCTGGTAAAACTTTTGTAAAAATTTCAGTAAATATAAAACATAAATTTGAGCATTTTTGTAACGGCATCACGACCAAAAACATCCTTTAATTATTTCTTAAAAATAAAACAAGTATAACATGTTACTTCAAAAACTTGTGAAAAACTGGTCTGCGGACCGATCGTAAAATAATCAGAAAATATTACGTATAGCATAAAAATATTTTTCGATCACTTTTATAAAAATAAGACAAGTAAAACTAGCGTTTCCAAAAAGAATCAATGCAAAATATTGTTTTTTATCCACATTAAATGTTTTAAAGTCTGAAAATCGGAAATAAGTCAGACCAGCGAATCAGGTATGCGCACTGATTTGAAAATAGTAAGAAAATATTATGTATTTCATAAAAATATTATTCAATCCAACATTTAAATAGAACACCTTTAAAGCCAACTTTTCCAAAAACAATCGACGAAAAAGAATTATTTTTGAAGCCACGGTAAGCGTATGAAAATCAGGGTTTGATTAAAACCGAACCAGAAACCTTTTTTTGATCTAAAAGCTCACTAAAAAAAATCACAAAGAATATATAAATTAATTTGAGAATACCACGAATTATATACCTAAATTCCTAGATGATTGTAAAAGAATTAGTCTTTAACAATCATAGGGCTCAAAAACAAAGAGACAAATACATATATTTATTTGATGGCTAGGGTTTTATGTTGAAAAAGAGAACTGAGGGAGAGCATGACGTGAGGCAGCGTGAAGATGGAGGAAAAGAATAACAGAGGCTAGAGAACAAAAGCGTTAGAGGAAAATAAAACAACCCTAACAAGTTAAGGCTTTTTATAATAACATCTTTTATTTATTTGTTTAATGAATCATAATAATATATACCGTATTATTATAAATCCTAAAGTACGTAGCTATATATATATATATATATATATATATAGTGCATAATAAATTACGTTACATTATATACATATTATATATATGAAGTGTCATTAATACTTTACAAATATATATACAGTATATATACACACAGAAGACATATTTAATAATGTACGTTATATATATGATAACTAACCAAAAGTACGATATACAATACAGTATATTTTATATATACTTACTATATCACACACATACACATACCTAGTTCCATATAAAAAACGCAGTTACTCTTTAACATCATTTTCTTTATGGTCTATATAATATATATATATATATATATATATATATATATATCATAATATTTTAAGAAAAAACTTATATAATAAGTTAAAAAATTATTTCGGGGTTTCACATTTACTAGGCTGCAAAAAATTGGAAGATCTCTGGAAAAGTCCAGACAATAATTCAATGGCACAACTTGTAATTTTTATAGTGTCTTTACTGAATTAGAGTGGTATTTTGGTAATTATGATACTATTAAAGGGCATTTTCGTAGTTTCAAAGAATTGTATAACAGTATTTTGAGTCTACGTGAACGTTAAATGTGCGTTTTCCTTTATACATTAATAATGTTATATGATGGTCATATATTAGAGTCATCATTTTTAAATTTTTTTCTTTAATTGCCGTGATTTCTTCTATTTTATTAAGGCATTTACTTGTAGGTTTCTAGGTATAATTTTCATTCGTGTATATAAAAATGTACGAGCATTAGACTTTTTCCCAATCCATTTCTGTTAGCACCCGCTTTTCTTTAAATATTTTTTTTTTTCATAGTTGCTTGAATGGAGGTAAAGTTTTTTTTTTTTTTTTTTTTTTTTTTTTTTTTTTTTTTTTTTGTTGTTGTCTTATTTCTCTTAGTTTTATTTTCACAATGTACTTTTCATAATAAACTTGAGTATATATTAGCAATTATGAGTATAAAAAGCCGTATTATTTATTTGTATCAGCCTAGTTTTGTTATATATATGTGTATATATTAATATACAAAAACATTGTTTTGAGTTTGTTTATAATCAAAGGTATTCGAAACCATCGGAATTCATATGAAATAGACAAAAACCATCGAAAATCATCTTAAAGTATTGATTCATCCAAATTCATCTGAAACTATCGGAAATTTGTATTTCATCGTATCCCATCGGAAACTATTAGAACCCATCGGAAATGATATGAAAGTACGTCCTATCAATTTCATCTTATTTCATCAAAAGTTTGTATGAGTATCATCGAAAACCATCCAAATTCATCTGTAATCATCTGAAAACAATCTCAAATTCAAAATCCTAACTTTTCTAAAACCGATCCAAATAATAAAATAATCACTAATAATTATTATAATCTCTATTAAAACTAACATACAACAATCAAAACATAAAATAAAGTTAAAAATCTTTCCTTTTTCATCATTTTGAGCACCGAAATATTAAACCCGGAAGAAAAGCTTGAATAACGTTTAACGCGGGAAGAAGAACGTCGGAGCTCGTCGGAAGCCCTCAGATTCGGTCGGAGCTGATTAGAATGGGTTGGAGCTCGTCAGATTTTGTCGGGGCCTCTTGAATTTGGTCGGATTTTGTGTGATGGAGAAAAAGAGATGAAGAATGAAAGAGATGTGAGAAAGAAAGAGAGAGTTTATTGAATTGAGAGACATTTTTGTCTGAATTTAGGTCAAAAATCTAATTTTGAATATTTTTCACTTTATAAATATAATTTGTTATTTCTCTAATTTTGAGATTTGCAAAATAAAATTTCTCTAGCAGTACTTGGTCCTCAACTTAACCATTTTATGTTTATTTGGCGAAAAAAAAAATGTTTTTATCCCAAAGAAAAACAAGTGTTATCCGATAAAAAAAAAAGAGAAGATTTTGATGAAAAGAACGAAAACAAAACAAAGAAAAGTAGTTTGGCTTGTATAGGGAGTTTTGTTGCAATAATCCCAAATTACAACGTAAGAAAAAGAACAACAGAAAATCGTGCTATTTCATTAAAGAAAATTAGGGATCCTCGAAGTTGTCTTAGCAATCCCATTATATATCTTGCCGGTTGAAATAATAGTATCCGCGTCTTCGTCTTTACTGATAGGCCGTAGTTTATCATATCCTTATCCTTAACATAGTTAATAAGAGGCAATGCCTCTTTAACTTTAATCCTGATTCCGCCACATGACGCCTCCAGGGGGCGACACGTGGCGGCCAATTTTTTTTTCTTCTTTTTTTTTTCTTTCGATTTTGGGTTTTTTTTTTTTTTTTTTTTTTTTTTTTTTTTTTCTTATTTTGATTTTGAATTTATCTTTTTTTCCTTCCAATTTTGATTTTTTTTTCCTTCCAAACATTAATTTTTTTATGTATGTTATAATCATAATTACAGATACTATGTTATACTATATCAATAACATACATTATCCTTTCTTTTTTTCTTAGACCTTTAATTTATTTTCCCTCTCTCATCAATATATTTTGTATATCTTTTTATTTATATTATTTCATTTTTTCCCCATCTTTCATCAATATATTTTGTATAATTTTTTTATGTTTATTATAATCATGATTACTAATACTATATTATACTATACCAATAACATACATTATTATGAGTATATGTTATTATATATATATATATATATATATATATATATATATATAGTTGGAAAAACTTTGATTTCCCTTTCTTTTATCAGAATTTAACTTCGACTTTTACTTACCTAAATTTTTTTTTTTCCCATAATATTTCTAAGAAATCTGACGGATAGAAAAACATTCAGTATTTTGAAACCTTTGAATCATAAAAGAATTTTTTTTCTACCTTTTGTTATTTTTTAAACATCATTGACAACGATTTTGCTAGATTTAATTTAATACAATTAAAAATCTTAAAATTACTCTATTTTACTTATTTTTCTTTTTAACTTAAAAAAAATTGCTTTTATAAAACTAGTCTGAAAAGAAAAGAAAAAAAGTTTGTCCTCACCATCGCCGAAAGAGGATCGACATCACGGCCCAAAAACACCTCTTTTCCTGGAGCAGGTATTTTGAGCTCTCCGAATGGGCAGTGGAAGAAAGAGTAGGAATAGGAAACTCGAGGAATCGAACGACGAATCTTTGTCGTCCGCCTCCGACGATAGCTCCGACTCTTCGAGGCGGCACCGCCACAGGAGCAACGGCGGACCGAGGAGAGAGAAGGAAGAGAGAAGGAAAAGGCGTAGGGAAGAGAGGGGTAGGGAGAGAAAGAGAAGGAAATATAGACGGGACGATGAAAAGAAAAAGAAGAAGAAGAAGAGGAAGAGGAGTTATGGCTCTGAATCCGAGTCGTCGAGCGAGGGTTTTGGTGATTCGGAGTCGGAGGAGAGGCTGGATCAACCTCAAGCTGTGTTGCAGGAGTTACTGAAGGAATTTCCGAGCGCTGGAGTCGAATTGAAACAGGTAATTTCCATGGCTTTCAATGAGCCGTTTTTTTTTATCTGTGGTTTCGAGTGTGATCGATGGTTTTCCTCGTTTTTCAGATTTTGCAAATGATCGATGACCGGCAAGCCGTTGACATAAAGGGGATTTCTGAAAAGTCCCTAGTTAGGCATTTAAAGAAGCTGTTTGTTGCATTGAGTCTCAAGGAGAGCGGTGATAGAGTTTTTTCGCTTCCCAAAGAAGTTCGGCCCACTTTGGAGGTTGTGGGACACCTTTTTCGTACTTCACCCGAAATCGAAACCGAACAGCTTGATCGGTCTGCACAATCAGATGATTCAAAGCCATCTCAAGAGACCGAAAGCAGACAGAATGCATATGATGCTAATGTTCCACTCCCTGCGAATTGTGATGATGATACGGGTCCTAGGAGAAGGTTCGTAACTATTGCACTTTCTAAGCTTTTGATCTCTGTCATTACTTGTTGGCTTTGATCTTAAATTTTACATTTCCGGGCTTGTTCGTTAATTCATGACAGGGTAATTGGCCCTGCAATGCCATCAGCCGAGTTACTTGCTGCTGCTGCTAGATTAACAGAAGCACAAGCTGAGCTCAGGTTTTTTTTTTTTAAATTTTAATTTTTTTTTTTCGGGAGATATCATCCCGTTTGATGCAATTTCCTAGAACTTTCTTGTGAATCTCAAATAAGATAATGGCAATGCTGTGATGCTATCGTACGAATGCTCACAGAGAAGCCGAGTTGGACGAAGATGATCAAATGTTTGTCGGACCTCCACCGCCTGCCCTGGTGGCTGAAGCTGCATCAGCAAATGAAGCAGAGCGATTTGAAGAGGTATGCATTATCGGGGAAGGGTAAATCAGTCTTTAGTTAGTTTATTTTCGTTTTTATTTATTTAATCATATTTCGTGTAAGTTATTAGGGTGGGTCATTATAGGGATGAGAAGAGTTGTTGAGTTATTTGGTTTAGTTATAGGAGTAGAGTAAGATAGAGGGAGAGATTGACTTACCTCCCGAATTGTAGGAGGTTTTAGTGTAATCACTGGTCCAATTATCAATGAAAGTATCTGTTTATATTTTGATGTAACCCGGGCCGTAAAAGTATGATAGTGCACTTTATGCTTAGAAGACTGTGACCCCCTATGCGGTTTCCTCAATAAACTTCTATTAGAGAGTAAATACCATTTATTAATGTTCTTCAGTCTGAGGGTTATACATTTATTCCTCTGTATGATTATATTCTGGATGGGCCTGGAAAAGATCAGGGCTGCGATAAGGTACTTAATCCACATATTTGGTCTTATTTAGGTTACAAGAATTTTGGGTTTTGAGGATGATTCTGCGTATGAGATCTTAGGAGTAAACCAGATCAGGACTGCAGAAAACATAAAGAAAAGGTATGAACTTGTTTTCCTTGGCTATTCATACGTTGTCTTTATTTTAGACACTCACATATGTTTGTAAAATATATTCTGACATGTTACCATCCATTTAGGTATTGGAAAGTATCTCTTTTGGTGCATCCGGATAAATGCTCTCATCCTCAAGCCAACCAAGCATTTATCAAATTAAATAAAGCTTTTAAAGAACTACAAGATCCTGATAAGGTGAGTTTATAGCTCCATCGTTCCATTTTATTTTTGTCGTTGTCAGAGTCTCTAACCAGTTTTCTATTTAACGTCGATGATTTTTATTTTATTTTTTATTTTTATTTCTTTGTGTTGTTTATTTTTGCGATATGGAATTCCCATCTTATATTATCTTCTGCAGAAAAAAGCACTGGACGATAAATTGAAAGAAAAAGAGGAAATGGAGAAATTTAAGGTAAAACAATTCACCTAACCATTTTATTTTTTAATTAATAAATTGCTTGTGGATATGGGTTTTGATTATTTGAGTTGTTGATGTAGATTGAGTTGCGAGCAATGCGCGAAGCTGCACAATGGAGAAGGGCGCAAGGTTAGCCACGCTTTTTTATTTTTAGTTTTTAATATGAATATTTTCATTTGAATTTGAAGCTTAGGATGTCCTTTTACTTCATTTACACTAATGCATTGACAATAGTAATGTACTAAAGTACAGTTTTTCTTTGAACACTTGGAATTGTGTGGATTATAAATCTTGGATGTGTTGATTCCATATTTTTTGGCTTCATAAAGGTTTGTCATCAGTGTATATATGTTCTTCATTATATGACGAGACAACAATATATGGCAGGTATATCAATGGAGGGTGATGATGAACTCCTGAAAGAGGAGGAAGTAAAAGTGGCACCACAAAGAGAGGAGTGGATGACAACGCTTCCCCCTGAAAGGAAAGTAAGTTGTTTACATTTTCTGTTAAACTAACTTATCACAATCTCATTCATATACATTTTAACTGATTTTGGTATTGAGTACGAAAGCACAGACTTCTTTTTTTTTTTTTTTTTTTTTTTTTTTTTGGCGTGACAAATACTTGTTTGCAATCACGTATGAGTTTCAAACTTGCAACACTTTTATTTTTCTCAGGCTGGAGTGACAATGCAATCGACAAAAGCGTTTAGCAAAGGTGCCAGAGAAGGACGTGGCGATACAAGTGCATGGACAGACACTCCTTCCGACAGAGCCCAAAAGGCAAAGACGAAGTAAGACATATTATCATTTTTTTTCTTCTCAAATGTAAGACTCTGCTAAACACATTTGGGTTTCAATCAACGACAGTTATCTAGAAGCATATAATGAGGCAGCTGCGTTGGTTTCGAACGAAGCGAGGAAGAGTTCCGATGCAGATTTAGTTGACAAGTACAACAAAGAGAAACGGTCGAAATCGCTGGTCGAAAAGCACCGAGAAGAAAGAAATCCAACAAGCCGTTCGAAGAAAAAATCTGTGCAAAAACCCGAAAAGGAAGAATGGGTTGGCCAGCATCCGTGGAAGCCTTGGGATCGCGAAACAGATTTGACAGCTGGCCGGAAAAGTGTGAACTTCGATCCCAAGGACATGTCTCAAGGCATAAGCTCGAGGTTTTCATCGGGTACGTTTCAGAGGAACTTCCTGTAAGAAGTCATTTTCCTTGAAGACAAGTTGCTCCTTTTCATGTGAAGATTTACCAAGTGATGGAATTTGAACTTTGCAATGAAAGATAAGCTACCATACTATTTACCATGTATTTTGTTTTATTGGGAGAAGAGAATAAACCAAAGAGAACTAAGTCGTTCTTAATCATACGAAAAGAGAAGTTCATTCTACACAATTCCACAGCAAATTCCGATTTAGTATTACTACACGATTCTGTAACAAAATACGCACGACAATCTAACGCCATTCAGTAAAAGCCATAATTCAGTATAGATACAATTTTTTGACATGCTGGCACCTAGAGAAGGGACAAAGCGTTGCACAATCTAGTAAAATAGAAAAGACTAACTATATGTAGATTTTTTTTTGAAGGGCAGTTTTGCCCAATGGAGATGGAATCCACAATCTCCACTTTGAAAGTGGTGCGGAATTACCGACTAGGCTATACTAGGTACCACAATTATATGTAGACTTTCTAAGAATAGATTTATGTCCTGTTTTTAGACAAATATATCTAAACACCTTCTCTCACTTATCTATCTCATTAACTCTCTCGGTTGTCACTCGTCTTCTGACGATTTTCGTCTATTTCCGATGATCTAAGACTAACACGTGCGGAATGAACTATATTGATAAATATTGAATCTTCGATGATTTTTGGAACTCTATCATTGAAAAAAATATTGAATTTCTTCGGTTTTAATAGAAATAATTGGAATTCATCGAAAATAATTGGAAGTTGTTTGGAATTAATCAAAATTAAATGCAACATTGACTGCAAAAGGAGTCATTGCTCTTTTAATTCAAATTAATTTCTATTAATTACGATGACTTTTGACTAATTCCGATGACTTCCGATAACTTTTGAATTTAATTAGAAGTGGTTAAAGGCAACGACGACTCCTTTTGGTATCGTTGCCCAAGAGAAAAGAATCGCTGTTGCCCTTAAGTACAATTAAATTTATTAATTCCGATGATTTTCGAAAATTTTCGAATAAGTTCGATGAAATTCAATATTTTCTTCGATGATAATAATGTTAGGAAATTAACAATTCAAATGTACTATTCGAATCGTAATTATGCATAAGAACACCTAGGGCCCAAGTTAAAATATTTCTATATATGTTAAGGCTCGTTAGAGTAAATGAGATATTATTGCTTCAATCAAAAGATTAAAGAGATAATACCAAAATAATAATCGTTTATGTCGGATTCGACTCCTCAAGAATCACAAACTATTTAATATATTTATGGTATTGTTTTATTTGTGTTTATGTGGATCTCTAGAATTCTTCAAATAATAATTGAATTAAACGTAATTCAGTGACAATTTTAATAAGAAAATATTAATAGAGAATGAAATTGAATCGAAAATATAAAATATTTATTGATTGCAATTCGGTGAAAAATATATGGGGTTGACCTCGCCCGATTCTATGATTTCGAGTTTGTCCTTAAAACCTAGGATTTCATGAGTTTGGCCTTTAGAAACCCATATTTACTTGAGTTTGGAAGCGTTTCATAGGAGAATTATTTTAGTTTGTCTCTAAGATTTCCCAAATTTCACTAGTTCAGTTCGATTATAAATGTCGAGTTCAAACAAACCTGAATTATCCTAAGAGAAACTAGATGAAACAACACAAGGTATACGATCTCCCTCGATCTCGATGGAATCAAAATAAAAAAAATTATTTGATAATTATTGTATTTCAGAAAAAAGTGCTCCTTGACCTGCCAGTTTGACCTTGACAACGGCGACCATATATCCTTGTTTTTGTTGTCCGTGCAAGATATTCTTCAAGGATTGTGGGTTACGTTTCCCATTCCTCCTTTACTTTTAGAATATTTTGATGCCTTAATTTTTTTTTTTTATCTCTTACATGTGTCCAAACTTCGTCAGAATGGTCATATGTCTATAGTAACACGGAGTCGACCTGATGGTGATAGACCTAGCTCGGCTCTGTCATGTAAAAAGAAACTCAAAACACTCCCAACACTACTACAAAAACAAGTTTTAGAAGCGACGGTACATATAGAAGCGGAACTTGATATTTAGAGACTGCTTTAGATTAAGCTAATATTACGTAGAGTAAATGACGAGAGACTGCTTTAGATTAAGGTAATCATGAACTGAAATGAATGATTCAATTGGAATAGTAATTATGCATGAGAACATGATGGATAAAAATATAAACTCTTCATTGATTGCGAATCAGTGAACAAAAGATGGGGTCGAGCTCAACTAAATGTAAATTAATAGAATAATAATACTAATAATATCCAGAGTACACGTGACCGACTTCTAGCTAGGAAGCTTTGTTTATAGCTGAAGATCGGATTCTCCTTCCCATCAATCTCAGAGATACGTGGTCGGAGAGAGCACCTCAAGGAATGACACGTGTGCTGACCTGATCCAAGAGATTGGCGGGAAGATCGGGTGAGCTCCGGTCAAGGGTTCCCTGATCCGTGATGGCTGTGTGGCTATTATGGAATGGATCTTGGAAAAAAGCTGGACTTTTCAAGACGACGTGGGCTTGGCCATATAAGGAGGTCGTTCTTGCTGGTGTAAAGGTGGACCGAGCTAAGGTGTGCATGGCGTTCTGAGTTTGTACTTGGCCATCAGGCCCAAGTGCAGGTCCTAATTGGGGAGTCTACAGATCACCGACAATGACCATTTAATTTTTCTATAAAAAACAATAAAAAAATTCATTATATTCTCTTTATTTCAGATGTACGACTATCTATTTTGTTTAACTACGTTTTTTTTTTTTTTTTTTTTTTTTTTTTTTTTCATTTCATTTCATTTGGAATTTTGACATCTATATTAGTAGTTCTTGATTCTCTTTCTCAAATTCAACCAAAACACCAAATTTGAAACATGTTTCACTTTTTGAAGTGTACAAATTTTTTTTATACCCTTCATTTTTGAATTTTGATGAAAAAAAAAAATTAAAAAAAGTGAACCATGCAAAACTCACAACCCACGGCTTCTTCTCGTCTTATTCTTTTCTTCTTCGTCATTCACGATAGGGGTGTGCACGGTTCGGTTTGGTCCGTTCTAAAATCGATAAAAAAAATCAAACCGGACCGGTCTAAACGGTTTAAATAAAATTAAACCGGACTGGACCAAATTAAAAAAAAAACCGGACCAGACCAAACCGGTTAAAACGGTCCGCTCCGATTTTGACCGTTTGGACCATTTTAGACCGGACCATTTTGGAACATTAGACCGTTTTGGACCGGATCATTCTGTTTTAAACTTTTTATTTATTTATATTTTTCTTAAATAGTAATTGATCCGGTCCACTTTTAAACCGTTTTGAAACGTTTTAGACCGGAGCATTTTAGACATATTTTTTTATTAATTTTTTTTTAGATACTAACCGGTCCGGTCCGGTCTAAACCGCGGCCTAAAAATTTTAGACCGGGCCGGAACGTTTAAAAGTACAAAGCGGACCGGACCGTTTAAAAGTACAAAGCAGACCAGACCGTTTACAAAGCGGCCGGACCGTTTAAAAGTACAAATCAGACCGGACCGGTGAAATTTTAAACCTTTTAAAACCAGAACGTTAGTCTAAAAATCAACGGTCCGATCCGATTTACGTTTTTACCAATTTTTTTGTGCCGCCCTAATTCACGAGACACATCCAAACAATGCCATATTTCTTTACCCATTCTTCATTTTTGTTTTCTTGAAAGTGAGTATTTCAAGAATTATTTCTGTCAACAAGCTTTTTTAAGATTAATTTTTTTTTTCTTAATTGATAGATGGCTTAAGTCCCACAGTTTAAAAAGGGATGTGATGTGGAATTATGAAATTTAATTTAATTTTAATGGCCAATGGTTGTATTGAGCCTTACCTCTTGGGACAAATTGTATCTGCCCAATATCATATGCTAGAATATATTATATAAACCATAGTTTTCGAAATTAAAATAAGGTCAAAGGGTTTTGGGCCTAGAAT
The DNA here is from genome assembly GCF_054948205.1 of Urtica dioica subsp. dioica. NCBI lineage: Eukaryota > Viridiplantae > Streptophyta > Magnoliopsida > Rosales > Urticaceae > Urtica > Urtica dioica. Next base: position 59,114,906 of record NC_142756.1, on the reverse strand, counting down.
TAAAATAATGTTTTTCAAAATAATAAACGATCATTCTTTATAACAAACCATAGCTTTGATGATTATTTATTTAATATTTTTGCATTTGAATTGTTTTCGGGGGGCAACGGAATTATTCATGAAAAACATCTAATTAATTAGAAATAAGTTTTTAATGAATAAGTGGAACGAATTAGACAAGTTTTGTCAAAAGACCAATAAAAGGTTAAGCTAAGAAGGTATTTAAGAGGACCCCGTTCTCCCTCCTTCCCTAGTGGAAGCTTGTGCGTGAAGGAAAGCTTTAGGGTTTAAAGGCTAGTGAGTCACAAAACATACTATATAAGCTATATTTAAATTGAGTTTTAATGAGTAGCTTAGATTCACTTTTAATAATTTATAATCAAGAGTAGTAAATCTAAAAGTGAATCACCTAGATTAACGATTAATGCTAGGAAAATTAAAATACTAAAAGAATATTGAGTCATATCTAGGCCTCCAACATTGATACCAACACCGTGATGATGAAAGATCACCTCGTGTCAGCAACTCTTCTAAGTGAATGCTATGTTTGACATTTCGAACGAAAGACATTTTCTGATTCCAAGAACAAAGTTGGGTCTCTGACGATAGACTGAAGATGATGTATTATGTTCATGTCTAACCTAAGTTAATTAGTGCGTTCGAGTTAAGTCCTTTTTGTGCGAAATGGCTTGAACTAACCGATGAATTAAACGTGAAACCCATGTTGAATTGTAATTCCTCAAAATCCATAAACGAGCTTGGTAATAATAACATAAAAATTAATTATCCTTTTCCTTTTACGACTTACAACAAACCGACTAAAAATAAAACATAATGTGCTAATCTGAATTAGTTTTTTTTTTTTTACAAAAATAACTTAATTTTCGGAAGTAACCAAAATAATAATAATATACCTTGCTAAACTCTAACTGAATACTTCGTGAGTCCCCAAGCCAAAACCGAAACATTTATTTTTTTGTCTTGGCCTCCTCCCGGTCTTGTCCGGCCTTGACTCGTCAACGTTCGCGTGGGGGCTCCGTCATTCCTATGGCCACGTCCTCGCCGTCCCGAACAGCCGCTGTGCGCTCTACGTAGCCCGCCTAATCGAATCTAGACCCTCGACAACAAACTCGCAATCAAAGACAAATCTTGTCACAATTCAAATCATTACCAAAAACCCACATAACACCATATCAACAACCATAATGACAATACATAATCTAACGTCTGCTTGGATCGTCTCTCAAAGACCGCTGATGAAACACACCGTCTCTTTCTCCACGCGAAGAACGCCGGCCTTGCTTAGTAGGCGTTCGAATCGGCCTTGAAACTCCTTCACGGTGCTCGTTTGACGAAGCTTGCAGAGTTCTCCGAAGGCATCTTCGTACGGTGCAGATCCAAATCGTAGGATGAGCTCATCCTTGAACAGATCCCAACTAAGATTTGGGTGTAGTGTGCGCTGGCGATGGGCCCAGATCTGCGCGTCACCCTCCAAATAGTACGCCGCAAGACGCACCTTCTCGTCTTCCTGCACCGCCTAGAAATCGAAGTACTGTTCAGCTTGACACAGCCAAATCATGGGGTCGTTTTGACGATCGAACGTGGGAAATTCCAAACGACTAGGTCTTGCTGGAGCTCGAGCAAGTTGCGGTGGTGGTGGAGGTTCGCCGACCGGAATGACGCGATGCGCTGCTTTGGTGGTCTCGTCCCTCACATACATGGCCTCAAGAAATTTCGCCATTTGGCTCGTCATTCTTTCCTGTCCTTCACCTAGAGTCGCAACCTGTTGTTTGAGGCGTTGGAGACGCTGGTCCTTGGCCATGGCTGGCTCTGATACAAGCTGATATCGACCGGAGATCTCCGCCCACCCATCACACCGCGGCCGCGGTTACCTCGAGCAATGGTGACGAACGAGAAGGAATAGCAGAATACAAAACAGAGAGAATTGGGACAAATTTCTGATATATTTGATAATAAAAATCCTTCAGGTGGTTCGTATAAGGTATTTGATGGCTGAAGTTTCTTCAGCCCCGTACACACACAAAATACCTAGTGATTCCTTCTAGAAGGCTAAACAACGACATGAGAAAGAAGAGTAAAAACACTACAGACTCTAAAATAAGAAACGACACTTTGACTCTTAACAACAAACGACATACTAGATCTCACACTTCTATTTTATTCTATGACAGTAATTATTAAATACCAGATGCATAACATACCATATTTCGACTCAAACTAAAAACTAGGATTACTACAAAATGGACAACGTTACAATATTGAAGCTCATAGTATCAAAATCTCTTTTGGTTGATTACTATAAGATATCGATGTAGCTCTTACTTACGTTGACCCCACAAGCAAGCAACTACCAATGTTTCTAGGTCTTCAATAACAAAAGCAAGGAAGGTCACTTCAACTATCTTCCTCCTAGTACGCCAATGTTGACCAAATAGTCACTCCTAGTCACCACTGTTGTGCGCGCTCCGTGATATCTACTTCAACATCAATCATGTTAAAGAGGGTGAGAGAGAGGCGGAGAGGTTGTGAGGGTCGGAGAGGGGTCGATGGTAAGAGAGAGGCGGAGAGGATGTGAGGCTAAGGCGGAGATGGTTGTGAGGGTTGGGGAGGGGTCGAGGATGAGAGAGAGGCGGAGAGGTTGTGAGGAGACTCGAGAGTTAGAAATAAATTTAGAGTCGAGAGAGGCGGAGAGGTTGTGAGGCGTAAGTCGAAGGTTTGTGAAAAATAAAGTCAGAGAAAACATGTTTGAATAAATTTTGACCTAGCAATAGCCGCGACTTGTCGCGGCTATTGTCGTGGCTGATAGGTTTAGCCACGACAAATTATCGTGGCTATACTAAAGTAGCAAATACTGAGCGCGAGAAAAAGCCCGCTCAAATGAAAATAGAAACAGCCACACAAGTCACGGTTAATTAGCCACAATTTGTCGTGACTATTCCCGAGAATAAAAATTGTGGTTGTTGCCACTGTTTGTTGTAGTGTCCTAGTGTTTCAACAACGTTTGTAACAATAGTGTTTACAATAACCTGAATCAACAATACACGCAACTCTGTGATAAAATTCTTACAATGGCTGTCAACAACACATAGTGTAAAAGCACACCTAGGACGATGACGACTGCAACAAAATATTTAGATGTGTAACCCTACCAAAGAGGGAAAGAGATCCTTATATAAGACACATACATACATAGTGTCTTTGGCTACGATTTCCCAATGCACTTGGAGAACGCTCTTCGGACGATCGGTAAAAGAACGTGAAATTCTGATTAGTTGCAACGGCAAGATGTCGCACACAATGCGTTGACAATGTGTCCGACAACTTGCTTGAACACAGATATGGATAAACAACAAAAAGTGCAGTAAACAAAGTACACAGGATATGGTTACCCAGTTCGGTGAATCACACCTACATCTGGGGGCACGCTGCCAGTGGAAAGGATTTTCACTATCTTGTAGTCAATAGTACACACAAGGTTTATATCTGATTACAATCAACAAATCAATAAAACCTAGAGACTATTACTACTAGTGATCACCTAGACAGGGACTCCCCCTGAATTTGAGCTCCGTCTCAATTCCACTCTTCGAGCAACCTCCTGGCTCGGATGACCTTCAGTCTTCAGTAGTACGTGAACCTTCAATCACGAAAAGCACAAGAACCCAACTCTCACATACACTCAATCTGTAGAATAGTGTTTGAGAGAATACACCACTCAAAACCAAAACACACAGCCTCCCAGTCCGCCGGTCTTGCACGTCTAAGAGTTCTGAGTGTTTGATCAAAAGTGTCGAGGCTGCTAAGGGAGAACGCATGGCTTTTATAGCAGCAGGACAATCCTGGAAGATATCTCGGGTTTCCTTACCCGGCCTCAAACGAATATCACAAAGTAAAGACTCCATCAAATAGAATATTCGTGCAATGAAGATAGCAGCGGAGGATATCTTGCAATGAAGGCTCCAGCGAGGCAGATATCTTGTAATGAAGACAGCAGCGAGGCAATAACTCTGCAAAAAGTCGCCAGCGAAGCAAACTGACGAAACAGGAAACTTGCCTGAAATACTGTCTGCACACATGAGGAAAGATGTCAATCCAGAAGATGAAACATAACACCCAACATCTTTCCATACCACTTGCACTAAAAAATAAAGCCAACAAAACAGCGTAACAACAATCTCCCCCTTTGGCTATTTTTTAGGCAAGCACTTCCAGGACCAGTTCTCATACCAGCGTCATACCCAGAGAGAGAGTCAAAATAAATGACCTCATGACGCATCTCCCCCTGATTTCCTCAAAAAGATACCAAAGGCAAGGATCGACCAACACAGAGGGAAGAACAACAGCCTGAAAAGGAAATGAGAACTAGGGAATACAGCATATCATTCAACAGACAAAAGTACGAAAAAGCTGTCTTACAAGCATCCAAAACGAAACACATCAGTCTGAAGCACAAAGGAAAAGTAGCAAAAGATGTCTTAGAAAAGAGAATATTACAAACCAGAAATGAATCAACCAACAGTATCCTGATCATTCTCAGAGATATACACATCATCACCAGAATCAGAGTCTTCAGAGACATGAGACCCAGCGGCGGGACCTGGCTGAGACGAGGTGGCAGAGCTCGGGGTAGTAAGGTCTTTGAGAAGAGCTTCACACTTGACTTTCCTGGATGAGAGGGTCTCGATGGTCTTTTTCAGAAACTCAACCTCTTCAAGGAGTTCCTTCACCACTTTTCTCTGGACATCTTCAGACATGGAACTCAAGTAAAAATTGCTCGCAGGTGCGTCAGATGTCTCGCCAGAAGGTCTGACAAGATCCTGAACATGTTTCCCTTCAAACAATTTGGGACTGAAGGAAAGGGCACCAGGACGCTTACCCACCATATCAGAACTCCTCAAGATGTTCTTGTTTTGATAAAGCAGAATCCCAGTGATAAGAGAGGGAAAGCCGATGGGAAGCTTTACTGCAAAAGACTTGGCATGTTTTGCCAAGTGATAAAAAACAAAATCACCAAAGTCGAAAGAGGAGCGAGTACCTATCTGAAATATGAGCCGAGCGAGATCTGCTGTGATGCTGGACCCATGAGAGGAGGGAGCCCAGTTGGCGATGCCAATGCGATATAGGACAGAGTACTTGACAGTGAGCTCGGCTGAGGGCAAAGTTCCCTTTAAGGGCCAGACCTTGGTCTCATTACCAGTAATTTCTTGCACGATGACGTCTAGAGAAGGAACTCGATCAGCTGTGATGATCTTCCCACGGCCCAAAAACTTGTTGATCACATCAGGAGAGATCTCAAAACAGTGACCTCTGACAAAGACCTTCTTGAACTCTGGGTCTTCTGGAGAATCAAAGGAAGAGGAGAGATTAACAATGAACTCTTTAACCAGCGCCGGATAGAACACACCAATGCCAGTGACAGTTCTCAGCATCTCGGCGTCGTGAAGAAGCTCCATAATGGCATCAATTTTCAGCGCCTCAGTGGACAATTCCTTTTCAGGAAAAATGGCGCGATGATAGACATATCTCTACTTGAGAACACCGTCTTCTTTGTGGAAGGAGACATTATCCATGGGAGCAGCAGGGATATTCTTTGGCAGCTTTTGCCCTCCTACAGACCTCTTGTTTCCCAAACCAAGAGGGATTACAGAGTCTTCTTCTTCAACAACTTGGTCCTCCACACCTGGAGACAAGGGAGTCTGGGCCGACTTCTTCACTCGTTTCTTGATCATGCCCATCTTTTTCTTTTTCTTTTTCTGAGCCGGGATGGGGACAGCCGAAGAGCTTTCTTCTGGAGACTTCTTCTTCTTCCTCTTCTCAGATAGAAGAGTGGCTAAGCACACATCCTCATCTCTCTGAGTCTTCTTCTTCAGAGAAGCGAGAATGTCCTCTGCAGCCTCCTGAACCTGGTCTCCCTTCCTCTTTAGCCCCAGGGAAGATGTGGGCACATCTTTCGTGACATCTTTATTCAGGCCCATCATCCCTCCAATGACATCCTCAGGTGTAGGCTCATGAACATCAGGACGCGAATTCTTATCCCTAGAACTATCATCAGGGATATTAGGAGCTTTAGGGTTACCTCGAACAATCTTATGGGGGCTCTCGATAGGGGACTCTCCAGACCTTACTTCTTCTTCGCGATCAGCTTCGTCTTGTCCCTTTTCAAAGGAGGAACTGCTGGAGCTTGCTTCTCCTGTGATGTCGGCGATGGAAAGGGCAGCTTTCTTCAGAATAGCGCTTCTGGCGGCAGAGAGAGATGGGTTCTTAGGAGGAACCGATGACCCAGCGTTCGCACCTCCGGCCTGACCATCGGCGCGTATGCTGGGTTTCAGACCTCGAACCCGGACACCATGCATGTTACTCTCAGCCCCAGGTTTCTTTGTGGCGACATGTTTCTTCTTCATCGTGGCTTTCTCTGACGGAGTGGTAGTACTGATCCCACTTCTTGTCCCAACCATTTTGAATAAGATTTTAGGGAAACTGCCACAAAGATAACTGTCAAAATGGGTAAGAAAGCAAATTCGGGAAACAAATCTTAAGAGCGCCGAAGAAGAATAGGAAATTTCGAAATTTAAACAGGAAATAACTTCCCCTTCTTTCTCGGGAGAGTAACCGTTTGCATGAGTGAGAACATGGCAAGAAAAACGACGTCGCGACTTCAAGTGGGCCTTGATCGTTCCTAGGCCCAGAGAGACAACACTTGGCATTTTAGCCCGGCAAATCAGTCGAATGGGCTAACCAGATACATGGGCCCATGAGAGAAAAAACACACCAGTAACATGAACAAGAATCAGCGAAGGATTAGTACATAAGTTAAGATCAAAAAATCCTCCGAGAAACAATAATTGCTATTGATCAATAACACATAACCCAAGAGAAGATCTGAGATTTTCAAACCGGTTAGCATCCAAAGCCTTGGTGAAAATGTCTGCAAGCTGTTTCTCGATGTGAATGTATTCGAGTTTGATCTTCTTTTCTTCCACAAGATCTCGAATAAAATGATGTCTGATCTCAATATGCTTGGTCTTACTGTGTTGAACAGGATTCTTTGAGATGTTGATGGCGCTAATGTTGTCGCAGAATAATGTCATGACATCTTGTCCAACATCATACTCAGCGAGCATCTGCTTCATCCAGAGAAGCTGAGTGCAACTACTCCCAGCAGCGATGTATTCAGCCTCAGCTGTGGACAAGGAAACACAGTTTTGCTTCTTGCTGAACCAGGAGATGAGATTGTTTCCAAGATAGAAACATCCACCAGAAGTACTGTTTCTATCAACCGTGCTACCTGCCCAGTCAGCATCACAGTATCCCACAAGCGTAGAAGAAGTATCATAGGTATACAGTAAACCAAAATCAGCAGTACTTGAGATGTACCTTATGATTCGCTTAGCTTGAGCCAGATGGCTAGCTTTGGGATTGGCTTGATAGCGCGCACAAACACCTACTGAGTAGGCTATGTCTGGTCGGCTGGCAGTGAGATAGAGAAGACTGCCAATGATGCTCCTGTAGAGACTTTGATCAACAGATTCTCCATGCTCATCCTTAGTGAGTTTGATGTGAGTAGCGGCAGGGGTCCGCTTGTGAGAGGATTTCTCCAGGCCAAACTTTTTCACCAAGTTTTTGGCATACTTACTTTGGGAAATGAAGATACCATCATTCATTTGTTTGATCTGAAAGCCCAGAAAGTAGTTTAACTCGCCGACCATACTCATCTCAAATTCTGACTGCATTTGTCGAACAAAAAGATCCACCATCTTGCTTGACATTCCTCCAAAGACGATGTCGTCAACATAAATCTGAGCTATCATGAGATTGCCATTTTCCTTTTTCACGAACAAAGTCTTGTCAACGCCACCTCGGGTATACCCATTCTGCACAAGAAATTGGGTCAGTCTTTCATACCATGCACGAGGGGCCTGCTTAAGGCCATAGAGAGCTTTTCTGAGTTTGTAGACATGTTGTGGAGAGCTGGGATCTGTAAACCCTTTTGGTTGAGCTACATAAACTTCCTCATTCAGGTACCCATTGAGGAAAGCACTCTTAACATCCATCTGATAGAGCTTGAATTGCAGGTGACACGAGATGCCAAGCAAAAGTCTGATAGCTTCTAGTCTCGCAACAGGGGCAAAGGTTTCATCAAAATCAACGCCTTCCACCTGTGAATAGCCATGCGCCACAAGTCTAGCTTTGTTCCGAGTTATATTACCATGTTCATCAGATTTATTCTTAAAAATCCACTTAGTTCCAATGACATTTACATTGTCAGGCTTAGGAACCAGCTCCCAGACTTCGTTTCTTTCAAACTGAACCAGTTCTTCTTGCATAGCATTAACCCAGTATTCATCATCAATAGCCTCATTAACATTTTTTGGTTCAATCTTAGAGATAAAGCAGAGATTACCAATCATTTCCCGGTAGTTAACAGGAGGTTTTGGACGAGTCTTTATTCCTTCACTGATTTCGCCAATCACCTCATGAGCAGGATGATTTTTCTGAATTCTTCGAGAAGGGATTCTCTGTTCAGTCTCAGGAGGGGATCCTTCATCTGGAACAATGTCGCTAACTTTGTCATCAGCATCAGTCCTGACATTTGGATTTCCAGTGGAGATGTCGTCCAAGGGGTTATCAGCATCTGTCCTGACATCTGGGTTACTAGGAAAAACTTCATCCTCATCATTAGGACTGTTAGTAACATCATGATCATCATCATTTATCACCACATTTATCGATTCCATTATAGTCTTAGTGCATTTGTTAAATACACGGTATGCACGACTATTTCTAGAGTATCCAAGAAATATACCTTCATCACTTTTCGGGTCAAATTTACGCCGTGGATCTCTGTCAGCAAGAATATAACACACCAAACCAAAGACATGGAAGTATTTCACATTTGGCTTTCTCCCCCTCCATATTTCATAATGAGTGCTGGAAGTACCTGGACGAATAGTAACTCTATTGTGAATATGGCAAGCAGTATTGAAAGCTTCAGCCCAGAAATGTGGTGGAATATTCTTGGCCAACATCATTACTCTAGCCATCTCCTGAAGGGTTCGATTTTTCCTTTCAACAATTCCATTTTGTTGAGGTGTGATAGGAGCAGAGAACTCATGTGCTATCCCTTCTTCAGTAGAAAACTTAGCAAAGCTCATGTTCTCAAATTCTCTCCCATGATCACTCCGGATTCTGATCACTTTGCCTATGCTCTCTCCTTTTTCTCTCTGAACCTTCTTACATAGAGCTTCAAAAACAGCAAAAGTGTCAGATTTCTCACGAATAAAATCAACCCAAGTGTACCTGGAGTAGTCATCCACACAGACGAACACATATCTCTTCCCTCCAAGGCTCTCGACCTGCATCGGTCCCATCAGGTCCATGTGGAGAAGTTCCAGAACACGAGATGTGGTAAGATGTTGCACCATCTTGTGGGACTTCTTGACCTGTTTCCCAATCTGGCACTCACCACAAATTTTTCCTTCGACAATCTTCAGGTTTGGGACACCGATGATAGCATTCTCAGAGACAATTTTCTGCATACTTCTGAGATTTAGATGACCAAGCTTTTGATGCCACAGCTTGGTTTCGTCAACTTTGGTCAAGAGACAATTGCTGGTTGGTACGGGGGACCACATATAACAGTTGTCACGAGATCTGTTTCCTCGCATAAGTTCATCCTGATCTTCATTAATCACCACACACTTATCACGAGTAAAGTTGACATGCAAATTCAGATCACAAAGTTGACTAATACTAATAAGATTAGCAGTAAGTCCTTCTACCAACAAAGCCTCAGTCAAACAAGACATACCAGGATAGTTTAATTGACCTTTACCCACAATTTTGGCTTTGACTCCATCTCCAAAGGTAACATGGCAGTTGGAGTAAGGTTTTACATTGGTCAGGAATGTGTGATCCCCAGTCATGTGGCGAGAGCAGCCACTGTCGAAGTACCAGTCATTCCCGGTGGAAGCACTCAGAGAGGTGTAGGCAATATTGGCACGATAGGAGGTATTTTTCACTCTCCATTCCAGTCGAGTAGCAGGTTGTTGATGAGAAGAGACATTTCTGTGGATGGACCTGTGCTGACGGACATTCCTCCCATACAAATGATAGCAGAAAGGACGGATATGTCCCTTCCTTCCACAATAATGGCATACCCAACGAGGTCTGTTGACAGGAGACCTGTTTGGTCCAAATTGATGATATTGAGAAATGTCATGAGACTTGTTGTTACCAGATGGTTGAGGCAAGTTTCGTGACTTCTGGCTAGTCTGCTTTTGAGGAACGAACGTAGTCTGGGATGATGAAGCTCCATGTGTGTATCCAAGTCCCTTCATGTTCTTCGCGGGTTTGCCGATGTTGAGGATTTTGTCAAGGCTGTCAGTCCCAGAATTCAGCATTCTAACAGTTTTAGTCATGTGCTCGAGTTCGCCATTCAGACGACTGACTTCCTTCTTCAGATCCACAATAGTCTCCAGAAGCCTCGCCTTATCTTCAGTCAGGGTAAGGATGAGAGCACTCTGTTTGTTTAGAATCTGGGATTCCTTAACCCATTTGGTGTGAAGGGTATTGTAGGCTTCATTCATAGCATCGTCAGATAGTTCATCATCAAGAACATATTTCTGAGAGCATTCACCAAATTCATTAGTAGACTCATGAGTATGGACAGAAGCAGTAAAGGCTACAAAATTACTTATCTGATCAGAGTCGCTCTCTTCATCTTCTTCATCCGAAAGAGTAGCGTTGTATCCCTTTTTCTGTTTCTTGAGGAAGTTGGGACACTCCTTCTGAATATGTCCAAAACCTTCACACTCGTGGCACTGAATGCCTTTGCCTTTCCCAGATCGTTCACCACTTTTACTATTCCCGTGAGGATAAGTGTTTTTCTGGAAACGTTGTTGGAAATTGTCCTTGACATCTTGTGAGACATTTTTCCCATTCATCTGGTTGAGTCTTTTCATGACCCTGCCATAGTTTTTTGCAAGCATAGCAATAGTATCGTCAATATCATTGTCAGAGTCTGAATATACCTGATCCCTTGGTTCATGAACAGAACTTTTGAGGGCCATTCCTTTTTGTTTCTTTTCCACCTTAGGGAGAGAGAGCTCAAACGTCATGAGAGATCCCATTAGCTCGTCGAACTTCAACGTCTTTAGGTCATGGACTTCCTCAATGACCGTGATTTTCATCTTGAACCTAGAGCTCAAAGCTCTCAGGGTTTTTCGAACAAGATCTTCATCTGTCATTGGTTTTCCGAGAGAATAAGATTCATTGGCGAGATCACGAATGCGAACGTTGAACTCAGCGACAGTTTCGTCCTCAAGCATCGTGAGGGCTTCAAAATTGGTTGTGAGGTACTGAAGTTTTTGTTCCCGGACCTTTGTAGTTCCCTCATAGGCAACAGCAAGGATTTCCCAGGCCTCTTTGGCAGTAGTGCAAGTATTTATCAACCTGAAAACATCTTTATCGACACCATTAAATATAGCATTGAGAGCACGGGAGTTACCAAGGGCCGCCTCATCCTCAGTGGGGGTCCAGTCTTTCTCGGGCTTTGTTCCAGTACGAGCTCCTTTGTCATCTGTAGTCACAGGAGCTTCCCACCCATGTATCACAGCTTTCCATGTTCGACTATCCAGGGACTTCAAGAAGGCGGTCATGCGTGCCTTCCAATATCCATAGTTGGTTCCGTCGAGTACTGGAGGACGATTGACAGAACCTCATTCTCGAGAACTATCCATAATAGGCAATCAGAAAGAAAATACAGGAAACCACCTAAGAGATCAAGGTGCCTGCTATGATAGCAATTGAAATTCTGATTAGTTGCAACGGCAAGATGTCGCACACAATGCGTTGACAATGTGTCCGACAACTTGCTTGAACACAGATATGGATAAACAACAAAAAGTGCAGTAAACAAAGTACACATGATATGGTTACCCAGTTCGGTGAATCACACCTACATCTGGGGGCACGCTGCCAGTGGAAATGATTTTCACTATCTTGTAGTCAATAGTACACACAAGGTTTATATCTGATTACAATCAACAAATCAATAAAACGTAGAGACTATTACTACCAGTGATCACCTAGACAGGGACTCCCCCTGAATTTGAGCTCCGTCTCAATTCCACTCTTCGAGCAACCTCCTGGCTCGGATGACCTTCAGTCTTCAGTAGTACGTGAACCTTCAATCACGAAAAGCACAAGAACCCAACTCTCACATACACTCAATCTGTAGAATAGTGTTTGAGAGAATACACCACTCAAAACCAAAACACACAGCCTCCCAGTCCACTGGTCTTGCACGTCTAAGAGTTCTGAGTGTTTGATCAAAAGTGTCGAGGCTGCTAAGGGAGAGCGCATGGCTTTTATAGCAGCAGGACAATCCTGGAAGATATCTCGGGTTTCCTTACCCGGCCTCAAACGAATATCACAAAGTAAAGACTCCATCAAATAGAATATTCGTGCAATGAAGATAGCAGCGGAGGATATCTTGCAATGAAGGCTCCAGCGAGGCAGATATCTTGTAATGAAGACAGCAGCGAGGCAATAACTCTGCAAAAAGTCGCCAGCGAAGCAAACTGACGAAACAGGAAACTTGCCTGAAATACTGTCTGCACACATGAGGAAAGATGTCAATCCAGAAGATGAAACATAACACCCAACATCTTTCCATACCACTTGCACTAAAAAATAAAGCCAACAAAACAGCGTAACAACAGAGCGGAAGCGAATTAGCAACAAACCATGCTAGCAGAAATTCACGTCACTGTACTGACGTGTAAGACAAACACCTCATGTTCTAGGAGGATGTTTCTAACATCACAGAAAACAATAGTTTTACTATAACAAAAACAATCAACACACAGTAACTACAATTTAAAATAAAATATTAAATATATATAAAAAAGGAAGAAACAAACGTTACAACAACTATATTATAAAAAAAAAACTTATCATTCTACTATCGATACGAAATTCCAAAGAGATTAAAAGGAAATCTTTTTTAAGCTCTTTTAAATAAAAGTTATGCAATAATAGTGAAGTAGCATGTCCCTCTACATTAATGGCTACAATAATATTTTCAAATATATACCCAATGAGCTATCACATATGAGAAGTAATTTATATATTTTCATGAAATGAATGGTTGAGACTTGAGAGGTTGTCCTGCTTGAAGTTGAACCAGCGCGTATTAAGAGAGAGCTGGATAATTTGAAAGAATTTGTGGCTATGATTTATTTATTTATATATGTGGGCTACTAAATGTTATTGCTTGACTTATGTAAGTCAATCATAAATTAAAGATAAGAAAGTACGTCACATTATCAAATTATTTAGGTATTTCAACAAGCAAGCTAAACTTAATTAAGGATATATAGTATGCATGCGTGAGGCATAAGAAAAAAAAAAAAAAAAAAGACTTCTGATAAATGATAATATACCCCTTTGAACCTATATCTTAATTTTCTCCTACTTTTTTTAAGTCTAATTTTTGTACACCGTACTAAGAGACAGAGTCAGATAAAAACTAAAGTTTAGGAGGCAAAAAAACTAGAGACAAAATTAAATAAGAGTCACAAATTAGATATAGGAGGAGTTCAAATTAATTCATAGCAAATGTTTATAGTATAATGATAATAATAACAGTACTAATTAATATGTATATGTTTATTACGTTAAGAAAGTTAAAACTCCAAAAATAAATAAATAAATTTAAGAAAATAGTACTACATAATTTAGAAGGGACTAGTATGTTAGTTGTAGGAAAGAGCTGACATGTTTTTTTTTTTCTCACGGGGACTACCCTAATACGGAATGGGCTATAAATAAGTGAGGACTGGGAAATATTATTAACACATTCAAATAAATAAGTAAAACAAGCGTCTCTTCTAAGTTAATACTCTGGAAAGAATGAAGCGAGTCTTTGTTGTGAATCTTGTGATCACTATTCTCTTGGCTGCCATTCTCTTTTTTCCTTCTTCAACCCTTGCTCGACAAATAGCTGCTCCAAAAATTGGTAACACAAATCTGACTCTTGATCATTAGAGTCATATTTTTTTAAAATATTTATGATATGAACTCAACTTTTATGCTTTGTTGTGCTGTGTGTCGGAATGAACCACACAACTTTTCTTTTTGGGGGATTTTCAGGCAAATAATTATTAACTTTCTGGAACAGTGTATTGAATTGATTCAGTACATATGGACTGGTATGAATAACAAATACAATAATTGGTTGAGAATATAATGACAGGATTGATCCCAAGACCAATACCATCACTAAATCCGAAGTGTGGCATCCGCGGCAAATCTTGTATGTCAAGTCCACGATACAAACACCATCCGAAGTGTAGCAAATACATACGCAACTGTCCACCGTATGAAAGCCCTTGAAGTGTACATACGTACAAATACAACTTTATCGCATACAATACCCTATTTCAACACTAGGGTTTTGAACCCATAAAATAAAGTGGATGAAATGGCCATCGTGTGATTTTATTACTCTAGCCTGTTTGTTTTCCTAATTACTGCGTTGGAATAAAAAAAAGTTCGACTGCTCTATTTTGTATTTTCTAAGAACCTTCGTTGTAAAGTAAAAGAATGCTTTCTTTTGATATAATTGTATTTTATATCTTTTCACATAATTGTTGGTAATTCTAAATTAATCGGATTCTTAGAAAAAACAAGAATCAAACAACAAGATATATTTAGATAAGATGAGTAATATAGGTTTATGTATAAACGTAGTGTTTATATACACATGGACATCGTATTCTAGAATACGGTTTCTTGTATTCTAAAACCAAGAGTCTCACAATGAAACAAAAAACAGAGTCTTTTGATTACCCAGAAATTCATAGAAACTAGATACTAAATTTATAGTAATAATTGATTTTAGAATACTTATTTTGCTCAAATCGACTGAATACTAACATATATAGATCAACGCAAAAATTACACAGAAATAAAAACAGAATTACGCACAATGGTTGACAACTCATTGTACCCTTCCTACAAGTTTGTCACTAAATTGGCTTCCTCTTCTCCTTCCCGAACACAATCGTCAAACTCAGATTCTACATGCAGCGAAAATATGATAGAGTTCTTCATGTTATTTTATTTATATTAGACGGCTAAAACAGGAAAAAAAAAAATACATTCATCGTTAAAATCAAACTTGTGAAATGTCACCCAAGACGTTTTTTTTGTTTTTTTGTTTAAATTATCGGAAAGATGATAAAAAAGAATCATGTCTGAAATGCTGTTTGGTTTGGGATTCCAAATTTGTTTTCTGTTTTCTAATTCTAAATTTTAGAAAATATTTTTAGAAAACATGTTTGATTTTAGTACTTAGAAAACAAATTTAGAATTATGTTTTTTTTTTTTTTAAATTTGTTTAGAAAACAGAAAATAATGAAAAATGTGTTTTCTATTTTGTCTCTCTTATATTTTAAATTAAACTCTAAAATAATTGAATGTAAAACATAACCAAACAACATTTTAAAATATTCTGAAACGTAATTCTAAATCTGTTTTTTAAATTTAAAATTAGAATAAAAAAACAAAATTTAAAAACAAAATAAAAATTTAGAATACTAAATCAAACTGCCACTAGATTTTTCCCTAGCACTATTCAATCGCTCAATAATTATTTTCTGCGCACAAGAATCACCCATTCCTGCTATATATCTCAGTTTCCTATTAATAATGTCCACACATTTATCTCAAATTTATTTACATTCTCGCTAAATTTTCATACTCTTGATTATTAAAACAAAAGTACTGTAGTACCATATTTCGACTTAAACTAAAAACTAGGACTACTACAAAATGGACAACGTTACAATATTGAAGCTCATAATATCAAAATCTCTGTTGGTTGATTACTATAAGATATCGATGTAGCTCTCACTTACGTTGACCGGCCACAAGCAAGCAACTGCCAATGTTTCTAGGTCTTCAATAACAAAAGCAAGGAAGGTCACTTCAACTATTTTCCTCCTAGTACGCCAGTGTTGACCAAATAGTCACTCCTAGTCACCATTGTTGTGCGCGCTCCGTGATATATACTTCAACATCAATCATTGTCATCAATCGGTTCTTGCCTCATTGAGCTCTCAATAATATACAAATCTAAAGGCTATCGTTTCTAATTTCTGTGTATATGTCTAATATAATCCATATCAGATTATAATATAATCCATATCAGATTATATTATATAAGTATGATGTAAGAATGAAATCATAAAAATTTAAAGTCTACCTTAGTAACTCCTAGTCACCATTGTTGTACACGAACGTGATAGTTAAACTTATATATTTTAAGGTTTATATTCGGCTTGAAGAGTCCCTAGAAGGCTAGAACCATAGCTCTTTCTCAGGTTCATAATATTCTTTGTCAACGTGACCTAATAAAGGTTTCCTTACATGTGTTGTAGAATTTCTTCCCCCAATAATTTCTTACACACACACACACACACACACATATATATATATATATATATATATATATATATATATATATATATATATTGGCGAATGACCTATTACATATGAAAAGTAATTTAGATCTTTTATCAAATGAATGGTTGAGAGCTTATTATCCTGCTTGAAGCGGAAGCTGGAAAATTGAAAGAATTCGGGGCCACTACATGTCATTGCTTGACCTATAAGTCAATCATGAAAACAAATAAAGGATAATAATGTGCGTCATAACGTATAAAGAATTTGTGGCGTCCAAAGAGTATTGGACATAAATATTCCTAGTTTAAATATTTTATCATCATTATTTGCTGTTTTTTCAAATTGACTCGTCAATTAGTAGAGCTCAACTATAGTTGTACTATTAGATCTCGCACTTAATAAAATCGCCTTCATTTCCATTCGTTTATTAACAATTATTTTCGTGATATTATAGCTTTATTCGTTATATTATAGGTTTCGTGATTGTTGAGGGACCGAATCCAAAATCAACAATTTGACGCCGTCTATGGAAAATTCTATAAAAAATTCTAACCTCAAAGAATTGAGTTAAGCTCATTTTCATGAAATATGGCTAACAAACCAAGCTGAATCTAGGGCCCACCTCCGAGATGAAATCCATTCTAGAATGCACCCGGCTACAAGCTCGGCCCGAGAGATTGACCACCTCGTTTTTTAAATAAGGCGAACTCTATTATAAGCAGGGTCAAGATTGGTGACGCTGGAAATGTCAGACTCTCAATGTATTCCATGACGACCAATCCAAAATCACGCATGACTGCTTTTCGAATTGCAATAGGCCAAACTCATCTCAAGGAGGACAAACTGGAAGCCGGATATTGTCAGCCTTTCATGGAAAACTTGACTATAGTCGCACTAGACTGGTTCTCAAGACTTTAAGCCTTTCTTTAGTACGTATATTTTGTTTTCCAGGGTACCGGCTATTGTCAGTCGCTCGAATTATTGTCCCACTCTCTTTCGCAGAGCTTAAAGTCTCAGCACCCTCGGCGAGAATCTCAGCACCCTCGGCGAGGAAGAGAGTAAGATGGCTGGTGAGGTTGAACGGCGGAGTGAGCCACCGGCCTTAGAGAGCTTGGCGCAGACGGAGATGGCCCACTCGAAGGCCTGCGTGTTTCACAGAGGACACGTTCAATTGTTGTTGTATGTTTCATAGGCACGGATTTGACGAACAACGAGTTCAACAACCCGAAGAAGAGGAAAGAGAAGGAGTACCTGACGTTCTTTGCGGGGTACCGCCAACTGGCGTCCAGGGAGGTGATCCTAAGCAACCTCACGTTGTCGGACGTTGAGCTGCAGGACCAGATCGCGGCCGCAGACAAGGTCTCCCCCGACCAAGTGGTGAAGCAGCATGTGTACTACATGTACGATATAGAGTCGGGGTCGGAGCACAGCCTCATCTCCATCACATGCGCCCAGTGTTCGTCGAGAAATATGACCTCGCCCGGCACAGGAAGCTCTTCACGAGGTTTCGGTCGATCTTTGACATGAGGCGGGTCGGCGCCAGCGGGGCGACGAACTTTGTGGCCACCTGAATGGACTGGCGGTGGTGGTTGGAGCACGGCGGTAATGGGCGGAGGTCTTCGATTTGGGGTTAATAAATTTCTAGGGATTCAATTTGGGGTTAATAAATTTCTAGGGCTGCAAGGCTGTGAGGGTCGTGGCGAAGCTGAGCATGCATTTTGGTTTTGAGGCTGTTAGGTTGCGAGGCTGTGAGGGTCAGAGTGTTAAAGAGGGTGAGAGAGAGGCGGAGAGGTAGTGAGGGTCGGAGAGGGGTCGAGGGTGAGAGAGAGGCGGAGAGGCTGTGAGGCTGAGGCGGAGAGGTTGTGAGGGTTGGAGAGGGGTCGAGGGTGAGAGAGAGGCGGATAGGTTGTGAGGAGACTCGAGATTTAGAAATAAACTTAGAGTCCAGAGAGGCGGAGAGGTTGTGAGGCGTAAGTCTAAGGTTTGTGAAAGATAAAGTCAGAGAAAACACGTTTTAATAAATTTTGCCTTAGCAATAGCCGCGACAAGTCGCGGCTATTGTCGTGGCTGATAGGTTTAGCCACGAAAAATTGTCGTAGCTATACTAAAGTAGCAAATACTGAGCGCGAGAAAAAACCCGCTCAAATGAAAAGATGAAAATAGCAACCGCCACGACAAGTCGCGGCTAATTAGCCACAACTTGTCGTGACTATTCCCGAGAATAAAAATTGTGGTTGTTGCCACTGTTTGTTGTAGTGTCCTAATGTTTCAACTACGTTTATAAAAATAGTGTTTACAATAACATGAATCAACAATACACGCAACTCTGTGATAAAGCTCTAACAATGGCTGTCAGCAACACAGAGTGTAAAAGCACACCTAGGACCCAGCATTTCCACGATGACGACTGCAACAAAATATTTAGATGTGTAACCCTACCAAAGAAGGAAAGAGATCCTTATATAAGACAAATAAATGCATGGTGTCTTTGGCTAGGGTTTTCCAATGTACTTGGAGAACGCCCATTGGACGATCGGAAAAAGCGCGGAAGCGAATCAACAACAAACCCTGCTAGCAGAAATTCACGTCAGTGTACTGACGTGTAAGACAAACACCTCATGTTCTAGGAGGATGTTTCTAACATCACAGAAAACAATAGTTTTACCATAACAAAAACAATCAACACACAGTTTTATCATAACAAAAACAATCAACACACAGTAACTATAATTTAAATTAAAATATTAAATATATAAGAAAAAGGAAGAAACAAACGTTACAACAACCGTATAATAAAAAAATAACTTCTCATTTTACTATCGATACGAAATTCCAAAGAGATTAAAAGGAATTTCGTGACTATTCCCGAGAATAAAAATTGTGGTTGTTGCCACTGTTTGTTGTAGTGGCCTAATGTTTCAACTACGTTTATAAAAATAGTGTTTACAATAACATGAATCAACAATACACGCAACTCTGTGATAAAGCTCTAACAATGGCTGTCAGCAACACAGAGTGTAAAAGCACACCTAGGACCCAGCATTTCCACGATGACGACTGCAACAAAATATTTAGATGTGTAACCCTACCAAAGAAGGAAAGAGATCCTTATATAGGACAGATAAATGCATGGTGTCTTTGGCTAGGGTTTTCCAATGTACTTGGAGAACGCCCATTGGACGATCGGAAAAAGCGCGGAAGCGAATCAACAACAAACCCTGCTAGCAGAAATTCACGTCAGTGTACTGACGTGTAAGACAAACACCTCATGTTCTAGGAGGATGTTTCTAACATCACAGAAAACAATAGTTTTACCATAACAAAAACAATCAACACACAGTTTTATCATAACAAAAACAATCAACACACAGTAACTATAATTTAAATTAAAATATTAAATATATAAGAAAAAGGAAGAAACAAACGTTACAACCATATAATAAAAAAAATAACTTCTCATTTTACTATCGATACGAAATTCCAAAGAGATTAAAAGGAAATTTTTTTTAAGCTCTTTTAAATAAATTTTAAATAAAAGTTATGCAATAATAGTGAAGTAGCATGTCCCTCTACATTAATGGCTACAATAATTTTTTCAAATATATACCGAATGAGCTATCACATATAAGAAGTAATTTATATATTTTCATGAAATGAATGGTTGAGACTTGAGAGGTTGTCCTGCTTGAAGTGGAACCAGGGCGTATTAAGAAAGAGCTGGATAATTTGAAAGAATATGTGGCTACGATTTATTTATTTATATATGTGGGCTACTAAATGTTATTGCTTGACTTATGTAAGTCAATCATAAATTGAAGATAATAAAGTACGCCACATTATCAAATTATTTAGGTATTTCAACAAACAAGCTAAAATTAATTAAGGATATATAGTATGCATGCGTGAGGCATAAAAAAAAAAAAAAAAAAAAAAAGATTTCTGATAAATGATAATATACCCCTTTGAACGTAAATATCTTAATTTTCTCTTACATTTTTTGCCTCTAATTTTTGTACACCGTAACTAAGAGACAGAGTCAGATAAAAACTAAAGTTTAGGAGGCAAAAAAACTAGAGACAAAATTAAATAAGAGTCACAAATTAGATATAGGAGGAGTTCAAATTAATTCATAGCCAATTTTTATGGTATAATGATATTAATAACACTACTAATCAATATGTATATGTTTATTACGTTAATGTTGACCAAATAGTCACTCCTAGTCAACATTGTTGTGCGCGCTCCGTGATATCTACTTCAACATCAATCGGTTCTTGCTACATTGAGCTCTCAATAATATACAAATCTAAAGGTTATTGTTTCTAAATTGTGTGTATATGTCTAATATAATCGATAACATATTATATTATATAAGTATGGTGTAAGAATGAAATCATAAAAATTTAAAGTCTATCTTAGTCACTCCTAGTCACCATTGTTGTACGAACGTGATAGTTAAACTTATATATTTTAAGTTTTATATTCGGCTTTTAGAGTCCCCTCGAAGGCTAGAACCATAGCTCTTTCTCAGCTTCATAATATTCTTCGTCAACGCGACCTAATAAGGGTTTCCTTACATGTTTTGCAGAATTTCTTCCCCCAATAATTTCTTACACACACACACACATATATATATATATATATATATATATATATATATATATATAGCGAATGTCCTATTACATATGAAAAGTAATTTAGATCTTTTATCAAATGAATGGTTGAGAGCTTATTATCCCGCTTGAAGCGGAAGCTGGAAAATTGAAAGACTTCGGGCCGTAGAAAGAGTATTGGACATAAATATTCCTAGTTTAAGTATTTTATTTTTTATTTTACCAAAATTAACTTAAATTATTTTTTCTCAAATAACATTAATTTTTTCCCAAATTCTCGTGAAGTTATAAAAAAAATCCTAATTTTCTATTACGAATTTATCGCGAAATAGATTACTTTTTGATAAGTTTGTAATAGTTATGGATATAGGATCCGATCACTCCAGTATATTTTTAGTCCAGCTTAATTGTGGCCCAACTCGTTTAAAGCAAGCAGACTTCGATATAAGTCCAAGCTCGTCACATTCAAGGCATCCTCTCTTTTTCAATCAGACTTCTTTTTCAATCAGACTGAGTCTCAACCCTCACCACGTCAACTCGGAAGAAACGGTCATCATTCTGATTTCCCGCCCTGAAGAGCTCAGGCCAACCAACAAACGAGCTATGGGATGATCTCTAGTGCGTTCACGCGTCATGCAAATGGACGATCAAGAAGAGTCGACCTCAACTTTAAATTGACTAGATCTAGATGGCGAAAGGGCATATGATTTATCATCATTAATTGATGTATTTTCAAATTGACTCGTCAATTAGTAGAGCTTAACTGTAGTTGTATTGTCAGATCTCGCAGTTAATAAAATCGCCTTCATTTCTATTCGTTTATCAACAATTATTCTCGTTATATTATAGCTTTATTTGTTATATTATAGGTTTCATGATTATTGAGGGACCGAATCCAAAATCAACAATTCGGCACCGTCTGTGAAAAATTCTATCAAGAATTTTAACCTCAAAGAATTGAGTTAAGCTCATTTTCATGAAATATGGCTAACAAAAAAGAACAAACCAAGCTGAATCTAGGGACCACCTCCGAGATGAAAGCCATTTTAGAAACTTCGATAGCTAGATCATATGAAAATCGAGAGTTTCAGCAATCTACCCGGACTCTTCTGGCCACTCTGACCACTGAACAGTTTGCCCTCATGACGAGGCATAACGTTGATAAGGTCGCTGCTGCTGCATGGAACTCCTTAGTTCGTCCTTCCAGGTATGGTAGAGACGGTCGAGTTCTCCCACCTAGGACTTGCTTGGAATTCTCCTGAATCAAAGTCACGAGATCATCTTATCTTGTCTATCAGCCCGTGATTGTATTCCCAGGTCGGACCCTCCCTCCACTCCGACGATGCCGTCGAGCTCGAGTGTGCTGCCTCCTCCACCTCTTAGAGGACCAGGGTCTCAGCTCAGAGCAGAGCCATCTCTACACGGGATTGAAGTCTTTGGCGGACCGAACTTCTGCGCAATACCGAGCCCGTCAGCTCGTCAGGAGTAGCTTCCAGCGCTCCCTACATAAGCAGCGATCTCAGATAGCATCCGAGCTCGGAGTCAGCCCATCTATAATGGAAACACAATTTCCACTACAACTCTTATTGGGGAAAATGCGCTCAACACCACGAGATCGTGAATAAATGAGCTCGAAGCCTTTCGTAGATTGGTAGAGGATAGGTTTTGAGCTGTTCATTCTAAAATGCACCCGACTACAAGCTCGGCCCGAGAGATTGACCAACTCGTTTCTAAAATAAGGTGAACTCTATTATAAGCAGGGTCAAGATTGGTGACGCTGGAAATGTCAGACTCTCAATGTATTCCAGGACGACCAACCCAGAATCACACATGACTGCTTTTCGAATTGCGATGGGCCAAACTCATCTCAAGGAAGATGAACTACAAGTCGGCTATTGTCAGCCTTTCATGGAAAACTTGACTAGAGCCGCACTAGACTGATTCTCAAGACTTTAAGCCTTTCTTTAGTACGTATATTTTTTTTTTCAGGGTACCGGCTATGGTCAGTCGTTCGAATTGTTGTCCTACTCTCTTTTGCAGAGCTTAAAGTCTCAGTAGCCTCAGCGAGAATCTCAGCACTCTCAGCGAGGAAGAGAGTAAGATGGCTGCTGAGTTGAACGGCGGAGTGAGCCACTGGCCTTAGCGAGCTTATCGCAGACGGAGATGGCCCACTCGAAGGCCTGCGTGTTTCACAAAGGACATGTTCAATTGTGAAACACGGATGGGACGGACAGCGAGTTCAACAACCCGAAGAAGAGGAAAGAGAAGGAGTACCTGACGTGCTTTGTGAGGTACCGCCAGCTAGCGCCCAAGGAGGTGATCTTGAGCAACCTTGCGCTGTCGGACATTGAGCTGCAGGACCAAATCGCGGCCGTAGACAAGGTCTCCTCCGACCAAGTGATGAAGCAACAGCAGGTGTACTACGTGTACGAGATCGAGTTGGGGTCAGAACATAGCCTCGTCTCTGTCACGTGCGCCCAGTGTTCGTCGAGAAATATGACCTTGCCCGACACAGGAAGCTCTTCATGAGGTTTCGGTCGATCTTTGACACGAGGCGGGTCGCTGCCAGCGGGGCGACGAGCTTTGTGGCGGTGGTGGTTGGAGCACCGCAGCAGTGGGCGGAGGTCTTTGATTTGGGGTTAAGAACTTTCTGTGAGGGTGGTGGCGAAGCTGAGCTTGTATTTTGATTGTGAGGCTGTGAGGGTCAGAGTGTTAAAGAGGGTGAGATAGACACGACAAAAGTCGTGTCTAAAGCTCCCAGAGTCGCGTCTATTTACCTAATAGATGCGACATCAGACGCGACAATGGTCGTGTCTGTATGTTCGTGTCTGTTGGTAAACAAACGCGAGAAGTCGCGTCTAAATGTCGATTTTGTTGTTGGCTAAACAGACGCGAGAAGTCGCGTCTAATTCTAGACACGACTTTCAAACGCGACAACTCGCGTCTAAATATTAATTTTGTTGTCGGCTCAAATGCTTCCCGCCTTTTGGCAGGAGAGAAACAGACGCGACTTCTTGCATCTGAATAGTTTGGTGAAATTTCTACAGACGCGATAAGTCGCGTCTAAATATGTTCCCGCCAAAAACCGGGAAATACTTTAGACGCGAGAGCTCGCGTCAAAAGTTTAGTTTTTTTTTTTATTAATTTGTATAAATTTTATTTTGAATTAATTTAAATTAATAAAAAAATGCATATAAATTAATAAATATGATATCATAAAAGTCGTAAATATTTTATAAAAACTAACGTCATACGATATTTATCTGAAATACATAACAAAATAGTGCAAAATATCAAAGTCTATAAGATGCACATCTACGTCTTGGATCCTCCCGGTCTCCCGCCTCCAGGTCCCGCTCCTCTCTATGGCTCGGTCATAACAGCTCAAAAAGTTTAAACAATTTAATTTTTACCAATTATCAAATTTAAATTCCTAATTACTATTTCGTAAACTTAACACAATTTAATATATAATTTAATTGTTAACTCAAATCAAAGCTAAAAATATCACCAACAATTTAATTTACTAAACTCAAATGATTTACTTACCAAAATAGGAGGATCGAGTGTCTCGAGACAATATCGAGTATCTCGTGACAACTACGTACAAAAGTGAGGAATAATTACTACGTACGGCAACAGTGAAAGACGGACACTAATCTGCAGATAGTAGATACATCTTAATATGGTTAGTTACGTTGGTTAATTGACTAAATGGGATCGAAGGTTAAAAATAACAAAGAGCATGAGTTTCGAAGTTTAAAATAATTTATAATTTGTTGGTAAATAAGGATAGAAGGGTTATATCTAAAACCTTCTTTCATAGTGTTAAAAATTTGACATTGACTCGTATAGATTAGAGTGTAAGTAAATCGGTTGGCTATATTTCAATACAGTTGTTTTGTTTATGACAAGAATCACCAGGTTTTCTTCTTTTTTTTGTTCATCTCCTATACTTAGCTAGCTGCCCACTGTGCAAATATTGTACTTGACCGCTAATTTTCGGTAAGTAATCATTATTTTCTACAGTTTTTACTAATAGATAAATGATTATGTGATTACTTTTGCGAAGACCTGGACTTTATTTTTTGTACTCGAGTTATATAGCTACTATGACTAATATAATAATATCACCAGTGTGTAAAAATAATATCACCAGAGTGTAAAAATTCAATCACTAAACATGAAATCAATCTGATGAGATTGGAAGTGAAGTGTACGAGGGATCGGACACATACCCGCCAGATGTATCAATCACTTCCTGAAATCCGAAACAAACAGATTGACAAAAAAAAATGAATAATGAGCAAAAAAGCCGTGTGAAATAATTTGCATGAAAAAAAGTTTTGGAAAATTCTATGGCAATACAAGCCAAAGAGGAACATCCATTGCTACTATAGCAGTCTAATATCAGCATTGAACAATGATACGAACTGGTATTTTTTTTAACTCACTGAGATTGAAACAGAAGAATATTCAATGGGTGATATTGGATTTTCGAGATTTATGCGCTCTCTTGAATGAGAAATTTCTTCCTTACTCTAGTTTCTCATATAATTCACATGCCCTTTATAATCTACTAACCTCTCTGATTTATAGGATAATACAATTTCTAAGTACTCTAGATTAACCGCTAACTTATCTGCCAATTATTATAATTCTCCAGGAATCTAGATTCCTAGCAAGCAACAATTAGTACCTCTTCTTCTATCTCAATAGCTCTGAATTTAAATTTAGATAATAATACAAATATGAAAGTAGTGCAGGTTTATTAAGACTATGACTATGAGCATGTAATAGAGACACCATCACGAAAGAGAATGGTGTTTGGAATGGAAAAGGGGTTCGAAAAGCGACACTATTAAAAGGATTCCAAATTGAATTCAAGCGTGTGCACAAGCAAAACCATGTAATAATGTTAGCAAAGTCCTATCTATTCCAGCAAAGCAATGGGTCGCGACAGGAATTCGACTAAGCTACAACCAGGCCATGATCGTGATCCAATTAAGCAATCTCTCCTCTTAGTCTCTTTTAAAATTTTTCCCAACTTTCTCTCCTCTAATTCCATCTACTTCATATCTAAAATTTTATTCTAGCGGCAAGGATGCCCTAATCTCCATCTAAATCTAATCACACATTTTGGCTATCCACTTGATTGCTTCATATATTGGATTTCTTAAGCAAAACACTTTTCCAGATAAAAATTTCGGGTGACATATTGTACCTGAGGATTGGCTGGGCGAGTTATGAGAATATTAACGATAGGCGGATTTCTCGAGCGATGAACGGACGCGGTGGACTTCTACGAACCAGGCCGTCGACTTCAACAAAAAAGCAACAGGTAATATAAGGCAACCAGTATACCCTGTTATATATGATAGCAACAGGTAGGATTTTCAGCTGCATACCAGGCTTTTCAATCATGTCGAGTTTATATATTCGTCTTGAATAGTGTCACTGGTAAAATATGATTGTAGTTTTCTTAATAACCAAAGTGTTGATGTCTTACATCTCTAAACATCTTTTAATTTAATGTATTCTTATTGATGCTTCTTATCTGTTTTTATTTGTCCGATCAGGACTGTATTGTCTCTACCCCCTATTATAAATGGTGCTCACTCTGCAATTACTCTTAAGACAAAGAATGTCTTCATTGAATGCACAACTACAGATTTGACAAAGGCCAAGACCGTCTTGAATACAATTGTATGCGAGAAAAATTTCAATATACATGTTTGGTTATTTCTATGGCTCGTATGTTCTCATGGATGGTAATCTAATTCATTATTTTTCTAGGTAACTGCTTTTTCATTTTACTGTGAAAACAAATTGAGATAGAACCAGTGGAAGTGACTTGCTCAGATTTGCAAAGGAAATTCGAAAAATTATGTAAAGGAAATTCGACAATTCCACAATTCAGCTTCGTCCAAAATTCCCTTTAACATTTCAATTTTGTTACAGTCAGTGAGCAACACAGTGTAGGAGAGAGATCAACTCACCTCGACGAGCGACGGAGCGGCGGCCGAAATCACGCGAAGAAGACAATTTGGATTTTTGGGAATCGCCGGACCTGGGTTTGGGAGTGAAACCTGCGATTGGAACGATGGAGTGAGAAAGAATAAGAGGAAGAGAGGAAGAACGAGAGAAACACTCACCAAAGTTCACGGCGGCGCGGAGGATGGCCGTCAATTTCTGGGACAGAGCGGCGCGGAAACTTGGGAGAGTTGGAGAGTGGTTAGCGCGCGTTCTTGCGTGGAGGTTAAACTGATTATTTTATAACAGAAGATAAAATAATTTAAGTCGAAAAATCTGTAATCAGTTGTGTCTATTTCCTACAGACACGACTTCCGTTTACAAACGCCACTTCTCGCGTCTAACTCTCTACCGCAAAAAAAAAATCGATGCAAATATTTCCATTTTATTTCCCCAAATATATATAGAGACTTGACATGATATTTTGACGCGAAATGTCGCGTCTATTACCAAACAAACTTACTAAATAGCGGGATATATGTCGCGGGTAAAATTTTCGTGAAATTTTGTATCAGACGTGACAAGTCGCGTCTGAAACATGAAACGTCGTGTCTATTTAGACGCGACTAGTCGCGTCTAAAAATATTCGAGTCTGAAGCTTTAATTTGTAATATAGCAGACGCGAGAACTCGGGTCTGAATCTTGAGCGAATTTTTTTCGGAGCAACTACTCTCCTTTTTATTTCCCAATTCAATATAGACACGACTTTATGTATTAGACGCGAGAATTCGCGTCGGTTGACAAAAAAAATTAATAAAAGGCGGGATAAATGTCCCGGTCAAAAATTTGCTGAAATTTTGTATCAGACGCGACTTTCGCGTCTAAAACACTAAAAGTTGCGTCTAAATAGACGCGACTACTCGCGTCTGAAACATTTCATGTCTGATGCCTTAGTTTGTAGTAGTGAGAGGTTGTGAGGGTCAGAGAGGGGTCAAGGGTGAGAGAGACGCGGAGAGGCTGTGAGGCTGAGGCGGAGAGGTTGTGAGGGTTGGGGAGGGGTCAAGGGTGAGAGAGAGGCGGAGAGGTTGTGAGGAGACTCGAGAGTTAGAAATAAACTTAGAGTCGAGAGAAGAGGAGAGGTTGTGACGCGTAAGTCGAAGGTTTGTGAAACATAAAGTCAGAGAAAACATGTTTTAATAACTTTTTACCCAGCAATAGCCGCGACTTGTCGCGGCTATTGTCGTGGTTGATAGGTTTAGCCACGACAAATTATCGTGGCTATACTAAAGTAGCAAATACTGAGAGCGAGAAAAAGCCCGCTCAAATGAAAATATGAAAATACCAACAGCCATGACAAGTCACGGCTAATTAGCCACAACTTGTCGTAACTATTCTCGAGAATAAAAATTGTGGCAGTTGCCACAGTTTGTTGTAGTGTCCTATTGTTTCAACAACGTTTATAACAATAGTGTTTACAATAACCTGAATCAACAATACACGCAACTATGTGATAAAGCACTTACAATGGTTGTCAACAACACATAGTGTAAAAGCACACCTAGGACGATGACGACTGCAACAAAATATTTAGATGTGTAACCCTACCAAAGAGGGAAAGAGATCCTTATATAAGACACATACATACATAGTGTCTTTGGCTAGGGTTTCCCAATGCACTTGGAGAACACTCATTGGACGATCGGTAAAAGAGCGGAAGCGAATCAGCAACAAACCCTGCTAGCAGAAATTCACGTCAGCGTACTGATGTGTAAGACAAACACCTCATGTTCTAGTAGGATGTTTCTAACATCACAGAAAACAATAGTTTTACTATAACAAAAACAATCAACACACAGTAACTACAATTTAAAATAAAATATTAAATATATAAAAAAGGAAGAAACAAACGTTACAATAACTGTATTATAAAAAAAAACTTATCATTTTACTATCGATACGAAATTCCAAAGAGATTAAAAGGAAATTTTTTTTAAGCTCTTTTAAATAAAAGTTATGCAATAATAGTGAAGTAGCATGTCCCTCTACATTAATGGCTACAATAAATTTTTCAAATATATACCGAATGAGCTATCACATATGAGAAGTAATTTATATATTTTCATGAAATGAATGGTTGAGACTTGAGAGGTTGTCTTGCTTGAAGTGGAACCAGGGCGTATTAAGAGAGAGCTGGATAATTTGAAAGATTTTGTGGCTACGATTTATTTATTTATATATGTGGGCTTCTAAATGTTATTGCTTGACTTATGTAAGTCAATCATAAATTAAAGATAAGAAAGTACGCCACATTATCAAATTATTTAGGTATTTCAACAAGCAAGCTAAACTTAATTAAGGATATATAGTATGCATGCGTGAGGCATAAAAAAAAAAAAGACTTCTGATAAATGATAATATACCCCTTT
This sequence comes from Urtica dioica subsp. dioica, assembly GCF_054948205.1. Classification (NCBI taxonomy): domain Eukaryota; kingdom Viridiplantae; phylum Streptophyta; class Magnoliopsida; order Rosales; family Urticaceae; genus Urtica; species Urtica dioica. The sequence goes on along the minus strand of NC_142756.1, from coordinate 59,085,403 downwards.
GAACGTATATCTTAATTTTCTCTTACTTTATTTATGTCTAATTTTTGTACACCGTAACTAAGAGACAGAGTCAGATAAAAACTAAAGTTTAGGAGGCAAAATACTAGAGACAAAATTAAATAAGAGTCACAAATTAGATATAGGAGGAGTTCAAATTAATTCATAGCAAATTTTTATAGTATAATGATAATAATAACAGTACTAATTAATATGTATATGTTTATTACGTTAAGAAAGTTAAAACTCTAAAAATAAATAAATAAATTTAAGAAAATAGTACTACATAATTTAGAAGGGACTAGTATGTTAGTTGTAGGATAGAGCTGACATGTTTTTTTCTCACGGCGACTACCCTAATACAGAATGGGCTATAAATAAGTGAGGACTGGGAAATATTATTAGCACATTCAAATAAATAAGTAAAACAAGCGTCTCTTCTAAGTTAAAACTCTGGAAAGAATGAAGCGAGTCTTTGTTGTGATCACTATTCTCTTGGCTGCCATTCTCTTTTTTCCTTCTTCAACCCTTGCTCGACAATTAGCTGCCGTAAAAATTGGTAACACAAATCTGACTCTTGAATATTAGATTCATATTTTTTTTTAAATGTTTATGATATGAACTCAACTTTTATGCTTTGTTGTGCTGTGTGTCGGAATGAACCACACAACTTTTCTTTTTGGGGGGTTTTTCAGGCAAATAATGATTAACTTTCTGGAATAGTGTATTGAATTGATTCAGTACATATGGACTGGTATGAATAACAAATACAATAATTGGTTGAAAATATAATGACAGGAGTAAATCCATTAAATCCGAAGTGTCAAGGTGGCAGCTACAACCGCAAGTGTCAAGGTGGCAGATACACTCCGTCGTGTCAAGGTAGGGTTTACATCCGCGGACCTTGCTCGCCACCACCACCGTATGAAAGCCCTTGAAGTGTACATACATACAAATACAACTTTATCGCGTACAATACCCTATTTCAACACTAGGGTTTTGAACCCATAAAATAAAGTGGATGAAATGGCCATCGTGTGATTTAATTACTCTATGTTTGCATGAATAAAATCTAGCCTGTTTGTTTTCCTAATTACTGCGTTGGAATAAAAAAAAGTTCGACTGCTCTATTTTGTATTTTCTAAGAACCTTCGTTGTAAAGTAAAAGAGTGCTTTCTTTTGATATAACTGTATTTTATATCGGTTCACATAATTGTTGGTAATTCTAAATTAATCAGATTCTTAGAAAAAACATAAACGACAAGATATATTTAGATATATGAGTAATATAGGTTTGTGTATAAACGTAGGGTTTATATACATAGGGACATCGTATTCTAGAATACGAATCCTTGTATTCTAAAATCAAGAGTCTCAGAATGAAACAAAAAACACAGTTTTTTTATTACCCAGAATTCCGTAGAAACTAGATACTAAATTTATAGTAATAATAGATTTTAGAATAGTTATTTTGCTCAAATCGACTGAATACTAACATATATAGATCAACACAAAATTACATAGAAACAAAAACAGAATTACGCAGGATGGTTGAAATAAAAAAAATCAAAATTGTCTCCTGAAAATTAGAGACCTTCAAGTTATTTTGTTTATGACGTTTTTTTTTTTTTTTTTTTTTTTCTGCTTGTTTAAATTATCCGAAAGATGATAAAAAAGAATCACACCTGAAATGCCTAAATTTTTCCCTAGCAATATTCAATCGCTCAATAATTTTTTTGTCCGCACATGAATCACCCATTCCTGCTATATATCTCAGTTTCCTATTAATAATGTCCACACATTTATCTCAAATTTATTTACATTCTCACTAAATTTTCATAATCTTGATTATTAAAACAAAAGCACTGTAGTACCATATTTCGACTCAAACTAAAAACTAGGATTACTACAAAATGGACAGCGTTACAATTGAAGCTCATAGTATCAAAATCTCTGTTGGGTAATTACTATAAGATATCGATGTAGCTCTTACTTACGTTGACCCACAAGCAAGCAACTTCCAATGTTTCTAGGTCTTCAATAACAAAAGCAAGGAAGGTCACTTCAACTATTTTCCTCCTAGTGCGCCAATGTTGACCAAATAGTCACTCCTAGTCACCATTGTTGTGCGCTCTCCGTGATATATACTTCAACATCAATCAATGTCATCAATCGGTTCTTGCTTCATTGAGCTCTCAATAATATACAAATCTAAAGGTTATTGTTTCTAATTTGTGTGTATATGTCTAATATAATCGATAACAGATTATATTATATAAGTATGATGTAAGAATGAAATCATAAAAATTAAAAGTCTACATAAGTTATAAATTCGGAAAACCATGCAAAATATACTTACGCGAACGTGATAGTTAAACTTATATATTTTAAGGTTTATATTCGGCTTGAAGAGTCCCCTAGAAGGCTAGAACCATAGCTCTTTCTCAGGTTCATAATATTCTTCGTCAACGCGACCTAATAAAGGTTTCCTTACATGTTTTGCTGAATTTCTTCCCCCAATAATTTCTTCCATATATATATAGCAAATGACCTATTACATATGAAAAGTAATTATTTAGATCTTTTATCAAATGAATGGTTGAGAGCTTATGATCCTGCTAGAAGCGGAAGCTGGAAAATTGAAAGAATTCTGGGCCACTACATGTCATTGCTTGACCTATAAGTCAATCATGAAAACAAATAAGGGATAATAATGTGCGTCATAAAGTATAAAGAATTTGTGGCGTAGAAAGAGTATTGGACATAAATATTCCTAGTTTAAGTATATTATTTTTTATTTTACCAAAATCAACTTAAATTATTTTTTCACAAATAACATCAATTTTTTCCCAAATTCTCATGAAGTTATAAAAGAAATCCTAATTTTCTATTATGAATTTATCACGAAATAGAGTAATTTTTCATAAGTTTGTAATAGTTGTGGATATAGGTTCCGATCACTCCACTATAGTTTGAGTCCAGCTTAATTGTGGCCCAACTCGTTTAAAGCAAGCAGACTTCGATATAAGTCCAAGCTCATCACATTCAAGGCATCCTCTCTTTTTAAATCAGACTGAGTCTCAACCATCACCACGTCAACTCGGAAGAAACGGTCATCATTCCGACTTCTCGCCCTCAAGAGCTCAGGCCAACCAACAAACGATCTCCGGGATGATCTCTAGTGCGATCACGCGTCATGCAAATGGACGATCAAGAAGAGTCGACTTCAACTTTAAATTGACTAGATCTAGATGGCGAAAGGGCATCTGATTTATCATCATTATTTGATGTATTTTCAAATTGACTCGTAAATTAGTAGAGCTTAACTGTAGTTGTACTGTTAGATCTCACACTTAATAAAATCGCCTTCATTTCCATTTGTTTATTAAAATTATTTTCGTTATATTATAGCTTTATTTGTTATATTATAGATTTCATGATTGTTGAGGGACCGAATCCAAAATCAACAATTTGGCACCATCTGTGGAAAATTCTATCAAGAATTCTAACCTCAAAGAATTGAGTTAAGCTCATTTTCATAAAATATCACTACTACAAATACATTTTTTCGGTGCGGATGACTTTTGGGTGCGACTTTTCGCACCTAAACGTCGCACCCAAGACTACTTTCGGGTGCGACTTTTCGCACCCAAAAGTCACTGAAGCCGCACAAAAAAATACCTTTGGGTGCGCGACAAATTCGCACCCAAAAGTCCAAAATATTTTATCTAAAAATTTAGCGGGATTTTGTTCCCTCTTATTTATTTTCACCGAGACGAGAGGAGGAAAGAAACGGGAAAGGGAAAAAAAAGAAGAAAAGAAAAGAAAGAAAAGAAAGGAAAGGAAAGAAAGAAAAGAAAGAAGAAAGAAAGGGAAAGAGAGAGACCGACAGCCACCGAGACCGGGCCACTGGAGACCGAGAGACCGAGAGAGAGGAAGTGAGCGAGGGAGTGAGCACGGAGGAAGAGCGAGGCCGACAGCCACTGAGACCGGGCCACTGGACGAGCGCGGGCTGAGAAGAAGCGAGCACCGCCGCGAGCCACCGAGCGCGCCGCCCACGAGGAGACGCCGGAGAGCGAGAGAAGTAACGTCCGGGAGTTGATTTCGCGAGCAAGGTAAGGAGATTTCATTCTCAGCCAAGAATTTCGAAAGTTAGGGTTGAGAGTTTGATTTGGGGATTTTGATTTCGGAGTTAAATCTGAGGTTTTGGCAAGAGTCTCACAATGAAACAAAAAACAGAGTCTTTTGATTACCCAGAAATTCATAGAAACTAGATACTAAATTTATAGTAATAATTGATTTTAGAATACATATTTTGCTCAAATCGACTGAATACTAACATATATAGATCAACGCAAAAATTACACAGAAATAAAAACAGAATTACGCAGAATGGTTGACAACTCATTGTACCCTTCCTACAAGTTTGTCACTAAATTGGCTTCCTCCTCTCCTTCCCGAATACAATCGTCAAACTCAGATTCTACATGCAGCGAAAATATGATAGAGTTCTTCATGTTATTTTATTTATATTAGACGGCTAAAACAGGAAAAAAAAAAAATACATTCATCGTTAAAATCAAACTTGTGAAATGTCACCCAAGACGTTTTTTTGTTTAAATTATCGGAAAGATGATAAAAAAGAATCATGTCTGAAATGCCTAAGGAGCTGTTTGGCTTGTGATTCCAAATTTGTTTTCTGTTTTCTAATTCTAAATTTTAGAAAATATTTTTAGAAAACATGTTTGATTATAGTACTTAGAAAACAAATTTAGAATTATGTTTTTCATCTTTTTTTTTTTAATTTGTTTAGAAAACAGAAAATAATGAAAATATGTTTTCTATTTTATCTCTCTTATATTTTAAATTAAACTCTAAAATAATTGAATGTAAAACATAACCAAACAACATTTTAAAATATTCTGAAACGTAATTCTAAATCTGTTTTTTAAATTTAAAATTAGAATAAAAAAAACAAAATTTAAAAACAAAATAAAAATTTAGAATACTAAATCAAACTGCCACTAATTTTTTCCCTAGCACTATTCAATCGCTCAATAATTATTTTCTGCGCACATGAATCACCCATTCCTGCTATATATCTCAGTTTCCTATTAATAATGTCCACACATTTATCTCAAATTTATTTACATTCTCGCTAAATTTTCATACTCTTGATTATTAAAACAAAAGTACTGTAGTACCATATTTCGACTTAAACTAAAAACTAGGACTACTACAAAATGGACAACGTTATAATATTGAAGCTCATAGTATCAAAATCTCTGTTGGTTGATTACTATAAGATATCGATGTAGCTCTTACTTACGTTGACCCCACAAGCAAGCAACTGCCAATGTTTCTAGGTCTTCAATAACAAAAGCAAGGAAGGTCACTTCAACTATTTTCCTCCTAGTGCGCCAATGTTGACCAAGTAGTCACTCCTAGTCACCATTGTTGTGCGCGTTCCGTGATATATACTTCAACATCAATCATTGTCATCAATCGGTTCTTGCCTCATTGAGCTCTCAATAATATACAAATCTAAAGGTTATTGTTTCTAATTTCTCTGTGTATATGTCTAATATAATCCATATCAGATTATATTATATAAGTATGATGTAAGAATGAAATCATAAAAATTTAAAGTCTACCTTAGTCACTCCTAGTCACCATTGTTGTACACGAACGTGATAGTTAAACTTATATATTTTAAGGTTTATATTCGGCTTGAAGAGTCCCCTAGAAGGCTAGAGCTATAGCTCTTTCTCAGGTTCATAATATTCTTTGTCAACGTGACCTAATAAAGGTTTCCTTACATGTGTTGTAGAATTTCTTCCCCCAATAATTTCTTACATATATATATATATATATATATATATATATATATATATATATATATATATATATATATATATATATGGCGAATGACCTATTACATATGAAAAGTAATTTAGATCTTTTATCAAATGAATGGTTGAGAGCTTATTATCCTGCTTGAAGTGGAAGCTGGAAAATTGAAAGAATTCGGGGCCACTACATGTCATTGCTTGACCTATAAGTCAATCATGAAAACAAATAAGGGATAATAATGTGCGTCATAACGTATAAAGAATTTGTGGCGTCCGAAGAGTATTGGACATAAATATTCCTAGTTTAAATATTTTATATATCATCATTATTTGCTATTTTTTCAAATTGACTCGTCAATTAGTAGAGCTCAACTGTAGTTGTACTATTAGATCTCGCACTTAATAAAATCGCCTTCATTTCCATTCGTCTATTAACAATTATTTTCGTGATATTATAGCTTTATTCGTTATATTATAGGTTTCGTGATTGTTGAGGGACCGAATCCAAAATCAACAATTAGACGCCGTCTATGGAAAATTCTATAAAAAATGAATTGAGTTAAGCTCATTTTCATGAAATATGGCTAACAAACCAAGCTGAATCTAGGGCCCACCTCCGAGATGAAATCCATTCTAGAATGCACCCGGCTACAAGCTCGGCCCGAGAGATTGACCACCTCGTTTTTTATATAAGGCGAACTCTATTATAAGCAGGGTCAAGATTGGTGACGCTGGAAATGTCAGACTCTCAATGTATTGTGACATCCCGACTTTTCGGACCGTCTTACTTTACTTACTTCTTTTACTTATTAAAGTTATGTATAAAAAAACAAGGATTTTTTTTCTTCTATCATGTAATACTCTTAGAAAACTGTAACCTAGAAATTCGCAAATTACATATATATATATATATATATATATATATTATTTTTTGAAAAAAATATATTCTCGAATACTAAGTACAATAAAATCATACTCGTCCTTACCAAAATAATTTGATTGAAAATATAATATGTAAATGAATAAAAACTAAACCTTTACACTTTGATCATGGTAAAGCCTTAACCTTGAAAATATTTTGACTTTTACTTTAAAACCGGTATTTTTCGTAGTAACCTAATAGAAATTAAGTTATAATAAATTTGCTAATCAAGCTAAGGATAAAACAATACAAAACTATAACATACTACTCAATCTACATAAAAACTTTATTTTAGAAATTAAAATAAATATAATTTATTTAGTGTGTAGCGGAAGTATTTCTTACATAGTGGCAATCATAACCCAACCCTCTTGACATCGATGCCGCTGCTCCATACTCATCACTTAGCAGTAAGTTGTTTACCTACAGCACATACGTAATATTTTCGTGGAAATGAGCTATCGCTCAGCGAGGACAATGTAAAACTCACAAAACAGGATGAGTAATGCAATGTATGAACCGGTTATTAGTATTTTCATTCTAATAGGTGACATGGTCTTTCTTAACATAAATCTTACCATATTTTATTCGGGGCTCCCCTAGAGTAGTCGTACCAATTTCAGTGTACACTTTGGAAACAAAGATATGGGGTTCCAAAGTCCCATTCTTTGCTCCATCTTATAAACTTATAACATATGAGATATTTCCCCATTTGGGCCCGTAAGTCGGCTCGGGAAATTCTTTTTGTAGACCTCCGTAACTCGAGGCGGTACGACTCTCTTACTTATCTTTTCACTTTGTTATTTAGGTGACATGCGAATATGACATGTAATATAAATAACCATCATACATAACATCAGACGTGACATGATTTTAACTTTTAAAAAAAACATGACATAGCTTACCAATGCATATGAAACATAACATAGGTCAACAAGAAAACGTTAACTAGCTTCTCATACATCATACATAAATTTACTTAGCATAAAGACATGTGCAAACATCAACATACATAGTGTCATATAAATTTAAAAACATGTCATTATTACTCCATCATCATCATTTATCATAACATAACATATCATAAGCTAAAATTCATAAACGTAGACATGTAATCATCGCATAATATATAACAACTCATAAATCATATCATCGTACTTAAGCATATCGTAACATGTATCACGTGGCTTATAACTATTAATAAAACCACATAATACTATCAAACAACCACGTCATGGATCACAAAACTCATCATAATTTTATTTAAAACTAATATGTGCTGTAGTGAGATTGTTCTCACCTGGGGATTGAAATTACGATCTTTGATCGTGAACGGCTAAAACGCTCTACTCAGTTCAAAACCTAATAGGAATGATTAACAATTAAGATATCACTAATTACTCACTAAAAAAAATACTATTATGGACGGAAGATGTTTTTGGAAAAAATTCAGAATCAATCGCTAAGTGAAGTTACTAAAATATCCATAGCTATGGAATCTCGAGAAAATAAAACCATTGAGATAAATTCTGCAAAAATTTCAGAAAACATAAACTAATATTCGGAACAGTTTTTTTTTCATAAGAACAACGTTAAAAAGAGCGTTTTACTATATATTAAAATTCATATACATAAAATAATATCTTATCAAAATTTCAGCTCAAAGTAATATATATATATATATACGTACATTTTTTTTTAAATAAAAATCATATAACATGTTGATCATAAAAATAGATAAACCAGAATAAAATATTTAAATCTTTTGTTTTTAATAAAGAATTTATAAATAAAATTATGATCATGAACATATATCTTGAACATGAAATACTAACGAAAGCAATACCTTTCAAAAGGTCGAAAGAATCTTTTCATGCGCTTCACTTCTTAGAACCCCAAAAATTAGTAATTAGGGATCTTTGATAGTTGTGAAAATTTTGTTTGGAATATGAGTGTGGTAAAAGATAGAGAGAAAAAATATGAGACTGACGAAAGTTTGAGAATGAGGAAAGATTCTCTATCATTTTTTTTTCTTTACGTTGGAAAAAGGAAAATTTTGCACGGCAAATAATCTCCAAAGAAGAATTCTGAATACCTCCTATTGAATTGAACGTAGCCATTCATAGATGGTTTTACAAATATTTCCTTACCCATCGTATATTAATTCACTCCACACTTATTGTCATATATACACTTTCCTTTTATTCAAAACAGCCTTGCCCACTTTAAAGGTAACTTAAATTCCTATATAATAGCTATACCTATAATTATAATTAACACGTAGTACAACCATATACTAAATGTATTCACACACAAAATTCCAAGAACACAGGAGGAACTTTTTATTTGTATTTATTCCTTAATAATCTTACCGTGTCATATATATAAAGATATTAAAACCAATTACTCTACAGATATTATAGGTATACAAAATATGAATCGGATAATTTACTCTACCTTTTTGACATACTTAATATATAAAATATTAATTACTTTAATTTGGTAACGTAAGTTGTGCTATCACTACTACAAATGTTGGATTACACAACGGAAATTCCACAACGGAACACAGTACCGTTGTGGAATCTATATGCTTCCACAACGGTACAGTTGTACCATTGTGGAATGTCCGGGATTCCACAACGGTACCACAGTACCGTTGTGGAATCCCGGACATTCCACAACGGTACGGTGACCCGTTGTTGGATCTCGCCGCGGCCAAGGCAAGAACTCGCTGCGGCCAAACTCTTCCACAACGGTACGCTGTACCGTTGTGGGAAGGGCATAAAGTCAGAGATCTCGCCGCGGCGAAATCAATGCTTCGCCGCGGCGAGTTGATTCCACAACGGGACAATAACCCGTTGTTGAAATTTTTTACGACATTTCGCCGCGGCCAAGGCTTAAACTCGCCGCGGCGAATTGTCGTAAAAAATTTTAGGGCTTCACTATAATAGCCTCATTTCGATTTCTTTTTTCATTTTTTACACTTTCACTCGCCTCAGACCTTCATTTCGGCCGATTTTGTGCAATTTCTCCTCCAAAACCCACCTTGAAACTTCGCCGCCATTTCGCCGCCGCCAAATCTCGCCGCCCTCCTCGCCGAAGCAAAATCTCGCCGTGTCTCTTCTTTCTTTCTCTCGGTGTCGCCTCCCTTGCTCTCTCTCCCACCGAATTCTTTTATCAAGGTATGTTTTTATCTCAATTTCATATCAAAATCTTAATTTTCATGAATATTTTGTGTGATTTATAAACTAATTTATGATTTTGGTTGATTTTGGTTGTAATTTATGATATTGGGGGTGTAGATTTGGCTGAAATTAGGGTTTTTTATTTTGGGTTTTTTGTTCTAATTTATGATTTTGGGTACAATGTTATTTTAGATTGAAAATGAGTTGTATTTTGATATTGTAGTTAAATTGAGTTCGGATTTGAGTTTGAATTTGTGTTTGTGATGAGTTTTATGTTTTATTTATTTGAATATAATGTGTTTTTATATGTATTTAGTGTTGAATTGAGTTTAATTTTGTGTTGAAGATGATTTATTATTTGAAAATATTGTTGAATTTGAGTTTGAAATGATTTGTTCAATTAGGTGAAAATGGGCCCTTCAAAGACCCCCGCCGGTCACAAAGAAGCCGCTCCTAGCTCTTCTAGGTCCCCCACAAAAAAAAATAAGAGGTCTCGTCAAGCCGAACCCGAACCCGTAGTGGATTATAGTAGTCGGGTATTCACTAGCAAGGCCGCAGAAGATCGCTACGACATCCTCGTTCAACGAACTCCGATCTTTGAACGAGGGTTGAAGGTGAGCTCAAGCACGACTATAGGGGCTCAAATCAACAACACCATCGAAGGTTTCTCTTGGAGAAAATTTTGTGCCACACCCGAGCACAAAGCAAACGTCACTCTCATGTACGAATTCTACGCGAACTTTCCAGATCACGAGGATGATGTGGTGACGGTTCGTGGTGTAGACGTCGATTGTAGTGTCGGAGCCATCAACGCATTGCTAGGAACCCCGGACATCGAATTCGAGAATGAGGGTTACCGACAATGGTTGAGAAATCCTAATCTCGATGAAATGTTGAGTTTGTTGACTACTCCAGGAGAGAATTGGGTCATGGACAAAGGAGTTAGAAAGCTTTTCCGTAAATCATTGACGAGGTTAGACTTTTCTTCTTTTTTGTGTGTATTATTTTATCTATTGTATGTTTTAAATAGAACGGTGTTTATTTTTTCTATTAATTGCATGTTTTAAATATAACGGTGTTTAATTTACAGGCTCGCAAAAACGTGGATTTATTTCATTTGCTCCCGTCTCTTTCCAATAAAGCACTTCACCCGTCTCGACGAGGAACATGTCCATCTTTTGTTTTGTATCATTCGTGGTAACACCATCAACGTCGGTCGATTAATCTACAATTGGATGAAGAGAATCGACTACAAGAATATCAAAAATGGGTTGCCGTATCCGTCAATCATCTACGGCTTGTGTCTGAATGCCGGTGTTGGAGGCGCAAAACACGACACAACCAAGAAGTGTGGGGCGCCTATTAATGACAAGACGGTCGAGAGATACATTGTCAAAGAGCCGGAAGAGGAGGAAGAGGATGAAGAAGAGGAGGACGAACCGTCACTCAACGAGCCACTGTTGTGCTTACAACCACCTCCGGGGTATGATCCGGCCATCCAAGACTACATTGCTCGGTGTAACCACTATCTCGTCGGCGGGTATCAACACACCCAAGACTACATGCACCGACAAGGAGAATATGGCGCCGCGGCTTTCGAGGGATTAAACGAGCTCATAGATCGGTGGGACATCAACCAGGAGAATCAATTTCAGTTCCCTCCATATCCTCAATACACATACTATCCGGCCCAAGCACCGCAATGGCCTCCGCATATGGCACCTCCTCAGAACCCGGGACCAACACCACCACAACCACCTGGGAATAACAACGACGGCAACGACTAAATTTTATTTAATGTGTTTTTTGAACTCTTCTTAGTTTAATATTTGTTTTCAAGTTTTTTTTTATATGTGTGAGACTTAAATATTTATGTTTTTATGTGTTTTATGAGATTGTTTGATACTCGGTTCAGTTTTTATTTGTTTTCAAGTTTTTTTTATATGTGAGACTTAAATATTTATGTTTTTATGGTTATTTGAATTTGTGTTTGCTGTTATTTGTAAGTAAAATAACTCAGAAATCATTTCCCGGTGGACTTTGGAACTCTTTCGCCGCGGCCACATATAGATTTCGCCGCGGCTTGAACCTTTCGCCGCGGCCAACAACATACGTGGCCGCGGCGAAATGAGTTTCTAAGAATTCGAGGTCTCTGGAACTCAGTTCGCCGCGGCGACCGGAAGACGTTGCCGCGGCGAGACATGCACAACGGGACGGTTTGTCCCGTTGTGGAATACAATTCGCCGAGGCGAAAGAAATACGTAGCCGCGGCGAGATGAATTCCCAGGAATACACGACCTCTGGAACTCAGTTCGCCGCGGCGACGTATGAAGTTGGTCGCGGCAAGATGAGTTTGCCGCGGCCAATACTATACGTTGCCGCGGCGAAATAGTTACAGAGTCTCGATATTTCTGGGGTGCAATCTTGCCGCGGCGACGCCTTATGTTCGCCGCGGCAAGATGATGTCGCTGCGGCCAACGATATACTGTGTCGCGGCGAGATTTCACAACGGGACGGTTTGTCCCGTTGTGGAATACCCTTCGCCACGGCGACATATATACTTGGCCGCGGCGAGATGGATTCCAGAGAATGCATGACCTCTGGAACTCAGTTCGCCGCGGCCAACTAGTACACTCGCCGCGGCGTCGTTTAAAGTTGGCCGCGGCCATACTACTTAGCCGCGGCGAAATTATACTTGGCCGCGGCTATGTGCAGTGTTGGTCGTGGCGAAATAACATCTACACAAATAAATAACCTTACAAAATATATATCATAGAAGAAAACATGAATGTATCATAATCTTAATCTTAAAATACATATAGTTTTTTGGTGTTCAAACAAAAATAGGATTGATATCCGAACGAAGTAAATGAGAAACATCATCATCATCAAAATTTTCAATCTCTTCATCAACAAGTGGTAAGCCGGATGTGAATGGGGGTATATTAGACATGTCTTCGTCTTCATCTTCGTCAATATTTCTCGCTTTCATGTGAACTACCAATGACAAGTCTGGATTGACGGATTCTGATACGTAAAACACTTGAGTTACTTGTGAGGCCAAAATAAATGAATCATTCTCGTAACTTGTACGCCGAAAGTCAACAATTGTAACTCCGTCTTTATCAACTTTAACATGATTGTTGTCGGCCCATTTACACTTAAACAAAGCGATTCGCAACCCACAATAATCAAGTTCCCAAATGTCTTCAATGTAACCATAATAGTTCATGACAGCTTTTTTTGGATTTTTATCCTTTGCCGAAGAAACATGTAATGCTTCAGCAAGTAATGTGACACCACTATTTTGAACGGGATGTTTGTTGTCTCTTTCTTTGGTGTAAAAAGTAAAACCATTAACATACCAAGCAGTGTACCTTGTAACCATTGAGGAAGGCCCGCCAGATATTTTGCTCAACGTTTCCGAATGTCCAGATTCTCGAAATAATCGTTTTCCAAGCCACTTCTGAAACAAACGATTGTGCTCTTCTTGTAACCATTTTTCATTTTTAGCTTTTTTTTTATCATTTGCTCTCAATTCACCCAAATGAATATCCACAAACGGCGTGACTTCGGAAACGTTATGCAAAACATGGAGACTGGCTTGCTCCCACTCTTTCCGATTGACGCTAGAATAAGTACCTACAAATAACCACTCATATAAATAGTCGTCCTTTCATTAATAAGTTAAATACACAAAAGAAAGTGTCACAAAAAATACCTATAGACAGAGCTTTTGATTCATGACTTGTGTTGTTTGGCAACCCAATCGCGTCTGCATTAGCTAAATACTCCGAACAAAATTCAACGGACTCCTCTGCTATATAGTTTTCCACTATGCTCCCTTCCGGCCTATTGTAGTTCTTCACATAAATCTTCAACACTTTCATGTAACGTTCGATTGGATACATCCAACGTAAAAATACAGGCCCACATAATTTCACTTCACGTACCAAGTGAACAGTTAAGTGAATCATGATGTCAAAAAACGAAGGTGGGAAAATCTTTTCTAGCATGCAAAGGGTTTTAACCAACTCCGATTGCAGTGAATCCAAGAAAATAGGATCGATAACCTTCGAGCAAATCGAGTTGAAGAATACACATATCTTGGATATTGCAAATCTCACATCGGGTGACAAAATCCCACGCAAGGCGAGAGGTAACATTTGTTGTAGAAGCACATGACAATCGTGAGTCTTCATTCCAATAAGTCTCAAATCTTTCATAGATACAAATCTCGTATAGTTTGAAGAATGACCATCGGGAACTTTGATAGACGCAAACCATTTACACAACTTCTTCTTCTCCTTCCGATCTAGAGTGTACTTTGCCGCTGGTAATTTTGTTTTTTTTTTCCGCACTCCTCGTCGGCATGCAAAATACTTCTTATGTTCAGCTCCTTGAGATCCATTCTAGATTTTATTCCGTCTTTCGATTTATGTGGATCATCAAGAAGCGTACCTATAAGGGATTCGCAAACATTTTTCTCGATATGCATAACATCAAGACAATTCCGAACGTAGTGCGTCTTCCAATACGGAAGGTCGTAGAATATCGATTTCTTCTTCCAAGGATTCTCTTGAAACGACTCTTTAGTACTAGCACGACGCTTTCTCTTTCCAAGGACTTCATTTACGTTTTTTACCATCTCGTACACATCTTCACCAGACAAAATTCGAGGAGGAAACCGTTCTTCTGTGTTGCCATCAAATGCTTGTTTTAACCTTCTAAACGGGTGGTCTCTTGGTAAAAATCTTTTATGCCCGAGAAAAACAGTCTTCTTCCCATGCTTCAACCGGAGGGAAGATGTGTCTTTCATGCAAATAGGACAACCAATCGAGCATTTCAAAGAATATCCTAACAAATTCCCATAGGCCGGAAAGTCGTTAATAGTCCACATTAACATTGCCCGTAAGTTGAAAGAATCTTCACGATAAGCGTCTTTGACCTTGACACCCGTCTCCCATAACATCTTCAAATCATCGACAAGCGGTGCCAAATAGACATCTATATCATTACCTGGTTGACTCGGTCCTGATATTAGAAGCGTTAACATCAAGAACTTTCTCTTCATACACAGTTTTGGAGGGAGATTGTAGTTCACCAATATAACCGGCCAAACACTGTATTTACTACTCATCATGCTAAACGGGTTCATACCATCAGTGGCTAAACCAAGACGAAGATTACGGGGATTAACACTGAAATCCTTATACTCTAAATCAAATGATTTCCATTGGGCAGCATTGGCAGGATGTCTGAGAACACCATCATTGACACGTTTTTCGGAGTGCCAAACCATGTTCTTGGCGTATTTGGCACTATTATACATTCTTCGGAAGCGTGGCATAGGAGGAATGTACCATAACGACTGTAGTCATTAAAAAAACAATAAAAAACATATCATTATAGACTATATATGTATTTGATAATAGAGTAGTAAATACATACCTTAACTGGAACTCCTTTGACCCCATCACGTGGCATTTTACCTTTCTTCCACCTCGACTCTTTGCAGGTCGGGCATTCATCTAGATTTTCATGCTCGTGTCTGTATAGAACACAATCATTCGGGCATGCATGAAACTTCTCGTACTTCATACCTAATGTTCCCAAAGTTTTCTTTGCCTCATACATACTTAAAGGAACTTTATTGCCTTTCGGAAAGGCTTCTTTAAGCGTTTCCAACAATTTTGTAAAGCTAGTGTTTGTCCAACCACCCGACGCCTTCAAATGGAACAATGTGACTAAAAACGACAACTTTGAAAAGCTTGTACACCCTTCATATAATGGTGTCTCCGCATCCATCATCATCGACTCAAACAACTGCGGGCGGTCAACAAAATCGTCTTCCAAATCATTCATCATCCCGGGCATATCATCAACATCATCTTCAATATCATTGTCGCTATTGTTTATCGTTGAACGAAAAACCTCACCATGGTAATACCATCTTTGATAGGAGGTCTTTATTCCGTAGACAAACAAATGAGTTCGAACAACATCAAGCGAAAAATGCCTATGATTTCCACATCGAACACAAAGACAACGAATAGATTTCACGTCCTCCATATTCTCTCTAACGAATTTACAAAACTCATCTACACCTCCTCGATATATCTCATTTAATCTATTGTCCCACATCCATTTTTTCATCTTCAATGATAGAAAACCCTAGATTTTAAAACAAAAACCCATTCTAATTATCATATTATACTAAAGAAGCATATTCAAAGCAAGTAGGAGAAAATTACTTACAAGAATTGGATGTGTAGTTGAGAGTAGTAACCATGGATAGCGCAGAAAGGGTCGGAATTGTGTTTGGAGTGATTTTCCGAGTTAGGTTTTGAGATAAAAAAGTGAAAAGGACGATAAAATATAATTAATATAACCAGCTCGCGAACTTTCGCCGCGGCCAAAGTAATACATGGCCGCGGCGAAATATTACACAACGGGATAACTGGCCCGTTGTAAAAACTAAGGAAAAAGTCTCGCCGCGGCCAAGGCTTACTTTGGCCGCGGCACGAAACTTTCACCGCGGCCATCAATATACGTTGCCGCGGCGAAATAGTTACAGACTCTCAAGATTTCTGGTGATCAATCTTGCCGCGGTGACGCATTCTATTCGCCGCGGCGACATGAGTTAATATGATCAGCTCGCGAACTTTCGCCGCGGCCAAATATATACCTGGCCGCGGCGAACTATTACACAACGGGACAACTGTCCCGTTGTAAAACTATGGAAACAATCTCGCCGCGGCGACGTATGATGTTGGCCGCGGCAAGATGAGTTCGCCGCGGCCAATACTATACGTTGCCGCGGTGAAATAGTTACATAGTCTCGGTATTTCTGGGGTGCAATCTTGCCGCGGCGACGCCTTATGTTCGCCGCGGCAAGATGAGGTCGCCGCGGCCAACGATATACTGTGCTGCGGCGAGATTGCACAACGGGACGGTTTGTCCCGTTGTGGAATACAATTCGCCCCGGCGACGTCTGACGTTCGTCGCGGCGAAATGTCGCAGACTGGACACTTATACATTTCCCTCTTGATTTTTTTTTCAAAAATTTCAGAAATTTCAGAAATTCTTTCTCTCTCTCTCTCTCTCTCTCTCTCTCTCTCTCTCTCTCTCTCTCTCTCTCTCTCTCTCCGACCCAAACCCACTATCTCTCTGTCCAACCCTTACCGCCGCCCCCTCCTTCTTCCTCCGCCGCCATCGCCGCCCCCTTCTTCTTCATCTGCCGCCGTCGCCGACATCACTCTCTCCTCTCTCTTCTTCTTCCTTTGCCGCCCTCACTCTCTCGTCTCTCTTCTTCTTCCGCCGCCCTCACTCTCCCCTCACTCTTCTTATTCCTCCGCCGCCATCACTCTCTCCCCTCTCTCTTCTTCTTCCTCCGCCACTCTTTACAAACCCACTCTCCGGCTCTCTTCTTCTTCTTTCAAACCCACTCTTCACAAACCCATCCTTCACAAATGCCAAACATTCCCACCTACACAAGCCGACGTCTCCGACCACAACACAAAACTCCATTGACTCCCACGCCCCGTGCTCGTCGTCTTCACTCCGGGTAAGTGTGTTTTTTTATGTAATTTGTAATTTTATGTTGAAATTAGGTTAGAATTGTGTATTTGTGTCTAAATTAATGTTGGATTTGAGTTAGAATATTTGATTACCTTGAGTATGAGTTGGAATTGAGGTAGAATATTAGATTGAATTTTGGTTTGAGTTTGTGTTGATTTGTTTTGAATTGAAATTGAATTTCGGTTTGAGTTTGTGTTGGAATATTAGATTGAATTTTGGTTTGAGTTTGTGTTGATTTGTTTTTTCATAGATTATGTCTACTACTAGTACCATTAGCGGTAAACGGAGATCCACCAATATCGATGGTCCCGGAAAAATAAGAAATACTAGCTGATTAATAGGACACCAAAGTTCTTTGGTTGATTATGAATATCCGACACTCTTATGCCCAAGGTTAATTAGTGTAAAACTCTTGGTAGGAAAATAAATGTATTATTTGATGAAAAAAATCAACCAATGAATAAGGAGGGAGATGAGTTGTCGAGTTATTTCGGCGTTTTAGCTAGAGAACACGTTCCGATTACGATGCTCGATTGGAGACTAAAAGAGCATAAACAACTAAAAGAAAGGATTTGGAATGAAATATGTGAAGCTTTTACGGTTCCTATAATATATAAGCATAATTGTCTTATGAGAGTTGGAGAAGCGGCGAGATTATTTCGACACGAGCTATACAACGATCATGTCAAAGATATCCTCAATGATCCAAGCGCCTTGAAGAGGCCGGAATACGTTTTAAAACGCTATGGAAATATCACCGAAGAGGATTGGATAAAATTCGTTGAGTATAGACGTTCCGAAGTGTTCAAAAAATCATCGGAAAATGGGAAAGAACTAGCCGGGAAGAACGTGTACAAATCTAGAACCGGTCGTAATGGATATCGCAAACTTGATCAAAAAAAGGTTAGATTTATTACATGTTTCATTTTGTTATCCTTGTTTTGTAATATAGCATTTAATTAATTAATTTGTGGATTGTTTGATATATAATATATAGTACGAGGAAACGGGTCAATGGCCTACAAAGGAGGTATTATGGGTTGAGTCGAGAATGAAGGACGAAATCAACTACAAGGATGATAAATATAAGTCAATGGGAGAAAAAATCGTAAGTTTTTTCATTTTGAAATCATCAATTAAATATTATAATCTTATTATGAATTATATGTGAAGGGAAAGTTAACTCAAGAAGTTACGGATGAGTCAATGGGAAGTGTCTTGCAAGACGCTTTGGGAACTAAGGAACATTCCGGTCGTGTTCGTGGACAATCTAAATACTCGTCAAGTTGCAATTCCGTATCTCGCCCTTCAAACTCGACCGATGAGGTAACTAAGTTACGTCGAGAAATGTGTGAGTTAAAAACTTTCATCATGAAAGCTTTAACTCAAAATGGTTTGAGCCTCAAAGATGCTAATGACGAGTTGCCGAGTGTTCTACGTCCCACAAATGAAGATGTTGAGTATGAAAACATTGTTGATGGTGAAGAGATGGCTAAAGGTGATGATGAAGAGATGGCTAAAGGTGGTGATGAAGACATGCCTAAAGATGGTGATGATGACATGGGTAAAAAAGCGACGTCTTTAGGTAATTTTAAATTTTTTAATACAAGGAATAAAGTTAAATATTTTTGTACTTTTTTTAATAACATTAGTGAATTTATTAGATAAACAATCTCAACATGACGTTGCCATGGATCTCAATGTTGGTGTCGTAGAGCGTTCGCGTGTCGATCCTCTAATTATCGACAAACCCGATAGTGTTCGAGCAAGTTGCTCAATGAATCCAACCACGCCGGTGACACCGTCTTCGGATGACAGCATCGAATGCCTTCTCCTCCTTGATGATTTTGCGAATGGAGGCACGGTTCATGTAGCAAATGGGCGAGCGTACATGAAAGCCAAATCCGTTCATTTCTCATCTTTGGAGGATGTAAACGTACGAGTGAGCGTTGCGGCGGCTTTGATTAAGAAAGCTTTTTTGCCGATCCCCACCGATGAAGCCAAGACTATTGAAGAAGCCGTAGGGGGGTTCGTTAAGTGGCCAAAGAGATTAGTAGAAATCGAAATTGCAAAAGAGAGTCGCCAGCCCGGTGGTCACACAAGCGTTGAAGGTCGGTGGTGATAGTGAACCTAGCCCCGAAGACGATAAGAAGATTTCATACAAATTGATTAATCCAAAGTTTCGATTGCTAGCACAACATGCCAACCGAATAATGTTACCGAAAGGGGATTCAATCAATGTCAAAGTTTGTGCAAGTATCGCCGTAGTGCCTATTCCGGTGACGTTTGAAGATGTTAGAGAATTCCTTAGATACGAGGAAATTGGCGCGTCGTGCATCACAGTTTACATGGGGTAAATATTTCTTTTATATGTTTTATCTTCTATAAATATATAATATTTCATTTTATTAACTAATTCAATATTTTTTTTCGTAGTTATCTACAATCCATATTACGCAAAAATAAGCGGAGTGAAGTAATGTGTTTTGTAGAAGCGGGTTTGAGTTGCTACCTCCAAACCAACAACGATGAGGCCCATTTGTCCGAACGAGTCAAGCAAATCAGCAAAATGGTTAGAAATGTAAAACCAAGACAACTAGTTTTGATGCCGTACAATTTAAATGGTCATTGGATGCTTGTTGTCTTCGATCTTTGGAAAGATCAAGCGATGTTCTTCGACCCGTTGAAGAATAAAATCCCAACCGATTTAAGAAACTTGATAAAAAGGTAAATTAATAACATGTTATTTGACATATTTCATTTACACCAATATTTGTTTTCTAATTTTTTATTGTTGTGCGTAAAAGGATTTTTTCGGATTTCAAGCTTGAGAACCAAGGAGCTCGAGACAACGGCCAATCAACTTTAATCACTTGTGCTTCGGCTCCTAGACAAATCGGAAACACGGAATGCGGGTATTATGTCTTAAGTTATATGCGTGATATTGTTGGAGTTGGTCTAGATAAACTACAATTGAAGAAGTCATATACAGCGGATAACTTAGAAAAAGTTAGAGAAGAGTGGGTATTTTACGTACAAACTTTTATAGAATGTGAATATTAGTTTGATTTCGGATGATGTAGATATTTTTTTTTATCTTTTGGATGTTTTTGGATATATATACTTTGTTTTGGATGTAATTGATATGTTTTGGATGTTTGAATATTTGGTTTTGGATATATTATTTCATTTTCAGGTTTTTTAATTGGAAAACTGTACAAATAGCTCTCAGGTACAATTTGGCCGCGGCGTGTGATATGTCGTGCCGCGGCAAATTTTCCTGGGAATACAATTCGCCGCGGCGAAACATGTACCTTGCCGCGGCGAATTTTTTAAAAAAAATCAACATTAACTCGCCGCGGCGAGATATTCCACAACGGGACAATTGTACCGTTGTGGAATACCTCGCCGCGGCGAACACGAAATGTGACCACGGCGAGTTAGGCGAAAAAAAAAACTTTATGTCGCCGCGGCAACGTGTATCGTTCGCCGCGGCGACAAATTCTACAACGGGACATTTGTCCAGTTGTGTAATAGTTCGCCGTGGCGAACAATACACGTTGCCGCGGCGACTGAAATAAATTTGTGGAATTTTTCCACAATGGGATAGTCCCGTTGTGAAATCATGGAAATTTCCACAACGGGACGAGTCCCGTTGTGGAATCATTACTTTTCCACAACGGGACGAGTACCGTTGTGGAATCATTCCACAGCGGAGGATTCCACAACGGCACAGAACCGTTGTGGAATCCCCAGTTTGTAGTAGTGTATAACTAATATATATATATATATATATATATATATATATATATATATATAATAGCTTCCCCCTAACATATTCATGATTTTAAATTAAAAGTACAACCCAGACATATATATATATATATATATATATATGAATATATATTATACACCATAAAACATCTTCATGTTCATAGGACATAAGTTTGGTTTAGAAATATCTTTTTTCGAGGGAGATAACTATCATAACTTAATCTTGAAATTTAAACTATTCAAATCACCAAAAACAAGCATAAAGCGTAACACATAATAAACAATTTAATTTAAAAAAAAACATCACAAAATTCTAAATTTCATATAGCTAGGTTTGGGTTTTCACAATCTCCCCTACTTATTGGAATTTTCGTCCCGAAAATTAACGAAAATGGTTATGATAAAACCATAAAAGTACTTACTTTGCAACACTAAACTTCTACGAACATATTGAGATATTGCGATCGGATATCGTCATCGGGTTCACATGTGACTTCTTCCATCTTATGATTCAGCTATAGTACCTTGTCTAGAGTAGAATCACCTTGTTCCTTAGGATCTTCTCCTCTCGATCGAAAATTTGGACCGGCTTTTCTTCGTAGACGTCAAGTCCTAGTGTACTTCCTCTAGGATTAGCTCATGATTTGAATCGGGTAAGTACTTTTTGAGCATCGAAACGTGAAACACATTGTGTACCGAGGTAAAATTGGCATTCAGAGCTAGACGGTAGGCTACTTGTTTAATTTATTTTTTATATGTGATCTTGAAAGGACCAATGTACCTGGGGTTCAATTTTCTCTTCTTGCCGTAACTCATCACACTCTGGAGAGGTGCTACTTTCAATAACACAGTATCTCAGACTTGAAATTTAAGTGGTGGCCTTCTCTTATCGGCCCAGGTTTTTAGTCGGCTTTAGGCGGTTCCCATTCGATCTTGTATTTTCTTGATAGATTATGTTGTGCCTCGGATAAAAAATCTGCCTTCTCGAGACTATTTCCTCCATATTCAAACCAGTGAATTGGAGATCAATACTTTCTACCATAGAGATCTTCATACGGTGCAATGTCGATTGAGGCTTAGTAGATAATAATATGAGAATTCAATGAGTGGCAGCCTCTTACTCCAAATCCCACCAAAAATCAATGGCACATGCTTGTAGCATATCCTCTAAGGTCTGAATAGTCCTTTCGGATTTTGCCATCCATCTGAGATTGAAAGCGGTGCTAAGGTTCAGTTGCGATCCCATCGACCTTTGCATGCACCTCCAGAAGTTAGAAGTGAAATGATCGTCGTGATCTGAGATGATGGACATAGGAACGCCATATAGTCTCACCACATTATTAACGTATAACTCAGCCAACTTCTCCTAGAGGTACGTGACTTTAATCGGGATGAACCTAACAGACTTGGCCAAACGGTCCACCACTACCATATAGTATCATAACCCTCAACCGTCTTAGGTAGTTCAACCACAAAATCCATTGTGATTTATTCAAACACTTCCATTCAGGAATCTCAATTGGCTGCAATTCTCTGGATGTTCGTTGGTGTTCGGCCTTCACTTTGGCATGTAACACATTTATTAACAAAAAAATTACAACGTTGCCCTACAGGCCGTTCCACTAGAAGTGTTCTCAGAGGCTTTGACACATCTTTGTGGAACTTGAGGGAACTGAATGCCGTGTCTCAATAGCTCCGGTCAAAAATTGCCTTTGTAACACATCTTCGTTGGGTATAGAGATCTTGCCATAAAAATTTTGAATCTTGACTTTTCACTGCGTCGTCTTTCAGCCTAGACATCTCAGGATCACGCCCTTGCGCCTCTTTGATTCTTTCAAATAGATCTCAATGTAAAGTCATATCGGCTAACCCTTGAGTGACAATTTCAACTTCCATTTTTTTTTCGTCAACTAATTGAGGAGATAATTCTCGCATCATCGATAGCCTAACCTCATATTTTCCTACTTAATGCGTTTGTTATGACGTTTGCCTTTCTGGGGTGGTAATCGTTACCATAGTCATAGTCCTTAACCAATTCTAACCACATTCTTTGCCTCATGTTTAACTCCTTCTGAGTGAAGATGTAGTGTAAGCTGTTATGATCGGTAAATATCTCACACTGAACTCTATACAAGTAGTGTCTCCAAATCTTGAGGGCAAGAACCACTGCGGCTAACTCCAAATCATGAGTAGGATAATTCCTCTCGTGGTTTTTGAGTTGTCGTGACGCATAAGCCACTACATTTCCGTTTTGCATTTACACATCACCAAGACCTGTCTTTGATGCATCGCTGTAGATAGACAACGGTTCTCCACTTTCAGGGACTATAAGGATTGGAGCGGTGGTGAGTCTTCTATTCAACTCGCGAAAACTCTGTTCACACTTCTCGGTCCACTCATACTTCTTATCTTTCTTCGTGAGGGCAGTGAGTGGAGCAGCTAATGTAGAAAATCATTCCACAAATCTTGTATAGTAACCTGCTAGACCGAAAAAACTCCTTATCTCTATCACACTTCGAGGTGGCTTCCAATCATTCACGGATTCTATCTTGGCAAGATCGACGGAGATTCCATCTTTAGAAACTACGTGTCCGAGAAAATGCTCTTTATCCAACCAAAATTCACACTTCGAGAATTTGGCATACAACTGATGTTGTCTTAGCGTCTGGAGTGCGACTCGCAAGTGACCTTCGTGGTCTTCGGCGCTCTTGGAGTAAATCAGTATATCATTGATGAAGACAATAACAAACTTATCCAAGACGTCGCTAAAGATCCTATTCATCGTATCCATGAATGCTGCTGGGGCATTAGTGAGTCCAAAAGGCATGACCGTAAACTCGTAATGGCCGTAACGGGTGCGGAATGTAATCTTTGGAATGTCGTCCTCATTGACTCGTAATTGATTATAGCCGGATTGCAAGTCAATTTTCGAGAAGACTTTCGCTCCCCTGAGTTGGTCAAATATGTCATCAATCCTAGGAAGTGGATACTTGTTCTTGACCGTTACCTTATTGAGCTCTCGGTAGTCAATACACATGTGGAATGACCCATCATTCTTCTTGACAAATAGAACGGGTGCTCCCCATGGCAAAAGACTAGGGCGAATAAATCCCTTATCCAACAACTTTGACTTGTGATTGTAACTCCTTGAGCTCGGCATGAGCCATTCGATAGGGTGCCTTAGAGATCGGACCTGTTCCGGGTAGCAATTCAATCGCAAAAGAAATCTCACGTTCGGGTGCTAACCCATGGAGATCTTCAGGAAAGACGTCAACATATTCCCTCACCACTGGTACCTCGTTCGGATTTGCTTCTACCTTCTTGGTCTTGTCTACTACCGCTAGGAATCCATAACACTCTTTACTATTCAATCTTCTAACTTGTAACACTGACACCATCATCTTTGATTTCCTGAGTGGCCTTCCTACAAAGGTGAACTCTCATCTTGATACCGGTTTGAAGATTACTCTTTTGTGGCGACAATCGATCATTGCATTATTCTCGTCTAAGAAGTCTATACACCAGATAGCGTCAAAGTCTTTCATCTCTAAGACAATGAAATCACTCTTTAGCTCTTGTCCACCTATAATTATCGGTACTCCTTCCAGACAGTACTCCGATAATAACTCATCACCAGATGGTAATGCCATCCTGAAAACCTTCTTAGTTTTCACTACACTATCGCCTAATTTCCTTGTCAGTTATAATGAAATAAAGAAATACGTAGCACCAGAGTCAAACAATACTAAAGCATCAAAATGAGCTATAGGAAGCTGACCTGCTACCATATTCGAAGAACTGGCTAGAGCATCTGCGTTGGTGTAAGTGTATATGCTAGCTTGTTGTGGTTGTGGCATTTGTGTGGTTGGAGGTGCTTCTAGACGACCCAAGGAGATTTGTTGCCTTCTAGTACAGCCGGCATGTAGTTGAGTCATCCATTCTGATTGTGTTGTTGATACTGTTCGTTCTGAGTGAAATTTGGTTTCGGACAATCTATGAGGAAGTGACCAGGCTGACCAGACTTGAAGCAGGTCATGGTTCCTTTCCGACACTCTCCAGGATGCATCTTTTCACAAGTCTTGCATACTGGAAACGTCGTTCCCTCTATCTTGACCGTGGTGTTGGCGTTATGGGATGAGTGCTTTTCTTTCCATTCCCAAGACATAGCACATGTGTGCTATTGCATCCTACCAGTATCGAGCATCTTTCTTCAGGACAATAGATGCGTATATCACCTTCTCGGTCTCCGAGATATTCATGAGGTTTAATATCTTCTTGATCCCTAGCATCCACTCATCAGTCGCTAAAAGATCAGTCGATCCTTCAAAATCAAGAGCTCTCATCCTCGTGAACCTCTCGAAAAGATTGTCAGCCACAACGACTCGCTCCATTTGAGGTACATTCTCGGGAGGTGCTGCCAGTGCTTGTGCCATAACTTGTTTAAGTTTGTCAACTTTTTAAACACCTTCCTCAACTCCTATATCTTGAATTCTTGAACTTCAACACGAATCTGATGTAGTGATTAGAACTACTACCATCAGTTGAGTTGTCGGGGCATGACATTGAGATGTTGTTTGAAAAACTAGATATAGGGAAACTAGATATAGGGAAGCTAACTCAACTCGTATCGTATTACACTAGTATTACGATTAACACTAAAAAAGAATTTAATATCTTTTCATAATGCATATAAAAATTCATTCATGAATTTAATCTGCCATAGAATATATCATATGGATATAAAATCGAACTTAATTATGAAGTAATATGGCATCTTGAAGCCATTGGAAAATTCATACAATCTTTTTGAAACAAAAGGATTGTATAAATACTTGATGAAATGAGAGTAGTTTCATCTCATAACTAAGAAAATTAGAGTGCAATTTTGATCATCAAGATCCCGTACTAAACATCTATGAAATAGACAAGTCTTTGCTTGTTAGAAGTACAATGAGACATACCAATTCTCTAACAATGAGACATACCAGTTCTCTTTGATCTCTAGCTTTTCTATAAACTAGACTACTAATATCAATTCTATGAAAGACAAAGCAGAGAAAAAAAATAAAGTTGAAACATATTAAACTTACTTGAGTAGGGGCAGTCGTGCAATCAATAACGAAGGGGGTCGTAGGTTCGTTGCTCTGATACCAACTGTGACATCCCGATTTTTCGGACCGTCTTACTTTACTTACTTCTTTTACTTATCGAAGTTATGTATAAAAAAACGAGGATTTTTTTTCTTCTATCATGTAATACTCTTAGAAAACCGTAACCTAGAAATTCGCAAATTACATATATATATATATATATATTTATTATTTTTTGAAAAAAAAATATATTCTCGAATACTAAGTACAATAAAATCATACTCGTCCTTACCAAAATAATTTGATTGAAAATATAACATGTAAATGAATAAAAACTAAACCTCTACACTTTGATCATGGTAAAGCCTTAACCTTGAAAATATTTTGACTTTTACTTTAAAACCGGTATTTTCCGTAGTAACCTAATAGAAATTAAGTTATAATAAATTTGCTAATCAAGCTAAGGATAAAACAATACAAAACTATAACATACTACTCAATCTACATAAAAACTTTATTTTAGAAATTAAAATAAATATAATTTATTTAGTGTGTAGCGGAAGTCTTTCTTACATAGTGGCAACCATAACCCAACCCTCTTGATATCGATGCCGCTGCTCCATACTCATCACTTAGCAGTAAGTTGTTTACCTACAGCACATACGTAACATTTTCGTGGAAATGAGCTATCGCTCAGCGAGGACAATGTAAAACTCACAAAACAAGATGAGTAATGCAATGCATGAACCAGTTATTAGTATTTTCGTTCTAATAGGTGACATGGTCTTTCTTAACATAAATCTTACCATATTTTATTCGGGGCTCCCCTAGAGTAGTCGTACCAATTTCAGTGTACACTTTGGAAACAAAGATATGGGGTTGTAAGGTCCCATACTTTGCTCCATCTTATAAACTTATAACGTATGAGATATTTCCCCATTTGGGCCCGTAAGTCGGCTCGGGAAATTCTCCTTGTAGACCTCCGTAACTCGAGGCGGTACGACTCTCTTACTTATCTTTTCACTTTGTTATTTAGGTGACATGCGAATATGACATGTAATATAGATAACCATCATACATAACATCAGACGTGGCATGATTTTAACTTAAAAAAAAACATGACATAGCTTACCAATGCATATGAAACATAACATAGGTCAACAAGAAAACGTTAACTAGCTTCTCATACATCATACATAAATTTACTTAGCATAAAGACATGTGCAAACATCAACATACATAGTGTCATATAAATTTAAAAACATGTCATTATTACTCCATCATCATCATTTATCATAACATAACATATCATAAGCTAAAATTCATAAAAGTAGACATGTAATCATCGCATAATATATAACAACTCATAAATCATATCATCGTACTTAAGCATATCGTAACATGTATCACGTGGCTTATAACTATTAATAAAACCACATAATACTATCAAACAACCACGTCATGGATCACAAAACTCATCATAATTTTATTTAAAACTAATATGTGATGTAGTGAGATTGTTCTCACCTGGGGATTGAAATTACGATCTTTGATTGTGAACGGCTAAAACGCTCTACTCAGTTCAAAACCTAATAGGAATGATTAACAATTAAGATATCACTAATTACTCACTAAAAAAAAATACTATTATGGACGGAAGATGTTTTAGGAAAAAATTCAGAATCAATCGCTAATAGAAATTACTAAAATATCCATAGCTATGGAATCTTGAGAAAATAAAACCATTGAGATAAATTCTGCAAAAATTTCAGAAAACATAAACTAATATTCGGAACAGTTTTTTTTTTCATAAGAACAACGTTAAAAAGAGCGTTTTACTATATATTAAAATTCATATACATAAAATAATATCTTATTAAAATTTCAGCTCAAAGTAATATATATATATATATATATATATATATATATATATATATACGTACATTTTTTTTTTAAATAAAAATCATATAACATGTTGATCATAAAAATAGATAAACCAGAATAAAATATTTAAATCTTTTGTTTTTAATAAAAAATTTATAAATAAAATTATGATCATGAACATATATATATATCTTGAACATGAAATACTAACGAAAGCAATACCTTTCAAAAGGTCGAAAGAATCTTTTCATGCGCTTCGCTTCTTAGAACCCCAAAAATTAGTAATTAGGGATCTTTGATAGTTGTGAAAATTTTGTTTGGAATATGAGTGTGGTAAAAGATAGAGAGAAAAAATATGAGACTGACGAAAGTTTGAGAATGAGGAAAGATTCTCTATCATTTTTTTTTCTTTACGTTGGAAAAAGGAAAATTTTGCACAGCAAATAATCTCCAAAGAAGAATTCTGAATACCTCCTATTGAATTGAACGTAGCCATTCATAGACGGTTTTAAAAATATTTCCTTACCCATCATATATTAATTCACTCCACACTTAATGTCATATATACACTTTCCTTTTATTCAAAACAGCCTTGCCCACTTTAAAGGTAACTTAAATTCCTATATAATAGCTATACCTATAATTATAATTAACACGTAGTACAACCATATACTAAATGTATTCACACACAAAATTCCAAGAACACAGGAGGAACTTTTTATTTGTATTTATTCCTTAATAATCTTACCGTGTCATATATATAAAGATATTAAAACCAATTACTCTACAGATATTATAGGTATACAAAATATGAATCGGATAATTTACTCTACCTTTTTGACATACTTAATATATAAAATATTAATTACTTTAATTTGGTAACGTAAGTTGTGCTATAACTAATATATATATATATATATATATATATATATATATATATATATATATATATAATAGCTTCCCCCTAACATATTCATGATTTTAAATTAAAAGTACAACCCAGACATATATATATATATATATATATATATATATATATATATATAAAATCATGAATATGTTAGGGGGAAGCTATTATATATATATATATATATATATATATATATATATATATATATATATATGAATAGATATTATACACCATAAAACATCTTCATGTTCATAGGACAAAAGTTTGGTTTGGAAATATCTTTTCGAGGGAGATAACTCTCATAACTTAATCTTGAAATTTAAACTATTCAAATCACCAAAAACAAGCATAAAGCGTAACACATAATAAACAATTTAATTTAAAAAAAACATCACAAAATTCTAAATTTCATATAGCTAGGTTTGGGTTTTCACATATATTCCATGACTACCAATCAAAAATCACACATGACTGCTTTTCGAATTGCAATAGGCCAAACTCATCTCAAGGAGGACAAACTGGAAGCCGGATATTGTCAGTCATTCATGGAAAACTTGACTAGAGCCGCACTAAACTATTTCTCAAGACTTTAAGCCTTTCTTTAGTACGTATATTTTGTTTTCCAGGGTACCGACTATTGTCAGTCGCTCGAATTGTTGTCCCACTCTCTTTCGCAGAGCTTATAGTCTCAGCACCCTCGGCGAGAATCTCAGCACCCTCGGCGAGGAAGAGAGTAAGATGGCTGGTGAGGTTGAACGGCGGAGTGAGCCACCGGCCTTAGAGAGCTTAGCGCCGACGGAGATGGCCCACTCGAAGGCCTGCGTGTTTCACAGAGGACATGTTCAATTGTTGTTGTATGTTTCATAGGCACGGATGGGACGAACAACGAGTTCAACAACCCGAAGAAGAGGAAAGAGAAGGAGTACCTGACGTTCTTTGCGGGGTACCGCCAGCTGGAGTCCAGGGAGGTGATCCTGAGCAACCTTACGTTGTCGGACGTTGAGCTGCAGGACCAGATCGCGGCCGCAGACAAGGTCTCCCCCGACCAAGTGGTGAAGCAGCAGGTGTACTACGTGTACGATATCGAGTCGGGTCGGAGCACAGCCTTATCTCCATCACATGCGCCCAGTGTTCGTCGAGAAATATGACCTCGCCCGGCACAGGAAGCTCTTCACGAGGTTTCGGTCGATCTTTGACATGAGGCGGGTCGGCGCCAGCGGGGCGACGAGCTTTGTGGCCACCTGAATGGAATGGCGGTGGTGGTCGGAGCACGGCGGTAGTGGGCGGAGGTCTTCGATTTGGGGTTAATAAATTTCTAGGGATTCAATTTGGGGTTAATAAATTTCTAGGGCTGCGAGGTTGTGAGGGTCGTGGCGAAGCTGAGCATGCATTTTGGTTGTGAGGCTGTTAGGTTGTGAGGCTGTGAGGGTCAGAGTGTTAAAGAGGGTGAGAGAGAGGCGGAGAGGTAGTGAGGGTCGGAGAGGGGTCGAGGGTGAGAGAGAGGCGGAGAGGCTGTGAGGCTGAGGCGGAGAGGTTGTGAGGGTTGGAGAGGGGTCGAGGGTGAGAGAGAGGCGGAGAGGTTGTGAGGAGACTCGAGATTTAGAAATAAACTTAGAGTCAAGAGAGGCGGAGAGGTTGTGAGGCATAAGTCTAAGGTTTGTGAAAGATAAAGTCAGAGAAAACACGTTTTAATAAATTTTGCCCTAGCAATAGCCGCGACAAGTCGCGGCTATTGTCGTGGCTGATAGGTTTAGCCACGACAAATTATCGTAGCTATACTAAAGTAGCAAATACTCAGCGCGAGAAAAAGCCCGCTCAAATGAAAAGATGAAAATAGCAACCGCCACGACAAGTCGCGGCTAATTAGCCACAACTTGTAGTGACTATTCCCGAGAATAAAAATTGTGGTTGTTGCCACTGTTTGTTGTAGTGTCCTAATATTTCAACTACGTTTATAAAAATAGTGTTTACAATAACATGAATCAACAATACACGCAACTCTGTGATAAAGCTCTAACAATGGCTGTCAGCAACACAGAGTGTAAAAGCACACCTAGGACCCAGCATTTCGACGATGACGACTGCAACAAAATATTTAGTGTGTAACCCTATCAAAGAAGGAAAGAGATCCTTATATAAGACAAATAAATGCATGGTGTCTTTGGCTAGGGTTTTCCAATGTACTTGGAGAACGCCCATTGGACGATCGGAAAAAACGCGGAAGCGAATCAGCATCAAACCCTGCTAGCAGAAATTCACGTCAGTGTACTGACGTGTAAGACAAACACCTCATGTTCTATGAGGATGTTTCTAACATCACAGAAAACAATAGTTTTACCATAACAAAAACAATCAACACATAGTTTTATCATAACAAAAACAATCAACACACAGTAACTACAATTTAAAATAAAATATTAAATATATAAGAAAAAGGAAGAAACAAACGTTACAACAACCGTATAATAAAAAAATAACTTCTCATTTTACTATCGATACGAAATTTCAAAGAGATTAAAGGAAATTTTTTTTAAGCTCTTTTAAATAAAAGTTATGCAATAATAGTGAAGTAGCATGTCCCTCTACATTAATGGCTACAATAATTTTTTCAAATATATATCGAATGAGCTATCACATATGAGAAGTAATTTATATATTTTCATGAAATGAATGGTTGAGACTTGAGAGGTTGTCCTGCTTGAAGTGGAACCAGGGCGTATTAAGAGAGAGCTGGATAATTTGAAAGAATATGTGGCTACGATTTATTTATTTATATATGTGGGCTACTAAATGTTATTGCTTGACTTATGTAAGTCAATCATAAATTGAAGATAATAAAGTACGCCACATTATCAAATTATTTAGGTATTTCAACAAACAAGCTAAACTTAATTAAGGATATACAGTATGCATGCGTGAGGCATAAAAAAAAAAAAAAAAAAAAAAGATTTATGATAAATGATAATATACCCCTTTGAACGTAAATATCTTAATTTTCTCTTACATTTTTTGCCTCTAATTTTTGTACACCGTAACTAAGAGACAGAGTCAGATAAAAACTAAAGTTTAGGAGGCAAAAAAACTAGAGACAAAATTAAATAAGAGTCACAAATTAGATATAGGAGGAGTTCAAATTAATTCATAGCCAATTTTTATGGTATAATGATATTAATAACAGTACTAATTAATATGTATATGTTTATTACGTTAATGTTGACCAAATAGTCACTCCTAGTCACCATTGTTGTGCGCGCTCCGTGATATCTACTTCAACATCAATCGGTTCTTGCTTCATTGAGCTCTCAATAATATACAAATCTAAAGGTTATTGTTTCTAAATTGTGTGTATATGTCTAATATAATCGATAACATATTATATTATATAAGTATGGTGTAAGAATGAAATCATAAAAATTTAAAGTCTATCTTAGTCACTCCTAGTCACCATTGTTGTACGAACGTGATAGTTAAACTTATATATTTTAAGTTTTATATTCGGCTTGAAGAGTCCCCTAGAAGGCTAGAACCATAGCTCTTTCTCAGCTTCATAATATTCTTCGTCAACGCGACCTAATAAAGGTTTCCTTACATGTTTTGCAGAATTTCTCCCCCCAATAATTTCTTACATATATATATATGTATATATATATATATATACATATATATATGTATATATATATATAGCGAATGTCCTATTACATATGAAAAGTAATTTAGATCTTTTATCAAATGAATGGTTGAGAGCTTATTATCCCGCTTGAAGCGGAAGCTGGAAAATTGAAAGACTTCGGGGCGTAGAAAGAGTATTGGACATAAATATTCCTAGTTTAAGTATTTTATTTTTTATTTTACCAAAATTAACTTAAATTATTTTTTCACAAATAACATTAATTTTTTCCCAAATTCTCGTGAAGTTATAAAAAAAATCATAATTTTCTATTACAAATTTATCGCGAAATAGATTACTTTTTGATAAGTTTGTAATAGTTGTGGATATAGGATCCGATCACTCCAATATATTTTCAGTCCAGCTTAATTGTGGCCCAACTCGTTTAAAGCAAGCAGACTTCGATATAAGTCCAAGCTCGTCACATTCAAGGCATCCTCTCTTTTTCAATCAGACTGAGTCTCAACCCTCACCACGTCAACTCGAAAGAAACAGTCATCATTCTGATTTCCCGCCCTGAAGAGCTCAGACCAACCAACAAACGAGCTATGGGATGATCTCTAGTGCGTTCACGCGTCATGCAAATGGACGATCAAGAAGAGTCGACCTCAACTTTAAATTGACTAGATCTAGATGGCGAAAGGGCATCTGATTTATCATCATTAATTGATGTATTTTCAAATTGACTCGTCAATTAGTAGAGCTTAACTGCAGTTGTATTGTCAGATCTCGCAGTTAATAAAATCGCCTTCATTTCTATTCGTTTATTAACAATTATTTTCGTTATATTATAGCTTTATTTGTTATATTATAGGTTTCGTGATTATTGAGGGACCGCGGTTTCGTGATTATTGAGGGACCGAATCCAAAATCAACAATTCGGCACCGTCTGTGAAAAATTCTATCAAGAATTTTAACCTCAAAGAATTGAGTTAAGCTCATTTTCATGAAATATGGCTAACAAAAAAGAACAAACCAAGCTGAATCTAGGGACCACCTCCGAGATGAAAGCCATTCTAGAAACTTCGATAGCTAGATCATATGAAAATCGAGAGTTTCAGCAATCTACCCGGACTCTTCTGGCCACTCTGACCACTGAACAGTTTGCCCTCATGACGAGGCATAACGTTGATAAGGTCGCTGCTGCTGCATGGAACTCCTTAGTTCGTCCTTCCAGGTATGGTAGAGACGGTTGAGTTCTCCCACCTAGGACTTGCTTGGAATTCTCCTGAATCCAAGTCACGAGATCATCTTATCTTGTCTATCAGCCCTGATTGTATTCCCAGGTCGGACCCTCCCTCCAATTCGACGATGCCGTCGAGCTGGAGTGTGCTGCCTCCTCCACCTCTTAGAGGACCAGGGTCTCAGCTCAGAGCAGAGCCATCTCTACACGGGATTGAAGTCTTTGGCGGACCGAACAACTCCGCAATACCGAGCCCGTCAGCTCGTCAGGAGCAGCTTCCAGCGCTCCCTACATAAGCAGCGATCTCAGATAGCATCCGAGCTCGGAGTCAGCCCATCTATAATGGAAACACAATTTCCACTACAACTCTTATTGGGGAAAATGCGCTCAACACCATGAGATCGTGAATAACCGAGCTCGAAGCCTTTCGTAGATTAGTAGAGGATAGATTTTGAGATGTTCATTCTAAAATGCACCCGGCTACAAGCTCGGCCCGAGAGATTGACCACCTCGTTTTTAAAATAAGGCGAACTCTATTATAAGCAGGGTCAAGATTGGTGACGCTGGAAATGTCAGACTCTCGATGTATTCCAGGACGACCAACCCAAAATTACACATGACTGCTTTTCGAATTGCGATGGGCCAAACTCATCTCAAGGAAGATGAACTACAAGTCGGCTATTGTCAGCCTTTCATGGAAAACTTGACTAGAGCCGCACTAGATTGATTCTCAAGACTTTAAGCCTTTCTTTAGTACGTATATTTTGTTTTTTAGGGTACCGGCTATTGTCAGTCGTTCGAATTGTTGTCCTACTTTCTTTCGCAGAGCTTAAAGTCTCAGTAGCCTCAGCGAGAATCTCAGCACTCTCAGCGAGGAAGAGAGTGAGATGGCTGGTGAGTTGAAAGGCGGAGTGAGCCACTGGCCTTAGCGAGCTTGTCGCAAACGGAGATGGCCCACTCGAAGGCCTGCGTGTTTCACAAAGGACATGTTCAATTGTTGTATGGTTCATAAGCACGGATGGGACGAACAGCGAGTTCAACAACCCGAAGAAGAGGAAAGAGAAGGAGTACTTGACGTGCTTTGCGAGGTACCGCCAGCTGGCGCCCAAGGAGGTGATCTTGAGCAACCTTGCGCTGTCGGACATTGAGCTGCAGGACCAGATCGCGGCCGTAGACAAGGTCTCCTCCGACCAAGTGATGAAGCAGCAGCAGGTGTACTACGTGTACGAGATCGAGTTGGGGTTAGAACATAGCCTCGTCTCCGTCACGTGCGCCCAGTGTTCGTCGAGAAATATGACCTTGCCCGACACAGGAAGCTCTTTCTGTGAGGGTGGTGGCGAAGCTGAGCTTGCATTTTGATTGTGAGGCTGTGAGGGTCAGAGTGTTAAAGAGGGTGAGATAGACGCGACAAAAGTCGTGTCTAAAGCTCCCAGAGTCGCGTCTATTTACCTAATAGACGCGACAATGGTCGTGTCTGTTGGTAAACAGACGCGAGAAGTCGCGTCTAAATATCGATTTTGTTGTTGGCTAAACAGACGCGAGAAGTCGCGTCTAATTCTAGACACGACTTTCAGACGCGACAACTCGCGTCTATGCTTCCCGCCTTTTGGCGGGAGAGAAACAGACGCGACTTCTTGCATCTGAATAGTTTGGTGAAATTTCTACAGACGCGATAAGTCGCGTCTAAATATGTTCCCGCCAAAAACCGGGAAATACTTTAGACGCGAGAACTCGCGTCAAAAGTTTTGTTTTTTTTTTATTAATTTGTATAAATTTTATTTTGAATTAATTTAAATTAATAAAAAAATGCATATAAATTAATAAATATGATACATAAAAGTCGTAAATATTTTATAAAAACTAACATAAAGGTCATACGATATTTATCTGAAATACATAACAAAATAGTGCAAAATATCAAAGTCTATAAGATGCACATCTACGTCTCGGATCCTCCCGGTCTCCCGCCTCCAGGTCCCGCTCCTCTCCATGGCTCGGTCATAACAGCTCAAAAAGTTTAAACAATTTAATTTTTACCAATTATCAAATTTAAATTCCTAATTACTATTTCGTAAACCTAACACAATTTAATATATAATTTAATTGGTAACTCAAATCAAAGCTAAAAATATCACCAACAATTTAATTTACTAAACTCAAATGATTTACTTACCAAAATAGGAGGATCGAGTGTCTCGAGACAATATCGAGTATCTCGTGACAACTACGTACAAAAGTGAGGAATAATTACTACGTACGGCAACAGTGAAAGACGGACACTAATCTGCAGAGAGTAGATACATCTTAATATGGTTAGTTACGTTGGTTAATTGACTAAATGGGATCGAAGGTTAAAAAAAAACAAAAAGCATGAGTTTCGAAGGTTAAAATAATTTATAATTTGTTGGTGAATAAGGATAGAAGGGTTATATCTAAAACCTTTCTTTCATAGTGTTAAAAATTTGACATTGACTCGTATAGATTAGAGTGTAAGTAAATCGGTTGACTATATTTCAATACAGTTGTTTTGTTTATGACAAGAATCACCAGCTTTTCTTCTTTTTTTGTTCATCTCCTATACTTAGCTAGCTGCCCACTGTGCAAATCTTGTACCTGACCGCTAATTTTCGGTAAGTAATCATTATTTTCTACAGTTTTTACTAATAGATAAATGATTATGTGATTACTTTTGCGAAGACCTGGACTTTATTTTTTGTACTCGAGTTATATAGCTACTATGACTAATATAATAATATCACCAGAGTGTAAAAATAATATCACCAGAGTGTAAAAATTCAATCACTAAACATGAAATCAATCTGATGAGATTGGAAGTGAAGTGTATCAATCACTTCCTGAAATCCGAAACAAACAGACAGACAAAAAAAAAATGAATAATGAGCAAAAAAGCCGTGTGAAATAATTTGCATGAAAAAAAAGTTTTGGAAAATTCTATGGCAATACAAGCCAAAGAGGAACATCGATCCATTGCTACTATAGCAGTCTAATATCAGCATTGAACAATGATACGAACTGGTATTTTTTTTTTTAACTCACTGAGATTGAAACAGAAGAATATTCAATGGGTGATATTGGATTTTCGAGATTTATGCGCTCTCTTGAATGAGAAATTTCTTCCTTACTCTAGTTTCTCATATAATTCACATGCCCTTTATAATCTACTAACCTCTCTAATTTATAGGATAATACAATTTCTAAGTATTCTAGATTAACCGCTAACTTATCTGCCAATTATTATAATTCTCCAGGAATCTAGATTCCTAGCAAGCAACAATTAGTACCTCTTCTTCTATCTCAATAGCTCTGAATTTAAATTTAGATAATAATACAAATATGAAAGTAGTGCAGGTTTATTAAGACTATGACTATGAGCATGTAATAGAGACACCATCACGAAAGAGAATGGTGTTTGGAATGGAAAAGGGGTTCGAAAAGCGACACTATTAAAAGGATTCCAAATTGAATTCAAGCGTGTGCACAAGCAAAACCATGTAATAATATTAGCAAAGTCCTATCTATTCCAGCAAAGCAATGGGTCGCGACAGGAATTCGACTAAGCTACAACCAGGCCATGATCGTGATCCAATTAAGCAATCTCTCTCCTCTTAGTCTCTTTTAAAATTTTTCCCAACTTTCTCTCCTCTAATTCCATCTACTTCATATCTAAAATTTTATTCTAGCGGCAAGGATGCCCTAATCTCCATCTAAATATAATCACACATTTTGGCTATCCACTTGATTGCTTCATATTTGATTTCTTAAGCAAAACACTTTTCCAGATAAAAATTTCGGGTGACATATTGTACCTGAGGATGGCGAGTTATGAGAATATTAACGATAGGCGGATTTCTCGCGCGATGAACGGACGCGGTGGACTTGTACGAACCAGGCCGTCGACTTCAACAAAAAAGCAACAGGTAATAGAAGGCAACCAGTATACCCTGTTATATATGATAGCAACAGGTAGGATTTTTAGTTGCATACCAGGCTTTTTAATCATGTCGAGTTGATATATTCGTCTTGAATAATGTCACTGGTAAAATATGATTGTAGTTTTCTTAATAACCAAAGTGTTGATGTCTTACATTTCTAAACATCTTTAAATTTAATGTATTCTTATTGATGCTTCTTATTTGTTTTTATTTGTCCTCAGGACTGTATTTGTTGTTACGAGAAGTTGGCCATTTGATTCAGGCTTGCTATTTGTCTCTCGTGGTGGTTCTAACATCTCAAAGAACATCTCTTGGTTAAAGTTGTCAGCTCGCAGAGAGGTCTCGCTGACAGCTTTATTTCTGGGCTCGCTGGATGCGTGCCATCTATCTCTGTCTTGGATCAGAGGTCATTCGTTTTGTTTGTCTCGTATATAAGACAATGCGAAACCCTAGGTAGGGTTACACACTTTCACGCCGAAAAACCTGAGTGTGCCAAAAAGGTTTTTGTGTATTCTCCATTGGGTGAGTTTTGTTTTCCAGGGCGAAGAACAAAACACTAATACATTGAGTGATTGTAAGGGTGAAAAGTGAGGGGAGCTCAAGTCTAGGGGGAGCCTAGACTAGCATCAAGCTACGGTTCACTGGGAGTTAGGAATAGTGAAAGGTTATCATTCATTGTATTCCGATTAAACTCATTTTCCGTTAGTGAAGTTGCTCTTTTCACCGGGATTCTCATCCCTCCAGAGTAGGCTGTTAAGGCCGAACTAGGTTACCATTCTGTGTGTGTTCTTTTTTTGTTATTGTGTAGTGTCTTTACAGGTGTTACTACTGTCTGCTACAACACCTTACAAATAGTTCATACAGTAGATCTGGAATTTCAAGTGGTATCAGAGCGGGCACCCAAAGTTACTGGGTGAGATCCGTTAGATCTAGCTGTTGTTGACCGAGATGGACACGTTCAGGGAACGAGGTTCCATCTCACGAGCACCACTTCTTGATGGGCAGAACTACGCGTACTTGAAAGCCAAGATGGGTGTGTTCATTAAGTCTATTGATAACAAAACATGGAAGTCTGTTGTCACAGTTTGGGAAGCACCCAAAAAGGTGCTAAGTGATGGCACCACCTCTGTGAAGAAGCCAGAAGACGAGTGGAGTCCCACAGAAGATGAAGCAGCCCTGTACAACTCAAAAGCCCTCAATGCCATTTACAATGGTGTTGACAGTAATGTCTTCATACTGATCAATACATGTGAAAGCGCTAAGGAGGCTTGGGCCATTCTGGAAACTACTTATGAGGGCACTGACAAGGTCAAGAACTCTCGTCTCCAGCTTGTTACTACCAAGTTTGAGAACATGAAGATGTATGAGGAAGAGACAATCAGTGAGTTCTATGTAAGAATTAGAGACTTGTCCAATGAGTCTCATGCTCTCGGAGAACCCATGTCGGACGCTAAGCTGGTGAAGAAAATCTTGAGGTATCTCCCAGAGAGATTCAAGATCAAGGTGACTACGATTGATGAAGTCCATGATACATCGGAAATGAAAGTTGATGAACTCATTGGGTCTCTTCTCACTTATGAAATGTCTTTCACTGACTCATCAGAGAAGAAGCACAGGGGTTTAGCTCTCAAGACCACGTCAGCTGAGCCTGAATCTCCGAAAATGGAAGGATCCTCAGAATCCTACGATGAATCCCTTGCCCTGATGGTCAAAAACTATGGGAAGCTGATGAAGAGGTTTGAGAGGAGATCGTCAAACACACCAAGTCAGTCTAATCCCTTTCACAACCGAGAAAAGACTCCTCAGAACTACAAGCCAGGGAGTTTCAACAAGAAAGGGAGAGAGGATAGAAGCAATCCGTTTGGACCTAAAGCCAAGGGAATTCAGTGCAGAGAGTGCGAGGGTTTTGGTCATATCCAAGTTGAATGCCCAAATTACTTGAGACGCCAACAGAAGAACTTCAATACTACTCTCAGTGATGATGAGAGTGTTTCCGGGAGTGATGGTGGAGAAGAAGGAGGAAACAATTTCTTGGCATTCATGATTAGGAACACTGAATCTAGTGAGGTCACCTTGGAGGAGAATAAAGGGAATGCCCGGGCTTCTTCTGAGGGTTCTAATGAGTTCAAGTCGCTTAGTTCCAATGAGACTTGTCCATGCGTACGAAGTTATCATGTCTCAGACTGAGGCATCGAACTGCTCGGGGAGTCTTAGAGAAGAGACAGAAGATGAACTCAGTGATGAAGTACTCTTAGAAGCTTACAAGACTCTCTTTGTAAAATGGGCAGATGAGTCTAATGCCTTTCTCAATCAAAAGGCTAAAATAGAAGAACTTGAGTTGATGCAATCTAGTCTCCTGGAAGAAATCGCTGAGATGAAAAAGGACTCTCCTGAGGAGATGAAGATCATGATTGAATCTCTTCTAGAAGAAAAATCTCGTCTGCTGGAGGTCATTGGAAGTCTAAAGAAGGACATCGCAAGACTGAATGGCGAGCTTGCTAGCATGACCAAATATGTTCAAATGTTGAACTCAGGGACCTCAAGTCTGAATGAGATACTCAAGATTGGTCAATCCTCCTCCGACCACAGAGGACTTGGGTATTGTTCTGGGTCTCTTCCCTCTAAGAAGACTGTGTTTATTCTTGCTTCCCAGCAAAAACCTCGTTCAGCAGAAAAGGTGTCACACACACCTCCTGCAACATCTGATCAAATTTTTCCACAGCATCACACAAGACCAGACTGGAAATGCCACTTCTGTGGAAAAAGGGGACATATTCGTCCATTCTGCTTCTCTCTGTATGGAAGATTTCTTGAGAGGAAAAATACTGGTCAAAAGGTTCTGGGTGCTCAAAGCAAATTTCCCAAGAAAAGGGTTGATCTGGGAGAAAGATCTCACCTTGTGTGGAGAATCAAGCAGGATCTAAGGGCACAGGTCGCCTATACTTCCTTGAAAGCTACAGCGAGAGAGGATTGGTATTTCGACAGTGGCTGCTCAAGACACGTGACTGGAGAAGGCTCTTTCCTCAACAATGTTAAGGGATGTTCCAAGGGACATGTCACGTTTGGAGGAGGATCTACTGGTACTGTTGTAGGAAAATGGAAGTTGAATGTATCTGGTTTGCCGGTTCTGGAAAATATTCTCCTTGTTGATGGGCTCAAAGCAAATCTTATAAGCATAAGTCAACTATGTGATCAGGATCTCACTGTCACCTTCACTAAAAATGACCGCAAGGTAACACGAGAAGACAACTCAGTGTTTATGAAGGGGTTGAGGTCTCCAGACAATTGCTATCTGTGGTCTGGACCGTCTATGACTTCTGCTTCATGTCTCCTGAGCCAAACAGATGCGGCTGATTTATGGCACAAGAGGCTTGGTCACTTGAATCTGAGAAGCCTGGAAAATTTGGTCTCTAAGGAGGCTGTTCGAGGTCTACCTTATCTCAAGATCAAAGAAGGCAAGATCTGTGGGCAATGTCAAGTTGGGAAACAAGTCTGTGCCTCTCACAAAAAGGTTGACTATCTCACCACTTCTCGGGTGTTGGAACTCCTCCACATTGATCTTATGGGACCGATGCAAGTAGAAAGTCTTGGTGGTCGACGATATATCCTTGTGGTTGTTGATGACTACTCCAGGTACACCTGGGTTGATTTCCTACGGGAAAAGTCTGATGCTTTTGAAGCTTTTCAATCCTTGACCTTGAAACTTCAACGTGAGAAAGAAAACTCTTCAGGAAAAATAATGAAAATTCGTAGTGATCATGGTAAGGAGTTCGAGAATGGGAAGTTCCTTGATTTTTGCAGCTCCCAAGGGATCAAGCATGAGTTTTCTGCTCCAATCACCCCTCAGTAAAATGGGATTATCGAACGCAAGAACATGACTATTCAAGAAATGGCGCGTGTCATGCTCCATGCTAAGTCTCTCCCATATCGCTTTTGGGCAGAAGCAGTTCACACTGCTTGTCACATCCTCAACTGTGTCTCTATACGCCCCGATATGTCCTGCACCAGCTATGAAATTTGGAGGGGGAGAAAGCCTAGTGTCAAATATTTCCATATCTTCGGCAGTACATGCTTTGTGCTTGCTGATAGGGAGCCGAGAAAGAAGTTGGATGCCAAGAGTGATGAAGCTATTTTCCTGGGGTATTCCTCTAGTGGTGCTGCGTTCAGAGTCTTCAACAAGCGGACAAAATGTGTCATGGAATCGAGGAATTTCATTGTGGATGATGAAGACAAGCAGTCAGAGGAAGATGAGACGGGAGTCTCATCTGAAATTCTCCCCAGTGTTCCTGAAGATGTCTCAGACACTGAAGAAGTTTCCGCTGTCAATGAAGAGAATCTCGCACTTGATTCAACGGCTATTGTCAAGAAAGTCTCTAGTGGGATAAAAAAAGAATCATCCCTCCGATGCGACTATTGGAGAACTAAATGAAGGAGTCGTCACCAGGAGGAAAGAGCCAGTAAACTACAGAGAAATGATTAGTAATGTGTGCTTCACTTCCATAATCGAGCCCAAAAATGTCACAGAAGCTGTCAGTGACGAGTTATGGATGAATGCTATGCAAGAAGAATTGGTGCAGATTGAAAGAAATGAAGTCTGGAAACTTGTTCCCCGACCTGAAGATGTCAATGTTATTGGTACCAAGTGGATTTTCAAGAATAAGTCAGATGCTCTTGGAAATGTCACCAGAATCAAAGCTAGACTGGTTGCTCAGGGCTACTCTCAGATTGAAGGTCTGGATTTTGAAGAAACGTTTGCCCCCAGTTGCTAGGCATGAAGCCATTCGTCTACTTCTAGGGATCTCCTGTCAGAAGAAGTTCAAACTCTATCAAATGGATGTCAAAAGTGCCTTCTTGAATGGATTCCTAAACGAGGAAGTCTATGTGGAGCAACCAAAGGGTTTTGTTGATCCTAAATTTCCAAACCATGTGTACAAGCTGCATAAGGCCTTGTATGGATTGAAGCAGGCGCCTCGAGCCTGGTATGAGAGACTGGCTGAATATCTGTCCAAAAAGGGATACGTCAGGGGTGTTAAGGATCAAACTCTGTTCATTAGAAAGAGTGGATCGGAGATGATGTTTGCTCAGATCTATGTGGATGATATTTTCTTTGGAGGAATGTCCCAGAAGATGGTGGATCACTTTGTGGAACAGATGCAATCAGAGTTTGAGATGAGTATGGTTGGAGAACTCTCCTTTTTCCTTGGTTTCCAGATTAAGCAATTTGAAGGAGGAATATTCCTGTCACAGAGCAAATATGCTAAAGAGTTGGTCAAGAAATTCG
The DNA here is from genome assembly GCF_054948205.1 of Urtica dioica subsp. dioica. Taxonomy (NCBI): domain Eukaryota; kingdom Viridiplantae; phylum Streptophyta; class Magnoliopsida; order Rosales; family Urticaceae; genus Urtica; species Urtica dioica. Next base: position 59,042,121 of record NC_142756.1, on the reverse strand, counting down.
GGTTAGAGTCAGGAAAACCAAAGAGACCCCCTGCTTCTACTACAGTCAAACTATCTAAAGATGATGATGGTGAGGCAGTTGACACCAAGCTGTATAGAAGCATGATCGGGAGTCTGCTATACTTAACCGCTAGCTGACTTGATATCTCGTTTTCAGTGGGAGTTTGTGCTAGATTTCAGTCTCAACCCACCACAACTCATCTTAGTTATGTCAAAAGGATTATCAAGTACATTCACGGTACTGCTGACTATGGTATCTTGTACTCTTTTGACACGAACTCGTGTCTGGTTGGTTTTTCTGATGCAGATTGGGGAGGCAATTCTGATGACCGAAAGAGCACCTCGGGTGGATGTTTCTTTCTCGGGAATAATCTGATTTCCTGGTTCATCAAGAAACAGAATTGTGTATCTTTATCCACTGCTGAAGTTGAGTACATTGCTGCGGGGGCAGGTAGCACAGAGCTGGTTTATCTCAAATCTATGCTTGAAGAGTATGATGTTCCTCAAGATGTTGTCACCTTGTTCTGTGACAACACCAGTGCCATCAACATTGCAAAGAATCATGTTCAGCATAGCAAGACTAAGCATATTGAGATTCGACATCACTATATCAGAGATCTTGTGAATTACAATATTCTCTCTCTAGATCATGTCAATATGGAGGATCAACTGGCTGATATCTTCACAAAACCTCTGGATATGGTGAAATTTGAGAAGCTCCGTTCTGCCTTGGGAGTGTGCATACCTGACTTATAGCAATTATTGGGCTGGCGATGTCATTTATGGGCTATGACTTTGGCGCATAGAAGGCCCAATTGGGAAAATGTTGTTCCCACTCTCTCTCAAAACGCAGCGTTTAGAGTAATTCATTTGAATTACAACGTGACGGTTTATTTCCCAAGAAGGAGTACGATTTTTCCAACTACTATCATCATTTTCGCAGATCTTTGCCTCTTATTGCATCTCTCTTTAATCCCTTCTCTTCAGTTCTTGAAAAACTCAGTTTTCTTCATAATCATGGTGTCCACGAGAAGAGGTACAGTGAACGCCTCCAAGTCCACGGTGAAAGGAAAGGCCAAGGGTCTCTCTTCGTCCAAGATGGAGAGCATTCAAGTGAACAAGTATGGTGTAAGAATCAGGAAACCTCAGCCCGTCAGAGTCGATGGTGAGGCCGGAGACTCTTCGTCTAGGGCTGAGGCTACTGACCTTCGTGGTCTTCTCCCTACTTTTCCTCAGGTATCAGCGACAGTTCTCCCTCACCCTGTTCCTTCCTCAGTTTCTAACCAAGAAAGCATGCATGTGGATGTTTCCTCTGAGCCTATCGGTTCTGAGAGGGAAACCATGAGCCCCACAGTAGAGGCCATAATGACTCTAAGAAACTCAGGAGAAGGAAATGTCGAGAACACCTCCACGGACAACCCTAGTTCTCCCAGATTCGGTGATAAATCTAATCCCCCTAATCCTCAAGCTCAGGAGACTGATGAAGTGGACAATCCCACTCTGGCTGAGATGACCAGAGAACTTAAGGGTCAAGGTTCTAGGTCGGATGAGGACGTTTTAGGAGAGAACCGCAGAGAGCTGATCTCCCGTGAAGACTTTGACCGAATCATGGATGATGGTTTTCAACCAGACTCAGATGTGGTTCCCCCAGGAGACATGCCCAGAAAGAAGACTAAGAGGACCTCCAAGAAGGCTGCTGAGAAGTCCTCCATTGTGGAGAAAGTCAAGAAATCTGCTAGGAGGAAGAAGAGCAGAGTGGAGACCACTGAAGCGAATGCCATTAATCCTCAGGAGGAGATTGTGGTGGAGGATGTCAGAGACCATGTCACTAACATCGTCGAAGATGAAGAAGCTGTGGAGGAAGCAAGGTCTCGCGACAAGAAGAAGAGGTCGGCTAGATAGGATGTTCCTGATGTTCCAATCACAGGAATATCTTTTCACACCCTTCAGAATGCCAGCCGATGGAAGTACGTCATTCTTCGGAGTATTGCTCCTGAACATGTTCTCTCTGATGAAGCCATGGAATGCGCTGATGTCATTGAACTACTCAAGAGCACCGGGCTTCTCTCCACAGTGACCTCAGTGGGCTCCTACCACGCTCAGCTTGTGAGGGAGTTCATTGTCAATCTTCCTGATCAAGTCGATGATGCCACTTCCCCTCATTTTCAAAAGGTGGTGGTCAGGAACAAAATCATTGACTTCTCTCCCAAGGTCATCCATGAGTTCATGGGTTCAAATGCTCCCACTTCTGAGGATCAAGCACCTTCAAGAATTGAGCTGGTTTCTGAACTCACTGGAGGGAAAGACAAGAAAGGGTGGCCTGAGTTTGGGCTGTACTGTGCTTCTCTTCTCAGTTCTAAGTACTCTGTTCTTCACAAAATTGGAGTCAAGAACTGGATCCCTACTGCTCACTCCACATGTGTTTCTCTCGCCCTTGCTCAATTTCTCTTCATGATTGGCACAAGTCGTTCGGTTGACGTTGGGAAACTCTTCTACTCCCAAATCATCAAGCATGCTGGCTCTGAAGCTATAAAACTTCCTATCCCTTATCCTGCCATGATCACTGGGATCATTTTGCATCAACAACCGGATATTCTGTCACCAGAAGAGATGAAAGGTTGTAGCTCGACTCCATGGAAGATCTCCTTCAGCTACAAACTTTTTTCAGAAGCATCATGTGGCAGACATCAAGAAGCCTCCCCAGTCCAGCCTACCTCACGCTCGCTTCAATGATGATGATGCTCCGGCTGTTCCTCCCATGTCAGCTGACGTCAGGAAACTGATAGCTCTTTCCCTTGTTGATGAGATCAAGCATCTGGAGACAGTGATTGCTACCTTTACTGAGCGCAAGATGGCCCTTGAAGATGCTCTAGTTCGTATTCTCCCAAGTACCTAAACTTTTTTTCTTCAAGTTTTTTTTGCGTGGCTCATGCACTGGTTAGTTTTTTTTTCTTTTACTTCCTTTTTGTCTTTGCTTGGCAAAAAGGGGGAGTCAAAAAGTCACTTCGGTTATTTGGTTATATGTCTGTAACTTCTGGACCTCCACTTTATGGATATATTTTGTTGTCTCCTCTGTCAGTCACTGTGACAAGAGTGATCTCACAGTTAGATGTTCTGTTGTGTTGTGTGTGTGGCGAGAGTGCTCCTTGAAGGTTGGCATAGTGTTTCGTTTTTGAAGGAAGAGTTTTGCCTGCTCAAAGCCAAAGGGGGAGATTGTTGTTACAAGAAGTTGGCCATTTGATTCAGGCTTGCTATTTGTCTCTCGTGGTGGTTCTAACATCTCAAAGAACATCTCTTGGTTAAAGTTGTCAGCTCGCAGAGAGGTCTCGCTGACAGCTTTATTTGTGGGCTCGCTGGATGCGTGCCATCTGTCTCTATCTTGGATCAGAGGTCATTCGTTTTGTTTGTCTCGTATATAAGACAATGCAAAACCCTAGGTAGGGTTACACACTTTCACGCCGAAAAACCTGAGTGTGCCAAAAAGGTTTTTGTGTATTCTCCATTGGGTGAGTTTTGTTTTCCAGGGCGAAAAACAACACACTAATACACTGAGTGATTGTAAGGGTGAAAAGCGAGGGGAGCTCAAGTCTAGGGGGAGCCTAGACTAGCATCAAGCTACGGTTCACTGGGAGTTAGGAATAGTGAAAGGTTATCATTCATTGTATTCCGATTAAACTCATTTTCCGTTAGTGAAGTTGCTCTTTTCACCAGGATTCTCATCCGTCCAGAGTAGGCTGTTAAGGCCGAACTGGGTTACCATTCTGTGTGTGTTCTTTTTCTATTATTGTGTGGTGTCTTTACAGGTGTTACTACTGTCTGCTACAACACCTTACAAATAGTTCATACAGTAGATCTGGAATTTCAAGTGGTATCAGAGCGGGCACCCAAAGTTACTGGGTGAGATCCGTTAGATCTAGCTGTTGTTGACCGAGATGGACACGTTCAGGGAACGAGGTTCCATCTCACGAGCACCACTTCTTGATGGGCAGAACTACGCGTACTTGAAAGCCAAGATGGGTGTGTCTACAGTAGATCTGGAATTTCAGTATTGTCTCTACCCCCTATTATAAATGGTGCTCACTCTACAATTACTCTTAAGACAAAGAATGTCTTCATTGAATGCACAGCTACAGATTTGACAAAGGCCAAGACCGTCTTGAATACAATTGTATGCGAGAAAAATTTCAATATACATGTTTGGTTATTTCTATGGCTCGTATGTTCTCATGGATGGTAATCTAATTCATTATTTTTCTAGGTAACTGCTTTTTCATTTTACTGTGAAAAAAATTGAGATAGAACCAGTGGAAGTGACTTGCTCAGATTTGCAAAGGAAATTCAAAAAATTATGTAAAGGAAATTTGACAATTCCACAATTCAGCTTCGTCCAAAATTCCCTTTAACATTTCAATTTTGTTACAGTCAGTGAGCAACACAGTGTAGGAGAGAGATCAACTCACCTCGACGAGCGGCGGAGCGGCGGCCGAAATCACGCGAAGAAGAAAATTTGGATTTTTGGGAATCGCCGGACCTGGGTTTGGGAGTGAAACCTGCGATTGGAACGACGGAGTGAGAAAGAATCAGAGGAAGAGAGGAAGAACGAGAGAAACACTCACCAAAGTTCACGGCGGCGCGGAGGATGGTCGTCAATTTCTGGGACAGCGCAGCGCGGAAACTTGGGAGAGTGGTTAGTACGCGTTCGTGCGTGGAGGTTAAACTGATTATTTTATAAGAGAAGATAAAATAATTTAAGCCGTAAAATCTGTAATCAGTTGTGTCTATTTCCTACAGACACGACTTCCGTTTACAAACGCGACTTCTCGCGTCTAACTCTCTACCGCAAAAAAAATCGATGCAAATATTTCCATTTTATTTCCCCAAATCTATATAGAGACTCAACATGATATTTTGACACGAAATGTCGCGTCTATTACCAAACAAACTTACTAAATAGCGGGATCTATGTCGCGGGTAAAATTTTCGTGAAATTTTGTATCAGACGCGACAAGTAGCGTCTTAAACCTAAAACGTCGTGTCTATTTACTCGCGACTAGTCGTGTTTGAAAATATTCGAGTCTGAAGCTTTAATTTGTAGTATAGCAGACGCGAGAACTCGCGTCTAAATCTTGAGCGAATTTTTTTTGGAGCAACTACTCCCCTTTTTATTTCCCAATTCAATATAGACACGACTTTATGTTTTAGACGCGAGAAGTCGCGTCGGTTGACAAAAAAAATTAATAAAAGGCGGCATAAATGTCCCGGTAAAAAATTTGATGAAATTTTGTATCAGACGCGACTTTTCGCGTCTGAAACACTAAAAGTTGCGTCTAAATAGACGCGACTACTCGCGTCTGAAACATTTCGTATCTGATGCTTTAGTTTGTAGTAGTGAGAGGTTGTGAGGGTCAGAGAGGGGTCTAGGGTGAGAGAGAAACGGAGAGGCTGTGAGGCTGAGGCGGAGAGGTTGTGAGGGTTGGGGAGGGGTCGAGGGTGAGAGAGAGGCGGAGAGGTTGTGAGGAGACTCGAGAGTTAGAAATAAACTTAGAGTCGAGAGAGGAGGAGAGGTTGTGAGGCGTAAGTCGAAGGTTTGTGAAAAATAAAGTCAGAGAAAACATGTTTTAATAAATTTTGACCTAGCAATAGCCGCGACATGTCGTGGCTATTGTCGTGGCTGATAGGTTTAGCCACGACAAATTATTGTGGCTATACTAAATTAGCAGATACTGAGCGCAAGAAAAAGCCCGCTCAAATGAAAATAGCAACAGCCACGACAAGTCACGGCTAATTAGCCACAACTTGTCGTAACTATTCCCGAGAATAAAAATTGTGGTTGTTGCCACTGTTTGTTGTAGTGTCCTATTGTTTCAACAACGTTTATAACAATAGTGTTTACAATAACCTGAATCAACAATACACGCAACTATGTGATAAAGCACTTACAATGGCTGTCAACAACACATAGTGTAAAAGAACACCTAGGACGATGACGACTGCAACAAAATATTTAGATGTGTAACCCTACACAAAGAGGGAAAGAGATCCTTATATAAGACACATACATACATAGTGTCTTTGGTTAGGGTTTCCCAATGCACTTGGAGAACACTCATTGGACGATCGGTAAAAGAGCGGAAGCGAATCAGCAACAAACCCTGCTAGCAGAAATTCACGTCACTGTACTGATGTGTAAGACAAACACCTCATGTTCTAGGAGGATGTTTCTAACATCACAGAAAACAATAGTTTTACTATAACAAAAGCAATCAACACACAGTAACTACAATTTAAAATAAAATATTAAATATATAAAAAAGGAAGAAACAAATGTTACAACAACTGTATTATATAAAAAAAAAACTTATCATTTTACTATCGATATGAAATTCCAAATATATTAAAAGGAAATTTTTTTTAAGCTCTTTTAAATAAAAGTTATGCAATAATAGTGAAGTAGCATGTCCCTCTACATTAATGGCTACAATAAATTTTTCAAATATATACGAATGAGCTATCACATATGAGAAGTAATTTATATATTTTCATGAAATGAATGGTTGAGACTTGAGAGGTTGTCCTGCTTGAAGTGGAACCAGGGCGTATTAAGAGAGAGCTGGGTAATTTGAAAGAATTTGTGGCTACGATTTATTTATTTATATATGTGGGCTTCTAAATGTTATTGCTTGACTTGTGTAAGTCAATCATAAATTAAAGATAAGAAAGTACGCCACATTATCAAATTATTTAGGTATTTCAACAAGCAAGCTAAACTTAATTAAGGATATATAGTATGCATGCGTGAGGCATAAAAAAAAAAAAAAAAAAAAAAAAGACTTCTGATAAATGATAATATACCCCTTTGAACGTATATCTTAATTTTCTCTTACTTTATTTAAGTCTAATTTTTGTACACCGTAACTAAGAGACAGAGTCAGATAAAAACTAAAGTTTAGGAGGCAAAAAACTAGAGACAAAATTAAATAAGAGTCACAAATTAGATATAGGAGGAGTTCAAATTAATTCATAGCAAATTTTTATAGTATAATGATAATAATAACAGTACTAATTAATATGTATATGTTTATTACGTTAAGAAAGTTGAAACTCTAAAAATAAATAAATAAATTAAATTTAAGAAAATAGTACTACTTAATTTAGAAGGGACTAGTATGTTAGTTGTAGGAAAGAGCTGACATGTTTTTTTCTCACGGCGACTACCCTAATACAGAATGGGCTATAAATAAGTGAGGACTGGGAAATATTATTAGCACATTCAAATAAATAAGTAAAACAAGCGTCTCTTCTAAGTTAAAACTCTGGAAAGAATGAAGCGAGTCTTTGTTGTGATCACTATTCTCTTGGCTGCCATTCTCTTTTTTCCTTCTTCAACCCTTGCTCGACAATTAGCTGCCGTAAAAATTGGTAACACAAATCTGACTCTTGAATATTAGATTCATATTTTTTTTTAAATGTTTATGATATGAACTCAACTTTTATGCTTTGTTGTGCTGTGTGTCGGAATGAACCACACAACTTTTCTTTTTGGGGGGTTTTTCAGGCAAATAATGATTAACTTTCTGGAATAGTGTATTGAATTGATTCAGTACATATGGACTGGTATGAATAACAAATACAATAATTGGTTGAAAATATAATGACAGGAGTAAATCCATTAAATCCGAAGTGTCAAGGTGGCAGCTACAACCGCAAGTGTCTGCCAAATCCGCAAGGTGGCAGATACACTCCGTCGTGTCAAGGTAGGGTATACATCCGCGGACCTTGCTCGCCACCACCACCGTATGAAAGCCCTTGAAGTGTACATACATACAAATACAACTTTATCGCATACAATACCCTATTTCAACACTAGGGTTTTGAACCCATAAAATAAAGTGGATGAAATGGCCATCGTGTGATTTAATTACTCTATGTTTGCATGAATAAAATCTAGCCTGTTTGTTTTCCTAATTACTGCGTTGGAATAAAAAAAAGTTCGACTGCTCTATTTTGTATTTTCTAAGAACCTTCGTTGTAAAGTAAAAGAGTGCTTTCTTTTGATATAACTGTATTTTATATCGGTTCACATAATTGTTGGTAATTCTAAATTAATCAGATTCTTAGAAAAAACATAAACGACAAGATATATTTAGATATATGAGTAATATAGGTTTGTGTATAAACGTAGGGTTTATATACATAGGGACATCGTATTCTAGAATACGAATCCTTGTATTCTAAAATCAAGAGTCTCAGAATGAAACAAAAAACACAGTTTTTTTATTACCCAGAATTCCGTAGAAACTAGATACTAAATTTATAGTAATAATAGATTTTAGAATAGTTATTTTGCTCAAATCGACTGAATACTAACATATATAGATCAACACAAAATTACATAGAAACAAAAACAGAATTACGCAGGATGGTTGAAATAAAAAAAATCAAAATTGTCTCCTGAAAATTAGAGACCTTCAAGTTATTTTGTTTATGACGTTTTTTTTTTTTTTTTTTTTCTGCTTGTTTAAATTATCCGAAAGATGATAAAAAAGAATCACACCTGAAATGCCTAAATTTTTCCCTAGCAATATTCAATCGCTCAATAATTTTTTTGTCCGCACATGAATCACCCATTCCTGCTATATATCTCAGTTTCCTATTAATAATGTCCACACATTTATCTCAAATTTATTTACATTCTCACTAAATTTTCATAATCTTGATTATTAAAACAAAAGCACTGTAGTACCCCTTTGAACGTATATCTTAATTTTCTCTTACTTTATTTATGTCTAATTTTTGTACACCGTAACTAAGAGACAGAGTCAGATAAAAACTAAAGTTTAGGAGGCAAAAAACTAGAGACAAAATTAAATAAGAGTCACAAATTAGATATAGGAGGAGTTCAAATTAATTCATAGCAAATTTTTTTAGTATAATGATAATAATAACAGTACTAATTAATATGTATATGTTTATTACGTTAAGAAAGTTAAAACTCTAAAAATAAATAAATAAATTTAAGAAAATAGTACTACATAATTTAGAAGGGACTAGTATGTTAGTTGTAGGATAGAGCTGACATGTTTTTTTTCTCACGGCGACTACCCTAATACAGAATGGGCTATAAATAAGTGAGGACTGGGAAATATTATTAGCACATTCAAATAAATAAGTAAAACAAGCGTCTCTTCTAAGTTAATACTCTGGAAAGAATGAAGCGAATCTTTGTTGTGATCACTATTCTCTTGGTTGCCATTCTCTTTTTTCCTTCTTCAACCCTTGCTCGACAATTAGCTGCTGCAAAAATTGGTAACACAAATCTGACTCTTGATCGTTAGAGTCATATATTTTTTTTAAATGTTTATGATATGAACTCAACTTTTATGCTTTGTTGTGTTGTGTGTCGGAATGAACCACACAACTTTTCTTTTTGGGGGTTTTTCAGGCAAATAATTATTAACTTTCTGGAACAGTGTATGGAATTGATTCAGTACATATGGACTTGTATGAATAAGGGAAATTGCTCTAAATAGGAGTAAAAAAAAAAGGTTTTTACTTCTTTGGACTTTTTTTCAAAAAGATCACAAATAGGATCTATAACACTTTTTCTATTTATGTAATTACAATTATATCCTTATTTATTTATTTATTTTAAATGTCAATGTCTTGTACACCTCTTTCATGTGACTCATGGCCCCACTAAGTACACTTCTCTCTCTCTCTCTCTCTCTCTCTCTCTCTCTCTATTCTTTGTCATTTTTCTCTCACGTACATTGTAGCTTATATTAGTTATATAATATATATATATATATATATATATATATATATATATATATATATATATAAAAGCTGGTAGTTTATATTGTAGCTATTATAAATATTGTATTTACATACACATAAATATATGACATATGTTTTTTTTATTACATAATGAAGTACACACATAAATAATTAATAAAGTAGACACATTTTTTTATTGTTATGAAATTAGCTTGATTTATTTCCATGAAAATAATAAAGTGCACACATAAATAATTAATAAAATAGACACATTTTTTTATTTTTATGAAATTAGTTTGATTTAATTTCCATGAAAATCATAAAGTACACACATAAATAATTAATAAAATACACAAGTTTTTTTTTTTTTATGAAATTAGTTTGACTTAATTTCCATGAAATTAATAAAGTATACACATAAATAATTAATAAAATAGACACATTTTTTTATGAAATTAGTTTGATTTAATTTCCATGAAAATAATGAAGTACACACACAAATAATTAATAAAATAGACACATTTTTTTTATTTTATGAAATTAGTTTGATTTAATTTCCATGAAAATAATAAAGTACACATATATATAATTAATAAAATAGACACATTTTTTTTATTTTTATGAAATTAGTTTGATATAATTTCCATGAAAATAATAAAGTACACACTTAAATAATTAATAAAAATAGGCACATTTTTTATTTTTATGAAATTCGTTTGATTTAATTTCCATGAAAATAATAAAGTACAGACATAAATAATTAATAAAATAGACACATTTTTTTATTTTTATGAAATTAATTTTTAATAAATAATAAAACGAAGCAAATGGATTCGTGACTTTCCTGTCTCGAAAAATGAGGATTTCGTGACTTTTCTGTCACGAAAAATAGGGATTTCGTGACTTTCCTGTCACGAAAAATTAGGATTTCGTGACGTAACTCTCACGAAAAAAAACTCTTCAAGTCACGAAACAGTACGTTTTCATGACATTTCAGTCACGAAATTGGATACTTTTATGGAATTTAATGATAAATATCTTGTTTATTTCATTAAATATGTCGTAGGAGACCAATGGTTATTATAAATATAAAAATAAAAAAGTTGAAAAAATACATGGTAAGTCAATCTCTACTTACCTGGAAGATCACGAGGAAAGAATGTGTTTTTGTATTTTGAAGTGTTGTTGACATACATTAATTTGTATAATTTTATCATTTCAAATGGAAAAAGAATGTTAAGTAGTCTATGTTGTCAATGGTGCCCACAAGAAGAGTAGTAGTGTCTATTTATGTACATTTGATGTCATATAGTCTTACGAAGACTCTTGCTTGTAATTGCTTATTCATTAATAAAAAGTTGAAACGTTCATTCAATCTTCATTGTCTGAAGCTTTATGATAAAACCATAGTCTTTTAGTCCATAAACAAACTTAACAACTTACGAAGAGACAAATGTAGATTTGCATGAACAAACTCTTCGTAGTTTGCTTAAAACGATATATTCGCAATCTTAGGGTCAAAGGACTATTGACCTCAGTATGATTGTTAGAAGAATCTATGATGTCTGGTTATGAGGCACTGAGAGTTTGAGACTCTATAGTTCTTCTAGGTATCTTCCGAAGGTACTGAATTGACCAGTGCACTTCTAGAGACAATATAAGAACAAACCATTTAACCTCTTATGTCTCGAAGTCACTATGTATGAATTGCATCATGCTTACCTTAATCCTGAAATGAGACATGCCATTTCACACCTTAGTATTCTCATTTGAGAAAGTCAAAGTTCGGACTCACTATGTGATTCCGAACAAGGCCTATTGGTGAAGTACTAAGTTGTGAGTCTATCATGAGTAACTTTGTGAAGTTCTCATAGATATGGAATTCATGTACAAGATTGCTGAAATGCAATGTATGTCACCTCATGCTTTGTTCCTTGGAGTGTGAATAAATGAACTGGCCAGTGTCCAAATTGAGTCTTGACTCTTTTGGATGAAACAATGTGACTTGTTAGCTCCTCGTCAATACATTGTTTCTAACTTATTCACAAGCGACAAAGGAGTTGAGGAAATAACAGCTAGAAGGGTAAAATGGTAATTTAGTAAATCCCGACTAGCTGATGACATTCATGAAGGGTAAACATAGATAATATTCAGTGGATCCGCTCATCGTAATTAAGTCGAATTCTTGAGTAGAAAATAAATTCATTTGAACCGAGAGATTTTCAGTGTCAGCTTTTTAGTGGAGTCAGTTGGCATTAAGCTAAACTTGGAAAAGGTTTGTGAACTTTTGAGTCCAAGTGTTTAGCTCAAGCTTTGTTCATTTGGGTCCATGAGGTCACTGTCACGAATCACATCGATAGGAATTATTAAACTGGAAGCTAAGTCAAAACAAGAACGAAAATTGTCGAAAGGGTATTTTTGTCTTTTGAGACATAAGGATGAAATGGATGTCAATAAATTTTGACAAGTTCATTTGATGACTTAATGTCACTCGGCCATAATATGATTAATTGGGCCATGTGAATTAATTTCATTTCATAAGAATTTTATTGAAAATTCTTAATGGGCCTTTCTCATGTTGTCATGAACAAATGAAGAAGCTTCTAGAAGCTCCTTCTAGAGAGACTTGGGCGCCTACCCTAATAGAGAAATAAGAGAGTTTATTTTGTGCATAAATGTATTTAGATACTTGCCAAAAGAAAAAGAGGAAACAAATTTCCTCCAAGAGGAAACTAGGGTAATCGGCCATGTTGAGAGAAAAGGCAAGCCATGAACAAAATTGGAAACAAATCAAGGCTTCTAGAAGCCTTGTTTGGCCGAGTTTCTCAAGTGGGAAAGAGGCAATATTTGCTCATGAATATGTGATATTCTATAGAAGAGGAAACTACCTTATTGAAGGTAAAGCCTCTCCTATAAATAGGAGCCTCATTTCCTCACAATTGATTCATCCAAGTTTAAGAGATTTGAGAGACTCTCTCTCTAGAACTTTGGCCGAAAATCCTCTCTCTCTCTCTCTCTAGTTTATTTTCGATTTTTCTTGTCTTGGCACCTAGGTCCTCACTCGACCTAGTGTTTAGCTCTGCGACTTCGAGACTTGTTCTTAAGTCGTAGTGTTTAAAAGTGCCCACTCACTGATTCCTTCTTTTCGAGTGATTTAGTGATAGAAACTTTCGTGGTTGCTCGAGGTGCCGAGGAAAGAAAGAGAGACGTGCTGCGAGGGGAGACGAGCGTTGCAAACTTTCCACAAGCTTCTTCAAAGTTCAAGCTTCAAGAAAGGTTAGTAAACTTCTAGCTCATATTGGTTTTTAATTACATGTACTTGCACTTGTCTAGGTTAATAAAAACTGTTTTACTTGTAAAAGAAAATTTTTAAAATTCCGCCGCTTACCGAAGCGTTAATTATTTTCTCAAACCCTAGATCGATTCCAACAAATGGTATCAGAGCTATGGTCAAAGATTAGCATGTACATGTTTTTAAAATTATGAGCTTGAAAATCGTTTTCGAAAAATTACTAATTTTGTGACAAGTTAGAATTGTAATCTTAGATTTTTTTTAATTTAATGCTCTTGTCTTTAAATTAAAAAGCATGTTGTTTTTCTATGAGTTTGGGATGTTTTTAAAACACATTAGAATCAGTTCTAAAAGTTTTTAATTTTTTATATTGAAAAACGTGTTTTAAAGGTTTGAGAAATTTCAGTAATTTTTGTGACTAGTTACTTTGTCTTTCTAGTTTCTTTTATTTACCGTATTCGTTTTATGCTTGTTGTTATTTATTTTATTCTATGTTATTACCCTGCTAATAAAACACAAATAAAAGCTTTAAACAACATCTTAAAACGTTCCGTTACACTTGATTCTTTTTCGCACCTAAGTAGGACCAAGCTTTAATTTATTTCTTTTTCTTCGAGCTGGAGTAAACCCGCATTAAAAGAGGCATAACTCTCTGCTCAGAAATCGAAATTTAATTATTCTTGAATCAAATTAAAGCTCTGTCTGTCCTCTGTCCAATGCCACCGGTTTCGGCTGAAAAGGACATCGGAGCCGCCAGATATGTTGATTTTACTCCGAGGTGCGCGGCTGTCTGAAACTCCAGTTTTTTAGAAATCCGGATTTTCAAACCCCACTACCATGAGTTATAGAACTCTAATGAGAAAATTTTCTTGAGCAAAAATGTTTTTCATATGATTATAAACATGATGTGTAAGATTAAAATGTTTTGATTTTTGAAAGTTTAATTGAAATTGAATTTTTACAAAACTAGTTTGAATTTTGAAAAACCGTTTTCACTTTCAAACTTGAAAAATATTTTGTCATCCAAATCAAATAAATTTTCAAAATGTTTTCAAAACTACATCTATATCACATATGTTCAAAATCTATATGCTCTTGAAAATTTGAGTGGGAGGTCTCCTTGTAGACAAGCCGAAAAATAAAAAGATGTGTAATCTCAAACTTTCAAGTGTTCGAGTGAGTTGAAGTTCACACTTCCCTCACGCACTTTCCCGAAATAGAAAATAGGAAAAGATCGAGTATGTACCTTGTGCCTTTATGCACTAATACTGCTCTGAACATGTCGATCTAAGATTCTCTTCTAGTTGTCCGCTCTGTCGCTCTCTAACTAGGAAATTTATTTCCGAACTTATAAGAGTCGATGAACCATCTCCAAAATCTAAGTGGGAGGGTTATATTCGTCGTTTGTAACCCGCGATCCCCAACACTAGTGAAAGATGCAATAACGTGGGACTAAGAGCCGCTCTTGCGACCCTCACTTAAATGTGAGTACTCCAAGGGGTTATTGCTTCGATCATCGCTCAATGAGCTACGTCCGAGAGTGAGACGATGATGGCAAGGCCTCCCCTTGGGGAATTGTTTTTCAAAGTTGACCTTTTGGACTAAGTGGTTGGTTGCACACTTAGGCTCAATCCCTAGTAATCCTCCCTTGAGGCTCTGCGAAAGGATGTGAGTGATCAAACCAATTTAAAAGGTGGCTAATCAAAATAGATGTATTGACATCTTGGCTTAGCATTAATGATGTGTCATTTACTTATAAATGGAGATTTTTTGCGGCCTTCTCTTGAGGGAGTAAATTATCGTTTGGTTTATAACACCTTTGGATTTTACAAAAGTCTTAATAAAACTTAAATCCTAAACCAAAGACTAATCATAAACTTGTTTCAATTTTTATAGGCAATATGTCTCTCAACCCTCTCTCTACAATTCTTTCCTCGAATAAACTCGAAGGCGACAATTACGTCGACTGGAAACGTAACCTCGACATAGTCCTTACTGTCGACAAGCACAAATGGGTTCTCACCACCCCCTGTCCTCAAACGAATGATGATTCGACGCAAGAGGAGAAAGACGTCCTGGCGGCCTGGCTTCGATCCGATGAGATTGCGAGATGCTATATTTTGGCATCGATGAACAATGTGTTGCAACAACAACATCGTGATTATGAAACTGCCACCGATATGCTCTACAATCTCCATGAGATGTTTGGAGGGCAAGGACGTCAAGCTAGGCAACAAGCGGTCCGACAATTCATGAACTGTCGTATGAAGGCTGGAACTCCCGTTAGAGATCATATGATGCTGATCATTAGCTATCTAAACGAAATGGAGATTCTTGGATCTGAGATTGATGGGGAGACTAAAATAGATATGATCTTGGAAACTCTCCCCGAAACCTTTGATACCTTCAAGTTGAATTATTCCATGAACAAGCTGGAGTACACTGTTACCGAGCTCATGAAGGAACTTCAAACCGCTGAGGCACTCACTAAGAAAAAGAGGGCTCAAGGAGAAGTACATGCTACTGCCTCCACCTCTGGATCTAAGAAGAGACCTCGCAACGCCGAGAAGAAGAACCAACCTAAGGTTCAAACGAAGAAGAAGGCGCCAAAGGCTCCGAAGGTGGACAAGTCTAAAGACAAGTGCCACCACTGCAACGAGCCTGGTCACTGGCGTAGGAACTGTCCTGCGTACCTCAAAACCAAAGCAAAAGGTATTGTACTTGTTACTGAAGCCTGTTTAGTAGCTGATAATGTATCATCGTGGATTATTGACTCCGCTGCTACTAACCATATTTGCTGCTCCTTGACTGGTTTTAGGAAAAGCAAAAGCTTAGAGGATGGCGACTTCTGCTTCAAGTGGGGTGATGAGAGCGTGGTGTCTGCGAAGGCTGTGGGATCCGTGACGCTATCTTTTGAAGATCGAACTTTAAATTTGAATAATGTGTATTATGTTCTTTCCTTTGGGAAAAACCTAGTATCTGTTGCTCAACTTTTCGAGCAAGATTATTATTTAAAGTTTATAAAGAATGGAATTCGTATTTCTTTTTCTAATTCTTTCGTCACTGATGCATGTATGAAGAATGGTCTTTTTTACATCTATCCCACTCAACCTTCTCTTTTAGATACCGAAATAGATAACGATCTAATTAGGGAGCCAAAGAGGATCAAACTTTCTGAATCCTCCGATCTAACAAAATCAACATACCTCTGGCACTTGAGACTTGGTCATATCAGTCTAGATAGGATTAAGAGACTTGTGAGGGATGGTCCACTCCAAGCCTCTGCAATAGGTTCACTACCTACTTGTGAATCCTGTATAGAAGGAAAAATGACTAAGCGACCTTTCTCCGATAAGGGTCGAAGAGCCACTGAGTTGCTGGAACTAATACATTCTGATGTATGTGGTCCGCTCAACCAACAGGCACGTGGAGGATACGAATACTTCGTTACCTTCACTGATGATTACTCAAGATATGGGTTTGTCTATTTGCTTAAACACAAATCCGAGACCTTTAACGTATTTAAGGTCTTTAGGGCTTTAGTGGAAAAGCAAACTGGCAAAGTGATCAAAACCCTTCGATCTGATCGAGGTGGTGAGTATATGTCTGGAGAGTTCGATGACTTTCTTAAAGAAGAAGGTATCGCTTCTCAGCTTACCGCACCTGGCACACCTCAACAAAACGGAGTGTCAGAGAGAAGAAACCGAACTCTTATGGAGATGGTTAGATCGATGATGAGTTACTCATCACTCCCGCTTTCCTTTTGGGGATATGCCCTCGAAACAGCCGCCTACATTCTGAACCAAGTTCCGTCTAAAACGGTTCCTGGTACTCCTTATGAGAGATGGACTGGCCGTAAAGTGAATCTTGGCCGCATCCGAATTTGGGGTTGCCCTGCACACGTGCTGAGGTAAAAGACTAGCAAGTTGGCTAGTAGGTCAGAATTGTGCCTGTTTGTAGGATATCCGAAGGAAACCAAAGGTTTTACTTTCTATAGTCCCGAGGACGATAAGACTTTCGTTAGCACGAATGCTCGTTTCCTTGAGGAGGACTTTATGAAGGATGCGAAACCTAGAAGCAAAATTGTGCTTGAAGAAAAGTTGGGTGAGGAAGCTTCTACCTCATCTGTAAGAACTGTTCTTACCCCAACTGAAACACAACCTAACTCATCAGAATCTCGTCAAGTAGTACTTAGACGTAGTGGGAGGGCTACTCAAAAGCCTGACAGGTACATGTCTTATGGAGACTCTCTTGTAGCCGTCTCCGACATGGATGACCCTGTTTCCTATAGCCAAGCAATGGCTTGTTCTGAATCAAACCTTTGGCTTGACGCCATGAAAGTTGAAATGCACTCGATGTATGTCAACAAAGTCTGGAAACTTGTAGACCTTCCTGAAGGGATTAAACCCGTAGGGTGTAAGTGGATATACAAGAAGAAAAGGGGTCCTGATGGGAACGTCGAGACGTTCAAAGCACGACTTGTGGCAAAGGGTTATACCCAACAAGAAGGGATTGACTATGAAGAAACCTTCTCGCCAGTCGCAATGCTTAAATCCATCCGCATACTCCTATCCATAGCTGCAGCTCTCGACTATGAGATCTGGCAAATGGATGTCAAGACAGCCTTTCTGAATGGCAATCTTGACGAGCGCATTTACATGGCTCAACCAGACGGTTTCGTGGATAAAGGTCAAGAGACCAAGGTTTGTGAGTTGCTTAAATCCATTTATGGATTAAAGCAAGCATCTAGGTCATGGAATATTAGATTCGATGAAACTGTAAAGAGCTTCGGCTTTGAACAGTCAATAGATGAGCCTTGTGTTTACAAGTTAATACACGAAGGCAAAGTTGTGTTTCTGGTACTATATGTCGATGATATACTACTCATTGGTAATGACGTGGGTAAGTTATCTGAGGTTAAGGTCTGGCTAGCAAAGCAATTCGATATGAAGGATCTAGGAGAAGCCGCGTACATTCTGGGAATCCAAATCTTTCGAGATAAGAAAAACCAGACCCTGTCGCTCTCTCAAGCATCTTATATTGATAAGGTAATGGATCGCTTCTCGATGCAAGACTCCAAGAAGGGCCAAACACCCTTTAGGCATGGAGTTTCACTCTCTAAGGACCAGTCTCCCAAGACTGCACAAGAGATTGAAGACATGAGGAAAATTCCTTACGCCTCTGCCGTAGGAAGCCTCATGTATGCTATGCTTTGCACTAGACCTGACATCTGCTTCGCCGTTAGCGTAGTAAGTCGTTTCCAATCCAACCCTGGACCCGAGCACTGGATTGCTGTTAAGCATGTTCTTAAGTATCTTCGAAGAACTAGGAACTTGATGCTTACATACTCAGGTACTGACCTGACTATGACGGGATATACCGACTCCGATTTTCAAGCGGATAAGGATTCCAGGAAATCCACTTCGGGAATCGTGTTCATCCTTAATGGTTGAGCTGTTGTGTGGAGAAGTATTAAGCATTCTTGCATTGCTGACTCCACAATGGGAGCAGAATATGTGGCTGCTTGTGAAGCATCCAAAGAGGCTGTATGGCTTAGAAAATTCCTTAAGTATTTGGAAGTTGTTTCAAACGTCGACGAGCCCATAACCCTTTATTGTGATAATAGTGGGGTTGTCGCTAACTCAAAGGAACCTAGAAGCCATAAGCGCTCTAAACATATTGAGAGGAAATACCATTTGATTCGAGAGATCGCGCAGCGCGGAGACGTGGAGGTGAAATAGATCTCTGGCAGATCCATTCACCAAGGCCCCTAGCGAACAAGGTCTTTGACCAACTTCGTGAGGGATTAGGCATGTAGGACTACTCACATCTTCTTTGAGTCAAGTGGGAGTTTGTTGTCAATGGTGCCCACAAGAAGAGTAGTAGTGTCTATTTATGTACATTTGATGTCATATAGTCTTACGAAGACTCTTGCTTGTAATAGCTTATTCATTAATAAAAAGTTGAAACGTTCATTCAATCTTCCTTGTCTGAAGCTTTATGATAAAACCATAGTCTTTTAGTCCATAAACAAACTTAACAACTTACGAAGAGACAAATGTAGATTTGCATGAACAAACTCTTCGTAGTTTGCTTAAAACGATATATTCGCAATCTTAGGGTCAAAGGACTATTGACCTCAGTATGATTGTTAGAAGAATCTATGATGTCTGGTTATGAGGCACTGAGAGTTTGAGACTCTATAGTTCTTCTAGGTATCTTCCGAAGGTACTGAATTGACCAGTGCACTTCTAGAGACAATATAAGAACAAACCATTTAACCTCTTATGTCTCGAAGTCACTATGTATGAATTGCATCATGCTTACCTTAATCCTGAAATGAGACATGCCATTTCACACCTTAGTATTCTCATTTGAGAAAGTCAAAGTTCGGACTCACTATGTGATTCCGAACAAGGCCTATTGGTGAAGTACTAAGTTGTGAGTCTGTCATGAGTAACTTTGTGAAGTTCTCATAGATATGGAATTCATGTACAAGATTGCTGAAATGCAATGTATGTCACCTCATGCTTTGTTCCTTTGAGTGTGAATAAATGAACTGGCCAGTGTCCAAATTGAGTCTTGACTCTTTTGGATGAAACAATGTGACTTGTTAGCTCCTCGTCAATACATTGTTTCTAACTTATTCACAAGCGACAAAGGAGTTGAGGAAATAACAGCTAGAAGGGTAAAATGGTAATTTAGTAAATCCCGACTAGCTGATGACATTCATGAAGGGTAAACATAGATAATATTCAGTGGATCCGCTCATCGTAATTAAGTCGAATTCTTGAGTAGAAAATAAATTCATTTGAACCGAGAGATTTTCAGTGTCAGCTCTTTAGTGGAGTCAGTTGGCATTAAGCTAAACTTGGAAAAGGTTTGTGAACTTTTGAGTCCAAGTGTTTAGCTCAAGCTTTGTTCATTTGGGTCCATGAGGTCACTGTCACGAATCACATCGATAGAAATTGTTAAACTGGAAGCTAAGTCAAAACAAGAACGAAAATTGTCGAAAGGGTATTTTTGTCTTTTGAGACATAAGGATGAAATGGATGTCAATAAATTTTGACAAGTTCATTTGATGACTTAATGTCACTCGGCCATAATATGATTAATTGGGCCATGTGAATTAATTTCATTTCATAAGAATTTTATTGAAAATTCTTAATGGGCCTTTCTCATGTTGTCATGAACAAATGAAGAAGCTTCTAGAAGCTCCTTCTAGAGAGACTTGGGCGCCTACCCTAATAGAGAAATAAGAGAGTTTATTTTGTGCATAAATGTATTTAGATACTTGCCAAAAGAAAAAGAGGAAACAAATTTCCTCCAAGAGGAAACTAGGGTAATCGGCCATGTTGAGAGAAAAGACAAGCCATGAACAAAATTGGAAACAAATCAAGGCTTCTAGAAGCCTTGTTTGGCCGAGTTTCTCAAGTGGGAAAGAGGCAATATTTGCTCATGAATATGTGATATTCTATAGAAGAGGAAACTACCTTATTGAAGGTAAAGCCTCTCCTATAAATAGGAGCCTCATTTCCTCACAATTGATTCATCCAAGTTTAAGAGATTTGAGAGACTCTCTCTCTAGAACTTTGGCCGAAAATCCTCTCTCTCTCTCTCTAGTTTATTTTTGATTTTTCTTGTCTTGGCACCTAGGTCCTCACTCGACCTAGTGTTTAGCTCTGCGACTTCGAGACTTGTTCTTAAGTCGTAGTGTTTAAAAGTGCCCACTCACTGATTCCTTCTTTTCGAGTGATTTAGTGATAGAAACTTTCGTGGTTTCTCGAGGTGCCGAGGAAAGAAAGAGAGACGTGCTGCGAGGGGAGACGAGCGTTGCAAACTTTCCACAAGCTTCTTCAAAGTTCAAGCTTCAAGAAAGGTTAGTAAACTTCTAGCTCATATTGGTTTTTAATTACATGTACTTGCACTTATCTAGGTTAGTAAAAACTGTTTTACTTGTAAAAGAAAATTTTTAAAATTCCGCCGCTTACCGAAGCGTTAATTATTTTCTCAAACCCTAGATCGATTCCAACAGTCTAAACATATGAACATAAGTTTATGAGGTTTAATACATGAATTGATTTGGAGGACTAATAATGCTAATACATGAATTATCAATAAATCCCCACATTAACGATCATTCACCTATGTTCATTTGTTTTAGATTACTTGACACTTTGTCCCATTAATTTGAAATGATGAAATGAGACAAATGAATGTAGGTGTTGATAACAATCATTGGTCACCTAAGACGTATTTAATAAAATAAAGGAGAGATTTCTCATTAAATTCCATCAAAGTATCCCATTTTTAGTGACAGGAAAGTCACAAAATCCCCATTTTTCGTGACGAATAAGTCACGAAATCCCCTTTTTCCTGACAAATAAATCACGAAATCTCAATTTTGTGTGACATAGAAGTCACAAAATTCTAATTTTTCGTGACAAAGATGTCACGAATCCCCGAAATTTCGTGACAACGAAGTCACGAAGTCCGAGCCAATTACGTGAAACATGCTCTCTTTCGCTCCTTTGATCTCGTTTGGTCCTCCTAAACTTGCTTCTAGACTGTTAAATGAGTTGATTTGGAGGACTAACAACGCTAATACATGAGTTAACAATAAATTCCCACATTAAGGATAAGTTAGTTGGGAAAACGGCATGACGTTAAACCTCATTAACCTATGTTCATTTGTTTAGACTACTTGACATTCTTATCCCATTTGAAATGATGAAATTGTACAAATTAATATATGTCAACAACACTTCACAATACAAGACACATTCTTTCCTTAGGGCTTGACTTACCATGTATTTTTTCAAAAAAAAAATTGTTTATATATAATAACCATTGGTCCCCTACGACGTATTTAATAAAATAAACAAGAGATTTATCATTAAATTCAATCAAAGTATCTCATTCATGACTGGTATGTCACGAAAACGTGCTATTTCGTGACTTGTAGAGTTTTGTTTCGTGACAGGAAAGTCACGAAATCCCAATTTTTCGTGACAAATTAGTCACGAAATCCCCATTTTTCGTGACAAATAAGTCACGAAATCTCAATTTTTCGTGACATAGAAGTCACAAAATTCCAATTTTTCTTGACATAGAAGTCACAAATTCCCATTTTTTCGTGACAAAGATGTCATGAATTCTCGAAATTTCGTGACAACGAAGTCACGAAGTCCGAGTCAATTACATGAATTATGCTCTCTTTCGCTCCTTTGATCTCGTTTGGTCCTCCTAAACTTGCTTCTAACAACGCTAATACATGAGTTATCAATAAATTCCCATATTAAAGATAAGTTAGAGGGAAAAACGACATGCCGGACGACATGACGTTAAACCTCATTAACCTATGTTCATATATTGAGACTACTTGACATTCTTTTCCCACTTGAAATGATGAAATTGTACAAATTAATGTGTGTTAAAAACACTTCACAACGACATGTATTATCAATAAATGAGTTGATTTGGAGGA
The DNA here is from genome assembly GCF_054948205.1 of Urtica dioica subsp. dioica. Lineage (NCBI taxonomy): Eukaryota > Viridiplantae > Streptophyta > Magnoliopsida > Rosales > Urticaceae > Urtica > Urtica dioica. Next base: position 59,019,566 of record NC_142756.1, on the reverse strand, counting down.
CTAACAACGCTAATACATGTGTTATCAATAAATCCTCACATTAAGGAGAAGTTGGAGGGGAAAACGACATGCCAGACGACATTACAGTAAATCTTATTTACCTATGTTCATTTGTTTTAGACTACTTGACACTTTGTCCCATTAATTTGAAATGATGAAATGGGACAAATAAATGTATGTTAACGACACTTCACAATACAAGACACATTAGTTCCTCAATATCTTCTAGGTAAGTAGAGATTGACTAACTATGTATTTTTTTAAATTTTTTGTTTTTATATTTATAACAAATATTTGTCACCTAAGACGTATTTAATAAAATAAAGGAGAGATTTGTCATTAAATTCCATCAAAGTATCCCATTTTGTGACTGGTATGTCACGAAAACGTACTGTTTCGTGACTTAAAGAGCTTTGTTTCGTGACAGATAAGTCACAAAATCCTTATTTTTCGTGACAAATAAGTTACGAAATCCCAATATTTTGTGACGTAGAAGTCACGAAATTCCTATTTTTCGTGACATAGAAGTCACGAATTTCCTTTTTTCGTGACAAAGATGTCACGAAATTCCTACTCAATTACGTGAAACATGCTCTCTTTTGCTCTTTTGATCTCGTTTGATCCTCATAAACTTGCTTCTAGGCTGTTAAATGAGTTGATTTGGAGGACTAACAACGCTAATACATGTGTTATCAATAAATCCTCACATTAAGGAGAAGTTGGAGGGGAAAACGACATGCCAGACGACATTACAGTAAATCTTATTAACCTATGTTCATTTGTTTTAGACTACTTGACACTTTGTCCCATTAATTTGAAATGATGAAATGGGACAAATAAATGTATGTCAACGACACTTCACAATACAAGGCACATTAGTTCCTCAATATCTTCTAGGTAAGTAGAGCTTGACTAACTATGTATTTTTTCAAATTTTTATTTTTATAACAAATATTGGTTATCTAAGACGTATTTAATGGAATAAAAGAGAGATTTCTCATTAAATTCCATCAAAGTATCCCATTTTGTGACTGAAATGTCACGAAAACGTACTGTTTTGTGACTTGAATAGTTTTTTTTTCCGTGATATCTACGTCACGAAATCTCAATGTTTCATGAGAGGAAAGTCACGAAGTCCCAATTTTTCGTGATAGAAAAGTCATGAAATCCTCATTTTTCGTGACAGAAAAGTCACGAATCCAAGTGTTTCGTTACATGAAAGTCACAAAATCTTATTGTTTCGTGTTATTATTTCATATAAATAAATAAAAAATTTGTCTGTTTTATTAATCATTTATTTGTGCACTTTATTATTTTCATGGAAATTAAATCGAACTAATTTCATAAAAATAAAAAATGTGTCTATTTTATTAATTATTTATGTGTGTACTTTATTATTTTCATGAAAATTAACATAAAATTATTTTTAAAAATAAAAAATGTGTCTATTTTATTAATTATTTATGTGTGTACTTTATTATTTTCATGAAAATTAACACAAAATTATTTTTAAAAATAAAATATGTGTCTATTTTATTAATTATTTATTAAAAACTAATTTTATAAAAATAAAAATAAATGTATCTATTTTATTAATTATTTATGTGTGTACTTTATTATTTTCAAATTTTTATTTTTATATTTATAATAACCATTGGTCCTCTACGCTGTATTTAATATAATAAACAAGAGTTTTATCATTAAATTCCATCAAAGTATCACGAAATTCTAATTTTTTCATGACATAAAGGTCACGAATTCTCATTTTTCGTGATAGATACGTCACGGATTCTCAGAATTCTTAGAATTTCATGATAAAAAAATGTGTCTATTTTATTAATTATTTATGTGTACTTTATTATAACATATAAAGACAAATAATAGAGAGAGAGGGGAGTAGGTGAGAGTGGGGTTCATGAGACATTGACATTTACAAAAAGTAAATAAAGAAGGATATAATGGTAATTACATAAATGAAAAAAGTGTCAGAGGTCCTATTTGTGACCTTTTGAAAAAAAAGTCCAAAAAAGTTGTTTGCATTTTTTTTACTCCTAATTTTGGAAAACTCCCTAATTACAAATACAATAATTGGTTGAAAATATAATGACAGGATTGGGCCGAGGAATACCATGTGGACCCAAAAACGGTACACCACCAAGCCATGTGGCCCATACATCCGCAACTGTCCAACGTATGAAAGCCCTTGAAGTGTACATACATACAAATACAACTTTATTGCATACAATACCCTACTTCAACACTAGGGTTTTGAACCCATAAAATAAAGTGGATGAAATGGCCATCGTGTGATTTTATTACTCTATGTTTGCATGAATAAAATCTAGCCTGTTTGTTTTCCTAATTACTGCGTTGGAACTTGGAATAAAAAAAAGTTCGACTGCTCTATTTTGTATTTTCTAAGAACCTTCGTTGTAAAGTAAAAGAGTGCTTTCTTTTGATATAACTGTATTTTATATCGGTTCACATAATTGTTGGTAATTCTAAATTAATCAGATTCTTAGAAAAAAAACATAAATAACAAGATATATTTAGATAAGATGAGTAATATAGGTTTGTGTATAAACGTAGGGTTTATATACACAGGGACATCGTATTCTAGAATACGAATCCTTATATTCTAAAATCAAGAGTCTCAGAATGAAACAAAAAACACAGTTTTTTTACTACCCAGAATTCCATAGAAACTAGATACTAAATTTATAGTAATAATAGATTTTCGAATAGTTATTTTGCTCAAATCGACTGAATACTAACATATATAGATCAACACAAAATTACATAGAAACAAAAACAGAATTACGCAGGATGGTTGAAATAAAAAAAATCAAAATTGTCTCCTGAAAATTAGAGACCTTCAAGTTATTTTGTTTATGACGGTTTTTTTTTTTTTTTTTTTTTTTTTTTTTTTTTTTTTTTTTTTTGCTTGTTTAAATTATCCGAAAGATGATAAAAAAGAATCACACCTGAAATGCCTAAATTTTTTCCTAGCAATATTCAATCGCTCAATAATTTTTTTGTCCGCACATGAATCACCCATTCCTGCTATATATCTCAGTTTCCTATTAATAATGTCCACACATTTATCTCAAATTTATTTACATTCTCACTAAATTTTCATAATCTTGATTATTAAAACAAAAGCACTGTAGTACCATATTTCGACTCAAACTAAAAACTAGGATTACTACAAAATGGACAACGTTACAATTGAAGCTCATAGTATCAAAATCTCTGTTGGGTAATTACTATAAGATATCGATGTAGCTCTTACTTACGTTGACCCAGAAGCAAGCAACTGCCAATGTTTCTAGGTCTTCAATAACAAAAGCAAGGAAAGTCACTTCAACTATTTTCCTCCTAGTGCGCCAATGTTGACCAAATAGTCACTCCTAGTCACCATTGTTGAGCTCTCAATAATATACAAATCTAAAGGTTATTGTTTCTAATTTGTGTGTATATGTCTAATATATTAATCCATATCAGATTATATTATATAAGTATGATGTAAGAATGAAATCATAAAAATTAAAAGTCTACATAAGTTATAAATTCGGAAAAGCATGCAAAATATACTTACGCGAACGTGATAGTTAAACTTATATATTTTAAGGTTTATATTCGGCTTGAAGAGTCCCCTAGAAGGCTAGAACCATAGCTCTTTCTCAGGTTCATAATATTCTTCGTCAACGCGACCTAATAAAGGTTTCCTTACATGTTTTGCTGAATTTCTTCCCCCAATAATTTCTTCCATATATATATAGCAAATGACCTATTACATATGAAAAGTAATTATTTAGATCTTTTATCAAATGAATGGTTGAGAGCTTATGATCCTGCTAGAAGCGGAAGCTGGAAAATTGAAAGAATTCTGGGCCACTACATGTCATTGCTTGACCTATAAGTCAATCATGAAAACAAATAAGGGATAATAATGTGCGTCATAAAGTATAAAGAATTTGTGGCGTAGAAAGAGTATTGGACATTGTTAACCGCGTTTTTGGGTTTACACTAAGAACCGTCCGTGGTTCGATCTAGGGCCGGACCCTATGACCGCACGTAGGTTGGGTTTGGTGAAGTTCTTCTCTTCTTGTCGTATTCATGCTATTCGGATCTTCGGGTCTTCGAGTGTCCGGGTCTTCGGATCTTCGAGTCTCCGGGTATTTGGATCGTCTATGTTTTCCGTGTTCTTCGCCGGGTCTTTGAATCCTTGCACCTTCACCTAACCACAAATGAAACGTGAATCTAGAGGGACGCGGAGGGTTTTCCCTCGGCGCGCTCTTCGACGCTCAACATTAGTCGTGTTGTATTGCGTTTTTGGTAAACGATTTGTACTCGTCTCTATGTTTTCTAGAGAGAGAAAGTGATGGTGTGATTTTTGTAGAGTTTTGACAAGTTGAGAGAAACTTACATTGTGTTGTGAATGAATGAGGTATTTATAGGGACCAAGGAGTTTGGTGAAAAGTACTTGATTAGGTGGTGGAGATGGCCGGGTGGTCTTGGCCGAGTGAAGACGGCCGGGTGGTCTTGGCCGACTGAAGACGACCGGGTGATCTTGGCCGAGTGAAGACGACCGGGTGGTCTTGGCCGGGTGAAGATGACCGGGTGGTCTTGACCGAGTGAAGACGACCGGGTGATTTTGGCCGAATGAAGACGATCGGGTGGTCTTGGCCGGGTGAAGATGACCGGGTGGTCTTGGCCGGGTGAAGATGACCGGGTGGTCTTGGCTGGGTGAAGATGACCGGGTGGTCTTGGCCGAGTGAAGACGGCCGGGTGGTCTTTTATTTGGCCGACCGGGTGGTTATTTTTGTGGTTTTGTCTTGAAGATTTGTCAAGAAGTCTAGCTTGAAAACATTCTTTGAGAGTCTTTTGAAAGACATTTCATGAGTGTTGACTCGGAGCTTGGTGCGTGAGTTTTCTTGTGGACTTGTGCCTCGTGTATGGACTTGATGTATCATATTTTGCTCTCGGGGTGTTATTTATACCATGTGAAAATAACGACATAACATTAACCCCCCAGTTTCTTGTGCGATTTGTCTTGCGAGAAACTTGTCTTGTGTTTCTTGAGAGCTTTGTTGTCGACGTCTTTTGATCTTGTGACTTGGAGACGTATCTCGTACCGGCGCGCTTCGTGGGTTGCAGATATGTAAAATGTAACCCCGTGGAGCTTTGTCTCGCAAGACATGACCTCGTAAGGTTGACTTTGTTGGATTGTTTCTCATCAAATGATATCTCGTACAGCTGATCCCGTAGGATTGAGTATCGTGGAACTTGGCCTCGTAAGTTTAACCACATGGGGCTGTGTCTCATAAGATGTGAATCTCGGAAGACTTCGATCTCGGAATATTGTGTCTCGGAAGCCATGAGTCTCGGAAGACTTCGATCTTGGAAGATCGTGCCTCAGAAGGTTTGAGTCTCGGAAGACTTAGATCTCGGAAGATCGTGCCTCGGAAGGCTTGAGTCTCGGAAGACTTAGATCTCGGAAGATCGTGCCTCGGAAGGCGTGAGTCTCGAAAGACTTAGATCTCGGAAGATCGTGCCTCGGAAGGCTTGAGTCTCGGAAGACTTAGATCTCGGAAGATCGTGCCTCGGAAGGCTTGAGTCTCGGAAGACTTAGATCTCGGAAGATCGTGCCTCGGAAGACGTGAGTCTCGGAAGACTTAGATCTCGGAAGATCGTGCCTCGGAAGGCGTGAGTCTCGGAAGACTTAGATCTCGGAAGATCGTGCCTCGGAAGGCTTGAGTCTCGGAAGACTTAGATCTCGGAAGATCGTGCCTCGGAAGGCTTGATTAAGGAGTAAAGCCGATGACTTTGTCAAAGGTCTCTTTGTTTGTGCCCGGTCGGATCGTCTTGGTCGTATCCAATCCGGGGTCTTGATTTCATATCTCACCGGGACGTCTCAGTCGTCACCGAATTAGAGTCATTTTTTCTTTGTACTCGATCGAATAGTCTCGTTTGTATCTGTTTCGGGGTCTTGTTTTGTCGAGGCGTCTCGGTCGCCGTCGACATTGGATCATTTTCTTTGTGCCCGCTCGGATCATCTCAGTCGTATCCGTTTTTGGGTCTTGTTTTGTATTTCGTCGGGGCGTCTTGGTCGCTTTCGACATGGAGTATTTTGTCTTTGTGCCCGCTCGGATCGTCTCAGTCGTATCCGTTTTCGAGTATTGTTTTGTATCTCGTCGGGGAGTCTCGGTCGCCTCAGACATAGAGTATTTTGTCTTTGTGCCCGGCCGGATCGTCTCGGCCGTATCCATTCCGGGGCCATAAAGTTTGTTTAGGGAAAAGTCTCTGGTCACCAAGGCGATTGCCTTTGTGGTAAGGGTGGATGTCGTGGTGGAAAGCTTCCGTGGGAAAGATTTAAGATCAATCTTCGTCGTATTGAAAGGTTTTCCGCAGAGGAAAAGAGTTTGCTGGTGGAGAGCTCATGGTTGTTCTCGGGAACCCCTCCTTCTAGCGCCAAAATGTTAACCGCGTTTTTGGGTTTACACTAAGAACCGTCCGTGGTTCGATCTAGGGCCGGACCCTATGACCGCACGTAGGTTGGGTTTGGTGAAGTTCTTCTCTTCTTGTCGTATTCATGCTATTCGTATCTTCGGGTCTTCGAGTGTCCGGGTCTTCGGATCTTCGAGTCTCCGGGTCTTTGGATCGTCTATGTTTTCCGTGTTCTTCGCCGGGTCTTTGAATCCTTGCACCTTCACCTAACCACAAATGAAACGTGAATCTAGAGGGACGCGGAGGGTTTTCCCTCGGCGCGCTCTTCGACGCTCAACATTAGTCATGTTGTATTGCGTTTTTGGTAAACGATTTGTACTCGTCTCTATGTTTTCTAGAGAGAGAAAGTGATGGTGTGATTTTTGTAGAGTTTTGACAAGTTGAGAGAAACTTACATTGTGTTGTGAATGAATGAGGTATTTATAGGGACCAAGGAGTTTGGTGAAAAGTACTTGATTAGGTGGTGGAGATGGCCGGGTGGTCTTGGCCGAGTGAAGACGGCCGGGTGGTCTTGGCCGACTGAAGACGACCGGGTGATCTTGGCCGAGTGAAGACGACCGGGTGGTCTTGGCCGGGTGAAGATGACCGGGTGGTCTTGGCCGAGTGAAGACGACCGGGTGATTTTGGCCGAATGAAGACGACCGGGTGGTCTTGGCCGGGTGAAGATGACCGGGTGGTCTTGGCCGGGTGAAGATGACCGGGTGGTCTTGGCTGGGTGAAGATGACCGGGTGGTCTTGGCCGAGTGAAGACGGCCGGGTGGTCTTTTATTTGGCCGACCGGGTGGTTATTTTTGTGGTTTTGTCTTGAAGATTTGTCAAGAAGTCTAGCTTGAAAACATTCTTTGAGAGTCTTTTGAAAGACATTTCATGAGTGTTGACTCGGAGCTTGGTGCGTGAGTTTTCTTGTGGACTTGTGCCTCGTGTATGGACTTGATGTATCATATTTTGCTCTCGGGGTGTTATTTATACCATGTGAAAATAACGACATAACATTAACCCCCCAGTTTCTTGTGCGATTTGTCTTGCGAGAAACTTGTCTTGTGTTTCTTGAGAGCTTTGTTGTCGACGTCTTTTGATCTTGTGACTTGGAGACGTATCTCGTACCGGCGCGCTTCGTGGGTTGCAGATATGTAAAATGTAACCCCGTGGAGCTTTGTCTCGCAAGACATGACCTCGTAAGGTTGACTTTGTTGGATTGTTTCTCATCAAATGATATCTCGTACAGCTGATCCCGTAGGATTGAGTATCGTGGAACTTGGCCTCGTAAGTTTAACCACATGGGGCTGTGTCTCATAAGATGTGAATCTCGGAAGACTTCGATCTCGGAATATTGTGTCTCGGAAGCCATGAGTCTCGGAAGACTTCGATCTTGGAAGATCGTGCCTCAGAAGGTTTGAGTCTCGGAAGACTTAGATCTCGGAAGATCGTGCCTCGGAAGGCTTGAGTCTCGGAAGACTTAGATCTCGGAAGATCGTGCCTCGGAAGGCGTGAGTCTCGAAAGACTTAGATCTCGGAAGATCGTGCCTCGGAAGGCTTGAGTCTCGGAAGACTTAGATCTCGGAAGATCGTGCCTCGGAAGGCTTGAGTCTCGGAAGACTTAGATCTCGGAAGATCGTGCCTCGGAAGACGTGAGTCTCGGAAGACTTAGATCTCGGAAGATCGTGCCTCGGAAGGCGTGAGTCTCGGAAGACTTAGATCTCGGAAGATCGTGCCTCGGAAGGCTTGAGTCTCGGAAGACTTAGATCTCGGAAGATCGTGCCTCGGAAGGCTTGATTAAGGAGTAAAGCCGATGACTTTGTCAAAGGTCTCTTTGTTTGTGCCCGGTCGGATCGTCTTGGTCGTATCCAATCCGGGGTCTTGATTTCATATCTCACCGGGACGTCTCAGTCGTCACCGAATTAGAGTCATTTTTTCTTTGTACTCGATCGAATAGTCTCGTTTGTATCTGTTTCGGGGTCTTGTTTTGTCGAGGCGTCTCGGTCGCCGTCGACATTGGATCATTTTCTTTGTGCCCGCTCGGATCATCTCAGTCGTATCCGTTTTTGGGTCTTGTTTTGTATTTCGTCGGGGCGTCTTGGTCGCTTTCGACATGGAGTATTTTGTCTTTGTGCCCGCTCGGATCGTCTCAGTCGTATCCGTTTTCGAGTATTGTTTTGTATCTCGTCGGGGAGTCTCGGTCGCCTCAGACATAGAGTATTTTGTCTTTGTGCCCGGCCGGATCGTCTCGGCCGTATCCATTCCGGGGCCATAAAGTTTGTTTAGGGAAAAGTCTCTGGTCACCAAGGCGATTGCCTTTGTGGTAAGGGTGGATGTCGTGGTGGAAAGCTTCCGTGGGAAAGATTTAAGATCAATCTTCGTCGTATTGAAAGGTTTTCCGCAGAGGAAAAGAGTTTGCTGGTGGAGAGCTCATGGTTGTTCTCGGGAACCCCTCCTTCTAGCGCCAAAATGTTAACCGCGTTTTTGGGTTTACACTAAGAACCGTCCGTGGTTCGATCTAGGGCCGGACCCTATGACCGCACGTAGGTTGGGTTTGGTGAAGTTCTTCTCTTCTTGTCGTATTCATGCTATTCGTATCTTCGGGTCTTCGAGTGTCCGGGTCTTCGGATCTTCGAGTCTCCGGGTCTTTGGATCGTCTATGTTTTCCGTGTTCTTCGCCGGGTCTTTGAATCCTTGCACCTTCACCTAACCACAAATGAAACGTGAATCTAGAGGGACGCGGAGGGTTTTCCCTCGGCGCGCTCTTCGACGCTCAACATTAGTCATGTTGTATTGCGTTTTTGGTAAACGATTTGTACTCGTCTCTATGTTTTCTAGAGAGAGAAAGTGATGGTGTGATTTTTGTAGAGTTTTGACAAGTTGAGAGAAACTTACATTGTGTTGTGAATGAATGAGGTATTTATAGGGACCAAGGAGTTTGGTGAAAAGTACTTGATTAGGTGGTGGAGATGGCCGGGTGGTCTTGGCCGAGTGAAGACGGCCGGGTGGTCTTGGCCGACTGAAGACGACCGGGTGATCTTGGCCGAGTGAAGACGACCGGGTGGTCTTGGCCGGGTGAAGATGACCGGGTGGTCTTGGCCGAGTGAAGACGACCGGGTGATTTTGGCCGAATGAAGACGACCGGGTGGTCTTGGCCGGGTGAAGATGACCGGGTGGTCTTGGCCGGGTGAAGATGACCGGGTGGTCTTGGCTGGGTGAAGATGACCGGGTGGTCTTGGCCGAGTGAAGACGGCCGGGTGGTCTTTTATTTGGCCGACCGGGTGGTTATTTTTGTGGTTTTGTCTTGAAGATTTGTCAAGAAGTCTAGCTTGAAAACATTCTTTGAGAGTCTTTTGAAAGACATTTCATGAGTGTTGACTCGGAGCTTGGTGCGTGAGTTTTCTTGTGGACTTGTGCCTCGTGTATGGACTTGATGTATCATATTTTGCTCTCGGGGTGTTATTTATACCATGTGAAAATAACGACATAACAGACATAAATATTCCTAGTTTAAGTATATTATTTTTTATTTTACCAAAATTAACTTAAATTATTTTTTCACAAATAACATCAATTTTTTCCCAAATTCTCGTGAAGTTATAAAAGAAATCCTAATTTTCTATTACGAATTTATCACGAAATAGAGTAATTTTTCATAAGTTTGTAATAGTTGTGGATATAGGTTCCGATCACTCCACTATAGTTTGAGTCCAGCTTAATTGTGGCCCAACTCGTTTAAAGCAAGCAGACTTCGATATAAGTCCAAGCTCATCACATTCAAGGCATCCTCTCTCTTTAAATCAGACTGAGTCTCAACCATCACCACGTCAACTCGGAAGAGACGGTCATCATTCCGACTTCTCGCCCTCAAGAGCTCAGGCCAACCAACAAACAATCTCCGGGATGATCTCTAGTGTGATCACGCGTCATGCAAATGGACGATCAAGAAGAGTCGACTTCAACTTTAAGTTGACTAGATCTAGATGGCGAAAGGGCATCTGATTTATCATCATTATTTGTTGTATTTTCAAATTGACTCGTAAATTAGTAGAGCTTAACTGTAGTTGTACTGTTAGATCTCACACTTAATAAAATCGCCTTCATTTCCATTCGTTTATTAAAATTATTTTCGTTATATTATAGCTTTATTCGTTATATTATAGGTTTCATGATTGTTGAGGGACCGAATCCAAAATCAACAATTCGGCACCATCTGTGGAAAATTCTATCAAGAATTCTAACCTCAAAGAATTGAGTTAAGCTCATTTTCATAAAATATGGCTAACAAAAATGAACAAACCACCTCCGAGATGAAAGCCATTCTAGAAACTTTGATAGCTAGATCATAGGAAAATCGAGACTTCCAGCAATCTACCCAGACTCTTCTGGACACTCTGACCATTGAACAGTTCGCCCTAAAGACGAAGTATAACGTTGATAAGGTCACTGCTGCTGCATATAACTCCTTAGTTTGTCCTTCCGGGGATGGTAGAGATGGTCGAGTTCTCCCACCTAGGACTTGCTTGGACTTCTCCAAAATCCAAGTCACGAGATCATCTTATCTTGTCTATCAACCCGTGATTGTATTCCAGGTCGGACCCTCCACTCCGACGATGCCGTCGAGCTTGAGTGTGCTGCCTCCCTCACCTCTTAGAGGACCAGAATCTCAGCTCAGAGAAGAGCCATCTCTACACGGGATTGAAGTCTTCGACGGACCGAACTTCTGCGCAATACCTAGCCCTTCAGCTCGTGAGGTGCAGCTTCCAGGGCTCCCTACATTAGCAGCGACCTTAGTTAGCATCCAAGCTCGGAGTCAGCCCATCTATAATGGAAACACTATTTCCACTACAGCTCTTATCGGGGAAAATGCGCTCAACACCATGAGATCGGGAATAACCGAGCTCGAAGAATTACATAGATTGGTAGATGATAGATTTTTAGCTGTTCATTCTAAAATGCACCCGGCTATAAGCTCGGCCCGAGAGATCGACCACCTCGTTTTTTAAATAAGGCGAACTCTATTATAAGCAGGATCAAGATTGGTGACGCTAGAAATGTCAGAGTCTCGATGTATTCCAAGACGACCAAGCCAAAATCACACATGATTGTATGTTTCATAGGCACGGATGGGACGGACAGCGAGTTCAACAACCCGAAGAAGAGGAGAGAGAAGGAGTACCTGACGTTCTTTGCGGGGTACCGCCAGCTGGCGTCCAGGGAGGTGATCCTGAGCAACCTTGCGTTGTCGGAAGTTGAGCTGCAGGACCAGATCGCGGCCGCAGACAAGGTCTCCTCCGACCAAGTGGTGAAGCAGCAGGTGTACTACGTGTATGAGATCTAGTCGGGGTCGGAGCAAAGCCTCATCTCCATCACCTGCGCCTAGTGTTCGTCGAGAAATATGACCTCGCCCGGCACAGGAAGCTCTTCAAGAGGTTTCGGTCGATCTTTGACATGAGGCGGGTCGGCGCCAGCGGGGCGACGAGCTTTGTGGCCACCTGAATGGACTGGTGGTGGTGGTCGGAGCACGGCGGTAGTGGGCGGAGGTCTTAGATTTGGGGTTAAGAAATTTCTAGGGATTGAATTTGGGGTTAATAAATTTCTTGGGCTACGAGGCTATGAGGGTGGTGGCGAAGCTGAGCATGCATTTTGGTTGTGAGGCTGCGAGGTTGTGAGGCTGTGAGGGTCAGAGTGTTAAAGAGGGTGAGAGAGAGGCGGAGAGGTTGTGAGGGTCGGAGAGGGGACGAGGGTGAGAGAGAGGCGGAGAGGCTGTGAGGCTGAGGCGGAGAGGTTGTGAGGGTTGGAGAGGGGTCGAGGATGTGAGAGAGGCGGAGAGGTTGTGAGGAGACTCGAGAGTTCGAAATAAACTTAGAGTCAAGTGAGGCGGAGAGGTTGTGAGGCGTAAGTCGAAGGTTTGTGAAAGATAAAGTCAGAGAAAACATGTTTTAATAAATTTTGACCTAGCAATAGCCGCGACTTGTCGTGGTTGATAGGTTTAGCCACGAAAAATTATCGTAGCTATACTAAAGTAGCAAATACTGAGCGTGAGAAAAAGTCCGCTCAAATGAAAAGATGAAAATAGCAATAGCCACGACAAGTTGTGACTAATTACGACAAGTCGCGGCTAATTAGTCACAACTTGTCGTGACTATTCCCGAGAATAAAAATTGTAGTCGTTGCCACTGTTTGTTGTAGTGTCCTAATGTTTCAACCATGTTTATAACAATAGTGTTTACAATAACATGAATCAACAATACACGCAACTCTGTGATAAAGTTCTAACAATGGCTGTCAACAACACAGAGTGTAAAAGCACATCTAGGACCCAGCATTATGACGATGACGACCGCAACATAGTAATTACAGGGAGTGATACTATCGGCATTTCGTCTCTCAAAGCATTCCTCCACACTCAGTTCCAAACAAAAGACTTGGGCACGCTAAAATACTTCTTGGGTGTTGAAGTATCGAGAAGCAAAAAAGGTATATACTTATCGCAAGGGAAGTATGTACGTAATTTGCTTTCCGAAACAGGAAAATTAGGTGCCAGAACATGCAGTGCCCTAATGACTCCCAACATGCAGCTTACTAAGGAGGGAGAACCAATGGATGATCCTGAAAGATATAGAAGATTGGTCGGCAAGTTGAACTACCTCACCGTTACTCGTCCAGACATTGCATACTCCGTCAACATAGGCAGCCAACCCTTGGCACGGTCACACCCCCCAAAACACACCTCAGGGTCAGGAGGGTGCAGCTCGGTCTACGAGCTCCCATTTTTGGCCCGGGCGCGATCACTTGGTCCGGCCTTGGATCGAACCGCCCAAGGTATTTAATCGTTGTTCATTTTCGTGCGACAACACTCCTCGTACGTTGCTTTTTCCGGTATTAAGATTCCCACTGCCCACCCAGGGCCAACGTCGTATCGTTCATGTTTAACTCATCTACCGCTATGTTTGACGAATGTATGAATGTCTTTCATAACTGCAAATAGTGGAGATAAAGTCACATTAAATTATTTTCTCATAAAAATTTATTATATGCGCAGATATATAGTAAGCTCTTGAATCCATATTATATAATGTCGTTCATGTTTTGTGACTATGTTGTCATTACAGACTTTAGTTTTGTGACTATGGTGTCACGAAATAATTTAGTTTCGTGACAATATTGTCACGAAATAATTTTGTTTCGTGACAATATTGTCACGAAATAATTTTGTTTTGTGGCTATATTGTCACGAAATATGGAGTCATGCTGAAGCTTTCGTGACTATGGGTGTCACGAAATAATTTAATTTCGTGACAACAGTGTCACGAAATAATTTCGTTTTGTGACTATATTGTCACGAAATATGGAGTCATGTTGAAGCTTTCGTGACTATGGGTGTCACGAAATAATTTAGTTTCATGACAGTCACGAAATAATTTCGTTTTGTGACTATATTGTCAGGAAATATGGAGTCATGCTGAAGCTTTCGTGACAATGTTGGTCACAAACATTGTAACGAAATGGCTATGTATGAGGGAGCTCACCGGAATAAAGAGCGAAAAGAGTGTCAATGTGGGAGCTTGCTGCGCCGGAACGGGCAGAGAGAGACGGCGGCGAGGGTGGGTGGCCTTGGAAGATGACGGACGGCGCGAACTAAGAGAGAGAGGAGGGATGGCCGTCAAGTTAGAGAGAGAGGAGGGACGCCGGCTGAGATCCAGACACCCGGACGACAATGAGACACGACGCCAATGGAGGAGATGCGACGGAGTCAATGGAGGAGATGAAACAAGTGCAATGGAGGAGATGATCAAACCGATAATAAATGAAAGAAAAGAAAGAAGGAGAGATGAGAGTAGGGTTTAGTTTTTGGGATTCTTTACGAACAAATAAATAGAAAATAAATAAAGGTATAATGGTAATTACATAAATAGAAATAAATGAAGAGGTCCTATTGCTGACCTTTTAAAAAAAACGTCCAAAAAAATCATTTGGTCGTTTTTTACTCCTAATTTTGGAAAACTATCTTTTTTAAAAGGTCACAAATAAGACATCTGCCATTTTTTCTATTTATTTAATTACCATTATAACCTTATTTATTTATTTTTTGTAAATGTCAGTGTCTTGTACACCTCTCTCATCTGTCTCATGGACCCACTCTCACTTACACCTTTCTCTCTCTCTCTCTCTCTCTTTATTAGTTGTCACCTCTCTCACGTGTCTCATGGACCCACTATCACTTAAACATCTCTCTCTCTCTTTATTCTTTGTCCTATAAATTGATGTCTTGTATATTATATTCTGGACACCCAGACAGAGCAGGAGAGAGAGAGCTAGAGAGACATTGTTCAAAATCATAAAAAGAAAAACTCATATTAGTTTGATTTAATTTCCATGAAAATAATAAAGTACCCACATAAATAATTAATAAAATAGACACATTTTTTATTCAGATTTGTAACTAAGTAGGCCACTTTAAACATGTAATTTTGGATCTAGCCTATGTTTGACAATTTTTAGGGATATAGCCAAATGGGTTATGTGGCAATAATTAAGGTCTGATTTACCCTTATTTATTAATAAATTCGTCACTTTATCTCTCTTACTTTTTTTCAAATAATTTTTTTTTACATCAAAACTTCAATCATTTGTATTTTTCTCATACGAACTCGAAATTGAGTGATTTCAGATCCTACAAATTTGTGGCGTCGAGATCTTCAAAAATAGACTCATTGTGTTTGATGAAAAATTATGTTCAATGCATCATATTTACATTTCCATTTTTTTTATAATTTCAAAAAATTTCAGTTATTTCCATATTTCAGGTAGTAACGTGATTTTTCCACATCTATAGTATTAAACATGATTTTTCATCACACACAATGAATCTATTTTTTAAGATCTCGGCGTCACGAATCCGTAGGATTTGGAATCACTCAATTTCGAGTTCATATGAGATAGATATGGTTTTTTGAAGTTTTTATGTAAAAAAAAAGTGTAGGAAAAAATAGGAGAGATAAAATGACGAATTTGTTAATAAATAATGGTAAATCAAACCTTAATTATTGACACATAAATCTGTTGGCTATTTCCCTAAAAGTTGTGAAACATAGGCTAAAAACAAATTTCATAGTTTCATTTTGGCTATTTCGCTACACTGCCCTTTTTTTATTTTTATGAAATTAGTTTGATTTAATTTCCATGAAAATAATAAAATAGACACATAAATAAATAATAAAATAGACATATTTTTTTATTTTTATGAAATAAGTTTGATTTAATTTCCATGAAAATAATAAAGTGCACACATAAATAATTAATAAAATAGACACATTTTTTATTTTTATGAAATTAGTTTGATTTAATTTCCATGAAAATAAGAAAGTGCACACATAAATAATTAATACAATAGACACTTTTTTATTTTTATGAAATTAGTTTGATTTAATTTCCATGAAAATAAGAAAGTACACACATAAATAATTAATAAAATAGACACATTTTTTTATTTTTATTAAATTAGTTTGATTTAATTTCCAAGAAAATAATAAAGTACACACATAAATAATTAATAAAATAGACACTTTTTTATTTTTATGAAATTAGTTTGATTTAATTTCCATGAAAATAATAAAGAACACACATAAATAATTAATAACATAGACACATTTTTTTTAATTTTTATGAAATTAGTTTTTAATAAATAATAACGTGAAAGAATAAGATTTCGTGACTTTCCTATCACGAAACAAATGGATTAGTGACTTTCATGTCAAGAAAAATTGGGATTTCGTGACTTATTTGTCAAGAAAAAATGGAGATTTCGTGACTTTCCTGTCACGAAACATTGGGATTTCGTGACGTAGCTGTCACGAAATAAAAACTCTTCAACTCACGAAACAGTACGTTTTCGAGGAATTTCAGTCACGGAATAGGATACTTTGATAAAATTTAATGAGAAATCTCTATTTTATTTTATTAAATACGTCTTATGTGACCAATGGTTGTTATATATATAAAAATAAAATAAAAATTGAAAAAATACATGGTAATTCAAGCTCTACTTACCTAGAAGATCTCGAGGAAAGAATGTGTCTTGTGTTCTGAAGTGTTGTTGACATACATTAATTTGTACATTTTCATCATTTCAAATGGGAAAACAATGTCAAGTAGTCTAAACATATGAACATAGGTTAACGAGGTTTAACATCATGCCATCCGGCATGTCGTTTCCCCCTCTAACTAATATTTAATGTGGGAATTTATTGATAACTCATGTATTAGCGTTGTTAGTCCTCTAAATCGACTCATTTAACAATCCAGAAACAAGTTTATGGGGATCAAACGAGATCAAAGGAGCGAAAGAGAGCATGTTTCACGTAATTGGCTCGGACTTCATGACTTCTTTGTCACGAAATTCGGGGAATTCGTGACGTCTTTGTCACGAAAAAAATTGGAATTCCTGACTTCTATGTCACGAAAAATTTGAATTTCGTGACTTCTATGTCACGAAAAATTGGGATTTCTTGACTTATTTGTCACGGAAAATTGAGATTTCGTGACTTATTTGTCACGAAACGTTGGGATTCCGTGACTTATCTGTCACGAAAAAACTCTTTAAGTCACAAACAAAACAGTACGTTTTCGTGACATACCAGTGACAAAATGAGATACTTTGATGGAATTAATGGGAAATCTCTCTTTTATTTTATTAAATACGTCTTAAGTGACCAATGGTTGTTATAAATATTAAAAAAAATTTGAAAAAATACATGGTAAGTCAAGCTCTACTTATCTAGAAGATCTTGAGAAAAGAATGTGTCTTGTATCGTGAAGTGTTGTTGGCATACATTATGTTGTACAATTTCATCATTTCAAATGGGAAAACAATTTCAAGTAGTCTAAACATATGAACATAGGTTAATGAGGTTTAACGTCATGCCCTCCGGCATGTCGTTTTCCTCTCTAACTTATCTTTAATGTGAGAATTTATTGATAACTCATGTATTACGTTGTTAGTCCTCCAAATCGTCTCATTTAACAGTCTAGAAACAAGTTTATGAGGATCAAACGAGATCAAAGGAGCGAAAGAGAGCATGTTTCACGTAATTGGCTCGGACTTCGTGACTTCTTTGTCACGAAATTCCAGGAATTCGTGACGTGTGCCAATAAAAAATGGTAATTCGTGACTTCTATGCGTCTCGGAAAATAATATTGTGACTTATTTGTTACGAAAAATTGGGATTTCGTGACTTATTTGTTACGAAAAAATGGGGATTTCGTGACTTATCTGTCACATAACAAAGTTCTTTTAGTCACGAAACAGTAAAATTTCGTGACATACCAGTCACAAAATGAGATACTTTGATGGAATTTAATGAGAAATCTCTCTTTTATTTTATTAAATACGTCTTACGTGACCAATGGATGTTATAAATATAAAAATAAAAAAAATTAAAAAAATACATGGTAAGTCAAGCTGTACTTACCTAGAAGATCTTGAAGAACTAATGTGTCTTGTATTATGAAGTGTTTTTTACATACATTCATTTGTCCCATTACATCATTTCAAATTAATGGGAAAAAGTGTCAAGTAGTCTAAAACAAATGAACATAGGTGAATGAAATTTAATGTCATGTCGTCCGGCATCTCGTTCCCCTTTAACTTATCCTTAATGTGGGTATTTATTGATAACTCGTGTATTAATGTTGTTAGTCTTCCAAATCTCATTTAACAGTCTAGAAGAAAGTTTAGGAGGACCAAACGAGATCAAATGAGCGAAAGAGATCATGTTTCACGTAATTGGCTCGGACTTCATGACTTCTTTGTCACGAAATTTCGGGCATTCGTGACATCTTTGTCTCGAAAAAAATGGGAATTCGTGACTTCTATGTCACGAAAATTGGAATTTCGTATGTCACGAAAAATTGGGATTTCGTGACTTCTAAGTCACGAAAAATTGGGAATTCGTGACTTCTATGTCACGAAAAATGAGGATTTCGTGACTTATTTGTCACGAAAAATGGGGATTTCGTGACTTATCTGTCAAGAAACAAAGTTCTTTAAGTCACGAAACAGTACGTTTCGTGACATACCAGTCACAAAATGGGATACTTTGATGGAATTTAATGAGAAATCACTCTTTTATTTAATTAAATACGTCTTAGGTGACCAATGGTTGTTATAAATATAAAAATTAAAAAAAAAAGAAAAAATACATGGTAAGTCATGCTCTACTTACCTAGAAGATCTTGAGGAACTAATGTGTCTTATATTGTGAAGTGTTGTTGACATACATTCACTTGTCCCATTTCATCATTTCAAATTAATGGGACAAAGTGTCAAGTAGTCTAAAACAAATGAACATAGGTGAATGAGATTTAATGTCATGTCGTCCGGCATCTCGTTTCCCCCTCTAACTTATCCTTTATGTGGATATTTATTGATAACTCATGTATTAACGTTGTTAGTCCTCCAAATCAACTAATTTAACAGTCTAGAAGAAAGTTTATGAGGACCAAACGAGATCAAATGAGCGAAAGAGAGCATGTTTCACTTAATTGGCTCAGACTTCGTGACTTCTTTGTCACGAAATTTTGGGAATTCATGACATCTTTATCACAAAAAAATTGGAATTCGTGACTTCTATGTCGCGGAAAATTGAAATTTCGTGACTTCTATGTCACGAAAATTGGGATTTCGTGACTTATTTGTCACGTAATATGGGGATTTAGTGACTTATCTGTCACAAAACAAAGCTCTTTAAGTCACAAAACAGTGTGTTTTCGTGACATACCAGTCACAAAATGGGATACTTTGATGGAATTTAGTGAGAAATCTCTCTTTTATTTTGTTAAATACGTCTTACGTGACCAATGGTTGTTATTAATATAAAAATAAAAAAAATTGAAAAAAATACATGGTATGTCAAGCTTTACTTAACTAGAAGATCTTGAGGAACTAATGTGTCTTGTATTGTGAAGTGTTGTTGACATACATTCATTTGTCCCATTTCATCATTTCAAATTAATGGGACAAAGTATCAAGTAGTCTAAAACAAATGAACATAGATGAATGAGATTTAACGTCATGCCATCCGGCATATAGTTTTCCCATCTAACTTCTCCTTAATGTGAGAATTTATTGATAACTCACGTGTTAAGGTTGCTAGTACTCCCAAATCTACTTATTTAACATTCTAGAAACAAGTTTATGATTACCAGACAAGATCAAAGGAGCGAAAGAGAGCATGTTTCACGTGATTGGCTCGGACTTCGTGACCTCTTTGTCACGAAATTTCGTGAATTCGTGACGTCTTTGTCACAAAAAAAAGGGAATTCGTGACTTATTTGTCACGAAAAATGGGGATTATGAATGAAACATGTTATGAATCCCACATCATATGACATCTTCTTCAGATTCCAAGTTCATCAACGGCTCTATCCCCGCCGGAATCGGCTCTCTCTCCTCTCTCCAGCAGCTCAGGATCGGAGGCAACCCCTACCTCTCCGGCGAGATTCCGCCGCAGTTCGGACTCCTCTCCAACGTCACCACCTTCGGCGCCGCTGCCACGGGGATCTCCGGCTAAAAATGTGTCTATTTTATTAATTATTTATGTGTGTACTTTATTATTTTCATGGAACTTAAATCAAACTAATTTCATAAAAATAAAAAAATAAATGTGTCTATTTTATTAATTATTTATGTATGTACTTTATTATTTTCATGGAAATTAAATCAAACTAATATGAGTTTTTCTTTTTTATGATTTCGAACAATCTCTCTCTCTCTCTCTCTCTCTCTCTCTCTCTCTGTCCTGCTCTGTGTGGGTGTCCATAATATAATATACAAGACCTCAATTTATAGGACAAAGAATAAAGAGAGGGAGAGGTGTAAGTGAGAGGGGTCCATGAGACACATGAGAGATGTGACAAAGATTAGAGAGAGAGAGAGAGAGAGAGAGAGAGAGAGAGAGAGAGAGATGTAAGTGAAAGTGGGTCCATGAGACAAATGAGAGACGGGTACAAGACATTGACATTTATAATAAATAAATAAATAAATAAGGGTGTAATGGTAATTACATAAATAGAAAAAATGGCAGAGGTCTTATTTGTGACGTTTTGAAAAAAAAAAAGTACAAAAAAGTCAAAACACTTTTTTTACCTAAAATATGCAATTTCCCTTTTTACACTCCCCTCAAGCTGGCGCATAAATACCGTACATGCCCAACTTGTTTACAAGTAATTCAAATATTGGTCTAAATAACCCCTTTGTTAAGATATCTGACGTCTGCTCTTGCATGGTGACGAATGGAGTACAAATAATTCCAACTTCCATATATCATTCGCCATTCACATTAATTCTGCCTCCGCACTTCTCCGTGCAACTATATTTTGTTTCTTGCTCCTCAAAGCGACCAAATTTCCCCATACATATGTGTAATAGCCTGATGTGGTTTCAGACGGTCTACACCCAATTATTCAAGTATCATTGAGAAGATCTAGAACATGTTTTCTCTGTGAAACTACAATGCCTTGTTTAGATCTTGCAACTTCCATACCAAGAAAATAACTCATTTCTCTCAGATTTTTTACTTCGAGCTCCTTGGGAAGCATTCCTTCCAAGTACTCCAATTCTTCATAGCTGTCTCCAATAAGAATTATATCATTTACATAGACAATCAGCACCGAGATCTTCTTTTCCTTCGAGAACTTTGTGAACGTTGTATGATCGGATTGAGCTTGAATGTACCCCCTGCCCTTTCACAAACTGAGTGAAGCGATCAAACCATGCGCGCAGTGATTGCTTGAGTCCATATAATGCCTACACTAGCTTGCTGACCTTCGAGTTGAAATTGCCTTAGTATCCAGGAGGTGGACTTATATATACTTCTTCTTCAAGTTTTCCATTAAGGAACACATTCTTCCCTTTGAATTGTCGCAACGGCCAGTCACAAGTTATTGCAATAGATAACAGAATCCTCACTGTGTTTAATTTAGCAATAGGAGAAAAAGTTTATGTATAATCTATTACATACGTCTGAGTGAATCCCTTCACTACTAGTCACGCTTTGAAGCGTTCTAGAGTACCATCTGCTCTAAACTTCGGTGTGACGACCCATTTGCAACCAACAATGAGTTGTCCTTTTTCAAACTCCTATACAGACCATGTCTGATTCTTCTAAATAGCATCCATATTCTGAAGGACAGCCTTCTTCCATTCTGGTTGAGACAAAGCCTCCTGAATGCTACTTGGAATAACAATTGAGGTTACATTTTTGGTGAAAGAGGCATAAGAAGAGGAGAGTTTGGAGTATGAGACATAGGCAGAGGTAGGATATTTAGCACAAGACCGTTTTTCTTTTCTAAGGGAAATTGGTAAATCATCTTCGAGAATAGACATATCTTCTTTGAAATTGGATCAAAACACTTATACCCTCTTTGAGTCGGGGCTATCCCCTAAAAAAATATTTTTTTTCCCTTTAGAATCTAACTTACTTGCATTCTTATCGGGATTTCGAATAAACACAATACACCCAAATGTGTTTGAAAAGACAATACCTTGGAGGGCATGCAATTGATAAAATATGTGGGATAAATTTAGGACACAGTCCCCCCCAAAGATAATTAAGAATTTTTGTTGAAAGCATCAATGCACGAGTTACTTTAAAAATATGTCTATTTTTTCTCTTCGCTATGCCGTTTTGATGTGGTGTGTCTACACATGAACTTTGATGAATGATCTTTTTTCTTCAAAAAAATTGTTTAGAACTTGTGCAGAATATTCGCATCCATTATCACTTCAACTATTTGTATTTGGGTATTAAATTGTGTTTGAACCATGTTATAGAAATTTTTTAAAACATGTTATACTTCAGATTTTTCTTTCAGAAAAAGTACATTTTACCCTTGTGTGATAATCAATTAGAGTTATAACCCATCTCTCTCTGGTACATGTACTTTAGATTAGGCCTGTGCACGGTCCGGTCCGGTCCAAAACCGGCCAAAAAACCGGACCGGACCGTTCAAAACGGTTCAAAAAAACTCAAACTGGACCTGACCAAAAAAATGTAAAAACCGGACCGGACCGGACCGTTTTAAATCATCTAGACCGGACCGGACCGTTTTGAACCGTTTGGACCGTTTTGAACCGTTTAGACCGGATCGGACCGGACCGTTTTGGAACGTTGGACCGTTTTGAACCGTTTTACATAATTAAAAAAAATAATAACCATTAATTTTCCACCAAAACACAAACATATAGTCATATATGGGAGTTAAATACATGCACAAATGTCTAATTTGCCTAATTGGACATTAATTTATTTTTTTTATTTTTTTTTATAAATAAACCGGTCCGGTCCGGTTTAACGGTTTTTTTTAAAAAAAAACCAGACCGGACCGGTTGCATTGAGTAAACCGGACCGGGAAAACAAAAAACCGTTTTAAACCGGACCGGCGGTCTAAAAATCACCGGTTCGGTCCGGTTTACGGTTTTTACGGTTTTTTTTGCGCACCCCATATATCACTATGAATGAGTGAAAATGGTTTAGTCCGTTTGTAAGCCGTAGGCGGATAGGAGTTTTTATGATGCTTTGCTAATGCACAAATTTCACAATGAAATAAAGAGGGATTTTTATTAATGAACAAATTAACTACGAAACAAGATATTCAAATCGTGAAAACTAGGATGTTCTAGGCGAAAATGTAACAAATAAATTTCATTATTACTCGGACTTGAAGAACCTTTCAGGCAAGAGATCCATTGATCTTCTTTATTGGAGTACGTCCCGCCGTTTAGAATATATTCTCTAGCATGCCAATCGTCCTCTCCGAGTCCAGCTCTTGAAAAACACAGTGAGATGGTTTCAACTTAGCAACGCATTTTAGGTCTTGAGTTATTTTGCTGATATAGAGAAGATTACAATACAGGTTTGAGACATGTAGAACTTTAGATAAAACCAAAGAGGGTAAGATAATTAAATCTCTAAGTCATGCAATAGCTAAAAAAATTTCATTAGTAATTCTAACTTTCCTATCGCCTGCACAGGGTTTATAGGCGGAAAAAAGGTGGAATTTTCTTTCATGGGATCACTTGCACCTGAATCGATAATTCGGGTTTTTTATTTTTATTTTGAACATATACAGGAAGAAATATAAACTATTTTACTGTTTTGTGAAAAAGAGCATGAAGGGGTATCGGGGTTGGATTATTTTTTAGAGTTTTAGTAGTTTCAGGAGCTGCTCGATTTGGTCCTTGGTGAAAGCTTGCTATCTCGATTTGACTTGCTGCTTTTGCGATGTTTCAGTTGTGGTTTGAATGGCCTTCTCCTACTTCTTCTTTTCTCCGGGCGGCTTCCCATGGATCTTCCAACAAGTTTCTCTCATGTGCCACAACTTTTTACAGTGATCACACCATGGTTTCTTCTTGTTGCCTTCTTTTCCATTCCCTCATACAGAAAGTGCTGAAGTTTCAATTTGATTTACAGGTTCTTCGCAGGATTTGAACATAATCTTCCTTATGTTTTCCTCCAATCGGACCTCAGAGAAAAATTCATGGATCGAGGGTAGTAGGAGTCTCTAAAATATCCTTCCCTTTACATCATGAAGATATATGTTCACACCTGCAAGAAACTTATAAACACGATTGTTTTCCTCGCGTTTTTTTCCGTGCATAATCAGCTGCGCTTTCCCACATATCATTATCGCACTAGTCCGATTCCTGCCACAATGACACCATATAATTGTAGTATATTATCACTTCTCCGTCACCTTGCCTGGATTGCCACAACTTGGTCGGAGTAGATTTCGCAAACTAAATCCTAAACTTCATTCGCCATAAACATGTGGGGCTTTGCAATCGACGATTCCATTAATTTGAGGAGCCAATCTGTGACCAACGAGTTATCTGTTCTCCAGACTTTGTAGCCTTCCTCGTCTTCCTTCAATTTCTACACCTCACCAGTTAGATACGTTAATTTTCCTCTCCCGTCAATATCAAGTTTTACTGGTTGATACCATTCTTGAAAGTTCCGTCCATTTAGTCTATGCCCAGTGATGAGCATAGAGGAATGGATGGCTGACTGAGATGTCTCCATGTGGTTGGCTACAGTGATTGAGGATGAAGATTTTTGACTGGCCGGTGTGTTTTCCATAGGATATGGCGTTTTTTGTTTTTTTGCTCAGAAACCTACAACTCTGATACTATGTAATATAGAGGAATGATAATTGCGTATATTGATCTGAGCCAATTGGCTATTAAATAGTTTGAGAGATAACTAACGATGCATAAAAAATAGGAATATAACTCAAACAACTAGATTTAATCTATCTAATCTAGCTGAGAGATATTTTAGCTATAATCACAGCATGACTAGGTCTAATTACGAATTTCTACATCCAGTCATACTGATGCTTGAAATTTTGAAACATCTATATACGATAAAGAGGAAAGTACGTATATCATAAAACGTTTTCTCTGCACTCTCTCAGTAGGGTAGTCTGAGTCCGTCGTCGTGGCTTCTCCTTCTCCGCTAAGGATGGAAGACCTGTGCGACAAGTGGTCGGAGTTGGGTCTCGAGGAGGACGACGATGGGAATGTTATTGTTTTTGACAAGGAAGAGCTAGGTAACTCTGCTGTTGATCTTTCCGACTGTCTGTTGGGGAGGTTACTAAGGAAAAAAGGCTTCAATAGAAGTGCGCTCAAATCGGTTATGGCAACCGTGTGGCGAACGACAAGAAAATTGGAGGTTCGCGATCACGGGGAAGGAATCTTCTGCTTTCGTTTTGAGAAGTCTGCTGATAAAAAACGGGTTTGGGATTTGGGACCCTGGACTTTTGACAAATCTCTATTGGTCGTGCACGATCCTGAGATTGAGATGGACAATGGTGATGAGTTCCGCTTCGTCGAATTCTGGGTCCAGCTTCACGGGATCCCTTTCAAGTACCGATCAGCGCGAATGGGGGAACTGATCGGCGGGAAGATTGGTCGTACCCCTAAGGTTGAGAATGTTACCGGTCGTTTTCGGAACACCGGAAATTAAAAAACAATTCGATTCCGACCGGGCTTTCCCGGCCGGAAGCCCAACGGGCCCCGGCCCACCAGGCACGAACGCCCCGACGCACCCACGGCCCGGCACGGCCGGTGCGCGCGCACCTGCGCCCCCGGCCCTGAGGCCCAATGGGCCTCGACGCGGCCTATCGCGCCTGGCTCACGCGCACTCCGCGCCCCGGCCTCCCGGCCCGCGCGCGCGCTCCCGCGCGACCCGGCCTCCCCACCCGCGCGCACCACGACACCCCGGCCGAACGCCCCTGCTGCCTCAGCCGAGTGTCCCTGCCACCTCGGCCACCTCAGTCGAGCGCCTTCGCCAGCTCGGCCATCTCGGTCGAGCGCCTTCGCCAGCTCGGCCGCCTCGGTCGAGCACCTTCGCCAGCTCAGCCGCTTTGGCCGAGCATCTTCGTCATCTCGGCTACCCCAGTCGAGCGTTCTTTCCACCTCGGCCGAGCGTTCTTGCCACCTCGGCCGGGCACGCCCGTTGCCGGGCACGCCGCGCCCGACCAAGTCCCGCGCCTGGCGCGCCCCGCGCCCGTCCAGGCGATATGTCCCACGCGCCCTGCGCCCTCTTAGGCGTGAGGCCTCGCGCACCTCGCTCCCGGCCACCCGGTAGGCCTTTCTCCACAACTATAAATACCCCCCCCTTGGGGAAGGAAAAAGGAGACCCGTTTTTGACACAACTTACATCCTGGTTGATGCCAAGAACACTTCTCTTCTCTCGAGAACTCTCTCTCGCCCTCTTGTGACATTTCCAAGAGCGCGCACTCCTCCTCCTCCCTCGGCTCAGAAAGTCAAGGACCCCCCTCCACGAGAGGGAGTACGCTCCTCTTCTGCGACCCGAGCCTCTGCAGTACATACTGCCCTCCTGCTTCTTGGCCCTTGAGCTAGAACTCCGAGCTACGAGCACGCGACCCATCTAAAGCCTTCACTAGAAGCTACGAGCCGGGTCCTACTCTAGAGCCTTGGATTCACAAATCCTCCGAGCCCAGGATAGCCTCCGCACACAAATTGAACTACGTTCTGACCTGATCCCTACTAAAGGGTACGTAGGCAGCCAACCTTTGGGACGGTCACACCCCCCCAAAACACACCTCAAGGTTTGGAGGGTGCAGCTCGGTCTACGAGCTCCCGTTTTTGGCCCGGGCGCGATCACTTGGTCCGGCATTGGATCGAACCGCCCGAGGTATTTAATCGTTGTTCATTTTCGTAAGACAACATTTTGGCGCTAGAAGGAGGGGACTTCCCGACTTACACAGCCCGAAATCCCTTCTACAGTTCGACCCCTTTCTTCTCGACTTGAGAAAGACATGAGTGGTCAACCACCGTTCGTTCTGAGGGCGTGAACAACCCCGAAAACGCAACCGCGGTGAAGAAATACTTCCTGCGCTCCCGAGCGCAAGGCGACGAGGAGTCTCTCAACGACGAGAGCCCCACTCCCTCGCCCCCTCATCTTCAAGACAGTCGGGACGACCGCATCCTTGAGATGGAGGAGAAAATCCGCCAGCTGAAGATAGCCAATGCAAGGTACCACCACCAACTGGCGGGTAAGGCTCCTGCGCACGGCTCCCCCCATGGGGAATCTGAGGACCTCATGGACGAGGGACATGATTATGACCCCGACTATGAAGGCTTGGAAATTTCGGCGGACGTTGAGACTTCTCTCACCAAGGACGGGGAACGCCCTGTTGAGATCGAAGCCGGTCCGTCGAAAACAAAAGCAATACCGGTCTCCTCTCAAGAAGAGACCTCCCGACGTTCAGCCCATGACCGACTCGGTCAAAGAGGCAATGTCAGGGAAGGTACAACGACCCGGCGAGTAAGGCGTGTGGCTCGGAGCTCACACCCCCATACCGCCGGGCCGGATCTTAGAGATCGACTGACCGCCCAACGGAACAACCGTGACGAGGACCTCCGAGAGAGGTTGAGCGCTCGTAAGGGTCACAACCCTACGGCCCCAATCAATGGGGACCCTCGCATGGCTCAAGGGTCGAACGAAAGGTGATAGGTGACTCCTCCTGAACAAGGAGCGACCCCCAACACTGGCCTTGACGTCGTCACCATGATTCACAATCTTCGTAACGAGGTGCGTGACCTGCGTGAAGGCGGTTTGGCCGGTGATACATATGGGGTCGTGGAAGAACATTCATCTCCCTTCACCGCCCAAATCCTTGCTGAGGTGTGCACGGGAAATTCAAACTCCCGAATCTCCCTCCATACAATGGGAAGTCTGATCCCACGTATCACATCCAACATTATGAGACTTGGATGCCGATGCAGGGCGTCTCACCTGGGGCTCTATGCCAGGCTTTTAGTCTTACCCTCACCGGACCCGGTTTCGAGTGGTTTAAGAATCTAAGACCAGGGGGGAGCGTCCAATCGTTCAAAGACCTGAAGGACATGTTCCTGGCACGATTTGCTAGATCCATGGTCCAAAAGAAGACCAAGATGTACTTATGGTCAATCAGGCAAGAGAATAACGAGTCCTTGAGACAGTATCTCACTCGATTTACCACAGAATCGAACAAGGTCGACCGCTTTGACGACAGTGACGCGATTACAGCCATCATCGAGGGCTTGCGCACTGGAGACTTCCTAAAGTCCGTCGTCGGCAGAGTCCCTTCTACGATGGCCGAGTTAATGAACCGAGCCAAAACCTTTATGGGGGTAGAAGATTACCTCGACGGCCGCAGGAGCATCAACCAAAACTCCCGCCGTCGGGACGAGTCCGGCAACGAGCCTGGCAATCCCCGTAAGAGGATAAACAAGGGAGGTCAAGCTTCCGATAGCCGACCCCCTACGTCTCAAAAGCCGCATCTCGCGAGCAATTTCAGAGACTACTCGGGTTACACTCCCTTGAACGCCCCGGTAGAGCAAATCTACGCTGTGGCGCGTGACAAGTTCATCGCTCCGGCTCCGATAAGAGGCAACCCCGCGACTCGCGACCGGTCCCGCTATTACGAGTTCCACCGGGATTACGGTCACACGACCGCTCAGTGCTTCCATCTTAGGAAACAAATTGAGACGTTAATCCAGAAGGGAGAACTCAAAGAGTTTGTCCTTCGCTTGGTAGGAGCGGCGGCCCCCACCGACAACAGGCCACAGCCTGAAAAAGGTGGAGGGACCAACCCAAACACCGACCGCACGGCGGTCACAGCTACGGCTGATGCGCAACTCCACGTCGTCACCACCATACTAGGTGGCTTGCAAGACGGGGACTCGGCCCGGCAAAGGAAAAAGCTCCTCAGAGCTGCCTCCCATGAAGGCCTTGCCGGGCAGGTTAACCTCACCTACGAGGAACCTCCGTCCGTACCTTACGAGATGATACAATTCACCAATGAAGAGGCCAAGCGAGGTGTGCACCCGCACAATGACGTTATAGTCCTTAAGGCCCAGGTGGCCAACAACTTGGTAAAAAGAGTTCTTATTGATAACTGCAGCGCGGCCGATATAATCTTTAAGACCATTCTCGAGCGAATGAAGCTCGGGGGGCTCCGCCCTGTCCCAACTCAGACACCCCTGTTTGGGTTCACATGAGAAAAGGTCATGACTGAAGGAATCATTGATTTACCAGTCACCTTCGGAACTGCCGGAGGCATCGAAGTCGTTCACATGGTCCCCTTTCTTGTGGTCGACCAGGAGTCGCCCTACAATGTTATCATTGGGCGACCCACGTTGAACAGACTAAGGGCTATCACGTCCACTTATAACATATTAGTGAAATTCCCCACCGAAGAGGGAATTGGCGTCATGGCCGGTGATCAGACCCAGGCGAGGATATGCTACGTCCAAGGCGTGGACGGCAAGTCCGCTGAATAAAGGGTTAACACGATCTACCAGCTGGAAGACGACTACCCGTGTGATCAAAAAGATGCACGGTAACTCGGGAAATTAGACCCCCGCGACGATATCGAGAGGTTGAAAGTTGACACCCCCGATGATCTCACTTCGATCGTTCTCGACGAAGCTAAACCTGACCAGGTAGTAACGATCGGTGCAAAACTCCCTCTCGCCATCAAAACTCAGCTCGTGTCCTTCCTTCGGGAGTTTAAGGATGTCTTTGCATGGACACATGCAGACATGCCCGACATAGACCCCGATGTGATTGTGCACCGATTGAATGACGATAAAACCATCGCTGAAAAGGTACAAGCTAGACGTGCGTTCAACCCCGAACGGTACCTAGCAATAAACGAGGAAGTCGAAAAACTTCTCTCCGTTGGTTTCATCCGAGAAGCCAAGTACCCAAAGTGGGTGGCCAATGTGGTCATGGTCAAAAAGCCCAACGGGAAGTGGTGCATTTGCATAGATTACAAAGATCTCAACAAAGCCTGCCCGAAGGATTGCTTTCCACTCCCACGCATCGAACAACTGGTCGACGCCACGGCAGGACATGAACTCCTAAGTTTCATGGACGCCTACTCGGGCTATAACCAGATACGAATGCACGAGCCCGATCAGATCAAGACAACCTTTGTCACTGATCGCGGCCTCTACTACTACAAGGTCATGCCTTTCGGCCTTAAGAATGCAGGAGCTACTTACCAACGTTTGGTAAACCGGATCTTTGCCGACCTAATCGGCAAGACCATGGAAGTATACGTGGACGACATGCTCGTTAAAAGCCTGTTGGCTACCAACCACGTAGACAACCTAAGGGAGATGTTCTTAATCCTCCGCCGGTAAAAATGAAGCTCAACCCCAACAAATGTGTGTTCGGGGTCGAGTCCGGGAAGTTCCTAGGCTACATAGTTAGCCGTCGAGGTATCGAAGCGAACCCCGAGAAAATCAAGGCACTCCTTGACATGAAGTCCCCGCGACGTGTCAAGGAGGTCCAAAGTATGACCGGTCGGATTGCCGCCCTAGCGCGTTTTGTGGCCAAAGCAACCGACAAGTGTCAACCGTTCTTCAAAGCAATTAAGAAGACGGACGGCTTTGAATGGACGGACGAGTGCGAAAAGGCCTTCCAAGAAATGAAGGCCTACTTCAGGAAACCTCCGTTCCTCTCCAAGCCAAAAGAAGGCGAGACGCTTTATGTCTACCTCGTCGTCTCCGAACGAGCTGTGAGCGCTGTGCTGATCCGTGAAGAAGATAGGGCTCAATGGCCCATCTTCTACATAAGCAAAGCCCTACTTGACGCCGAAACGCGTTATACAGAGATAGAGAAGCTCTCTCTTGCTCTCCTCGTAGCCGCCAAAAAGCTATGCCCATACTTCCAGGCTCACCCAATCGTTGTCCGGACCGGGCACCCAATCGGTAAGGCTCTTCAAAAGGGAACATCGACTCGCATGGCGATCTGGTCCCAAGAATTGAGCGAGTACGGGATTGAGTTTCATCCGCGGTCGGCAATAAAGGCTCAAGCCTTAGCTGATTTCGTAGCAGACTTCTCCTACACTCCCGACATGGGAAGAGCAGAAGACAGCTCGACCGACAACTTGTCGGCTCGAAAGAGAAAGGTCGACCCTACGGGTCCCATCTGGGAACTACACGTGGACGGAGCGTCTAATGCCCAAGGAGCAGGCGCCGGCGTGATTCTGACAAACCCCGACCGGGAAAAGTTACGCTACGCCCTCCACTACGGATTCCAGGCCTCCAACAATGAGGCCGAGTACGAAGCCCTCATCGTAGGTCTAGAGCTCGCTCAGAAGCTCGACGTACAGAATTTACGAATACACTGTGACTCGCAGTTAATCGTAAATCAGGTTAAAGGCGACTACGTTGCCAAAGAACCTAACATGATCGCCTACTTGGCAAAGACAAATGCCAAGCTAGATGCCTTCTCCTGGTTCGAGATCGTCCAGATCCCACGAGAAGAGAACTCCGAGGCCGACGCCTTAGCTCGCCTCGGATCCGGTATCCCCGAAGACGGGTTGGGAACCATCCCAATCGAGTCTCTCTCGCGACCATCCGTCTCACGTGACGAGGTAGGAACGATTGAGAGCGCCGCTCATCCAACTTGGATGACCCCGCTTACGGACTTCTTGCGAAGAGGGGTACTTCCCGAAGACCGCAAAGAAGCCGAAAGGCTAAAAGCCCTCGCATCCAAATACGTGTTGAGAGGTGAAGCCTTATACAAGCGCGGGTATTCAACCCCGCTGCTCCGATGTCTCAACAGCGTCGAGTCGACCAACGTCCTCCACGAGATCCATGAAGGCCTCTGTGGAAACCACGCCGCTGGAAGGTCTCTCGCGCTCAAGCGCTTCGACAAGGCTATTTCTGGCCAACAATGAAAAAAGACGCCTACGACTGGGCGAGAAAGTGCGACAAGTGTCAACGTTTCTCCAACGTTCCACGACAGCCGCCATCTCCCCTAAGTAGCATCGTTGTTCCATGCCCCTTCGCAAAATGGGGGGTGGATATTATCGGCAAGCTTCCCAAAGCTCCGAGACAATACGAATACGCCATCGTCGCTATCGACTACTTCACCAAGTGGGTCGAAGCCGAGCCTCTGGCCAGGATCACTGAGGCCAACACTACGAACTTCATCTGGAAGTCCATAATATGTCGCCACGGCATCCCCGCGTCAATCGTGACCGATAACGGCGCGCAGTTTGACAACGCGAGGGTTAGAGAGATCTGCGCCCAACTAGGGATAAGCAAGACATTCTCATTCCCGCGACATCCACAAGCTAATGGCCAAGTGGAAGCCGTCAACAAGACGATTAAGAGCAACCTCAAGAAAAAGCTCGAAGCCAAAAAAGGCGCCTGGGCCGAGGAACTGCCTTTCATCCTATGGGCCTATCGAACGACCGTTCGAAACGCCACCGGAGAGACCCCCTTCTCCCTAGCTTTTGGGGTTGAAGCGGTGGTCCCCATGGAATTAGAAGTCCCCACCTATCGGGTTGACACTTTCGACGAAAAAGAAAATGAGGAAGCCATACGCCTCGAACTGGATCTAGTCGACGAGAAAAGATCCGAGGCTCTCACCAGGCTCGCTGCACAAAAATGAAAGGTCGAGAGATACTACAACGCCAAAGTCAAAAGGCGGATCTTCGCCGTCGGCAGCCTTGTACTCAGACGCTGTACTCCTTGAGTCGAGCTCAAGTTCGCTCTTCGAGTCGAGCTCGCTCCTCCAGTCGAGCTCGCTCCTCGAGCTCAAGTTCGCTCCTCAAGTCGAGTTCGCTCCTTGAGTCGAGCTCAAGTTCGCTCTTCGAGTCGAGCTCGCTCCTCCAGTCGAGCTCGCTCCTCGAGCTTAAGTTCGCTCCTCAAGTCGAGTTTGCTCCTTGAGTCGAGCTCAAGTTCGATCCTGAAGTCGAATCCGCTCCTTGAGTCGAGTCAAGTTCGCTCTTCGAGTCGAGCTCGTTCCTCCAGTCGAGCTCGCTCCTCGAGCTCAATTCGCTCCTCAAGTCGAGTTCGCTCCTTGAGTCGAGCTCAAGTTCGCCCTTCGAGTCGAGCTCGCTCCTCCAGTCGAGCTCGCTCCTCGAGCTCAAGTTCGCTCCTCAAGTCGAGTTCGCTCCTTGAGTCGAGTTCAAGTTCGCTCTTCGAGTCGAGCTCGCTCCTCCAGTCGAGCTCGCTCCTCGAGCTCAAGTTCGCTCCTCCAGTCGAGCTCGCTCCTCGAGCTCAAGTTCGCTCCTCAAGTCGAACCCGCTCCTTGAGTCGGGTCAAGTTCGCTCTTCGAGACGAGCCCGCTCCTCCAGTCGAGCTCGCTCCTTGAGCTCAAGTTCGCTCCTCAAGTCGAGTTCGCTCCTTGGGTCGAGCTCAAATTCGCCCGTCGAGACGAGCTCGCTTCTCAAGTCGAGCTCGCCCCTCAAGTCGAGCTCGCTCCTCAAGACGAGCCCGCTCCTTAAGTCCGGTTCGCCCCTCGAGTCGAGCTCGCTCCTCGGGACGGGCTCCGAGTACGCAAAGTCGGCTGGCACTCGCGCCAAACCTACGCATCTCCAGGAGTCGAGCTCGCTCCTCGAGTCGAGCTCGCCCCTCAAATCGAGCTCGCTCCTTGAGCCCAACTCTCTCCTCGAATTGAGCTCGCCCTTCGAGTCGAGCCCTGAGTCTACGAGTCGATTGATACTCCTCGTGCCGACTCTTCAAAAATAAAACAAAAGATGCCGGCCTAATCCGGCGCAACCGCGTTCGCTCACCCCAGAGTGAGCAGGCCCAAAAGACGTCGGCCTAACCCGACGCACAAGGCCTAAGTCCCCCACGGGGGCACAAACTTAGGAAGCTCGGACCCCGACGGTCCTTCGTGCATACGGGTTCGAGTAAAACATCGGCCTTCCCGGCGTGCCGTAAGACGCGTAAAGGCGCAGGTGAAAGACGTCTTCCGAGACGCATGTAAGTCGCGTAAAGGAGCTGCCTCAAACCCTAAAAGGCCAAATTTGAGCCAAACTAAGGTTCGCTAGCCTTAGGGCACGAACACCAAAGGACGCCGGCCTAACCCGGCGCGTGTGGTTTGAGTAAAAGACGCCGGCCTAACCCGGCGCAACCGCGTTCGCTCACTCCAGGGTGAGCGAGCCCAAAAAGACGTCGGCCTAACCCGACGCACCCGCGTTCGCTCACTCCAGGGTGAGCGGGCCCAAAAAAAAAAGACGCCGGCCTAACCCGGCGCACCCGTGTTCCGACGCTCAAGGGCGCGAACACCTAAAAAGACGCCGGCCTAACCCGGCGCACCCATGTTCCGACGCTCAAGGGCGCGAACACCTAAAAAGATGCCGGCCTAACCCGGCGCACCCATGTTCCGACGCTCAAGGGCGCGAACACCTAAAAAGACGCCGGCCTAACCTGGCGCACCCATGTTCCGACGCTCAAGGGCGCGAACACCTAAAAAACGCCGGCCTAACCCGGCGCACCTATGTTCCGACGCTCAAGGGCGCGAACACCTAAAAAGACGTCGGCCTAAACCCGACGCAAAGCGCGTTCGCTTGCTTCAAGGCACGAACCCAAAGACGCCGGCCTTACCCGACGAGCTCGGTCGCTCAAACAGCGCGAGCTCAAAGACACCGGCCTTACTCGGCGAGCTCGGTCGCTCAAGCAGCGCGAGCTCAAAGACGCCGGCCTTACCCGGCGAGCTCGGTCGCTCAAGCAGCGCGAGCTCAAAGACGCCGGCCTTACCCGACGAGCTCGATCGCTCAAAGCAGCGCGAGCTCGAAGACGCCAGCCTAACCTGGCGAGCTCGGTCGCTTAAAAGCACGGGCTCCAAAAGATGCCGGCCCAACCCGGCGCGACTTACACGTCCAGTCGCCAATGGCACGGATGCAAAGCCCCCGGGGACTACCCGGTACGACCGCTTCGATCGCCGAAAGGCACGAAGCGAAGTCACTAGGCCACGATAAGCCCACAAAGAAGGCACATGCGAGTAAAAAAGTGCTCGAAAAATGAGATATGCATTCAACATGAAAGCAACAAAAATGTCTCGTAAATAAAAAGAGCCACAGCTCTGATAAACACGTGCTGAACAAAAGTGCGTGAAAAGTAAATCCTAGAAAAGGAAAAGAAACAAAGCGCTAAACATACGCGCTGAAAAAGAAAGCCATCTCGGCTCAAGGAGTACCCTCGTCCAACAGAGGGAACAAAGTGTCGAAGAAATCAAAAGTAACCCCCCGGGCCTCGTTCTCGGCCGTGGTCGCGTCTCGACACTCCACTGCTCCGGCACGACGGGCTTCCTCGATCCCTATGTCGTAGTCATCCTGCAAGTCGGACGCTCTCCGCTCCGCTTCAGCAATCCGGGACGAGAGTCGAGCGTTTTCCTCCGCCAGAGAGTCGCGCTCGTGCTCCGCCCTAACTCGCGCCGCCTCGCTCGAAATAAGCTGGCGGTGCGACGTCTCCAAGGCGTCGGATCGAGAGTCCAGCTGCCTCCGAAGGTCGGTAACCTCAGTGCGAAAAATCTCCGCTGATCGGGTCGCCACCTCGCCAGCTCGCCGCTCTTCATTTAGCTCGCTCGCCATCTTGGCCACTGACAGTTGGGCTCCGTCGCACAAGCCTTGTGCGATCTGGAGTTCCACCCTGGCTTCACGGAGCTGGTCTCGAAGCGTCTCGGTCTCCGCCCCCGGGTGCGAACCTCGCTTGACCTCAGCCAACCTAGCCTTCGTCCGGGGGAGCTCCTCCAGGGATGCCCCTATGCGCCGGATGAAGTCATGCAAAATCCTGTCGCTTTGCACGGCCCTTGCATACGCCTGCGACGACAAAGAAGCAAAGGTTAAAACTAAAAACCTACGCTTACAATAAAAGCAGAAGTACTGACCCTCTGAGCGTCGGTAACGCCCGCCTAGAAGAAGGCGATGTCACCCTTCGACACCACGCCCTTCCACCAGGATAGTGGGGATCCCTCGAGGTGGCGAAAACAGTCCCCTCGGGCCTCTATCGCCTCCAGCTCCACCGCCGAGTTCGCCCTCTTGGGTTCGGAACGCTCATCGGGAGGTGCCGATGTCGAAGCCCTCTTCAAAGAAGCCCGAGACTCCGGTTCGACTAGACCGGCGGGTTCGACGAGCTCGCCCTTCGCCTTGCAGTCAGCGACCATAGAGCGAATCTCCGCCATTGACTCGGGGTCACGAGAAGCAAGGGCCTGCCTCCTAGCTTGCCTCCTTGCAGCTACACAAAACAAAGTGACAAAGGTCAGGTTCCTGTCAAAACAACAAGTTTTGCAAAACCATAAAGGTACCTCGGGAAGTAGGAGCGGCTGATTGAGCCTCGTGACTCGGGGGCCTGCTCGCCCGGAGCGCCTCCTCGGTGCCCGGAGCAAAGGTAGGGAACCACCCGGTGAGCGCCATCAGCTCGGGGGAATGGAACCGCTCGCCAGCCTTGCGGGCTTCCGATATCCCCAATATTTCTCTCACAAAGGGAAGCTCCGCTGCCCCCTCGTAAGTGGAAAGTCGGCCATGCGGCCGAAGTGAAGGGGCACCTCGCCGAAAGCGTCCGAGGTGACCCATACCCACGCCCGGCGGCTAGGCGGGTCACAATCTTCGACCAGCCTCACGTTGCCCTGGGAACGGGCCATATGGAATCTCGGCTGCCTCGGCGCCGGGAAGACGGCGACCAGGTTACGGAAGTCGTCCACGGTCATGGCACGCTGCGTCTGGCAATGCCACTCCATGAAGCATGTGGCCAACAGGCGATAGAACGTCGTGCTCATCTGACATGCATGGACCCCGAGCCGGGTCAAGATCTGCTGGACGATCGCGGGGAACGGGAGACGCAACCCGCAGACAAGACTCCCGATCGTCACGGCCGCATACCCGTCCCTGGGGCGGGAGGGCCTGTCCTCGGGGGCAGGTCTAAGCAGCCCCACAAAGGGAGGGATGTTATACGCCTCCCGAAGCGTGCCAAAGACTCGGGAAGTGAGCGTGCTCGTGGCGTCGATTCCCTTGCAGTCTAGGCCGACGGCGGCAACAGAGTCGTCTACTCCGTACATACGAGTCCTCTCCAAAGATCGCGCGTAGGTGTAACCCGAAGCCTCCGCGGACTCGAGGGCCGGCCATACCGTCGCCAACACCCGCCATCACGTTTCTCCTCCCCCGTCGCGGGAGGAACCTCCGAGTCCTCCTCAAGAGCCTCAGAGCCCGACCCTTGGGGATCATCGGAGTAAATCTCGTCGAAGAAAGACTCGGACGGCACAATCGCAAGCTCTTCACCCCGCTGCTTGAGCAGGGGGGCGTCAAAGGACGCCTCGCGGGAGACCAGGTTGATCACCAACCTTGACGAACGCGGGCCCTTGGGCCCCTCGTCCTCCCCTTCGGGGCCGCACCTGGTAAGTGGGCCGCTCCCGGGTCCCGCCAGCTCAGCGATCGCCGCGGCATCGGTCTCCAACTCCATGAGCCATTGGTCGGCCGCGCCAAAGTCTTCCTCGACGAAGATGGGAATCCCGTCGAGCTCCTCAAAGGGACCCTTGGCTGCCCCCCCGAAATTTGGGAGAGGGCAGATAGGGTCGACCTCGGGATCATCAACACGGGGAACAAGCTCACTCCCCATCAAGAAAAAGAAAAGAAAAAAAAAGAGAAGGTCAACTGCCCGGGGGGAATTTCAAAGTCAAAAGAATTTTTTCGATCACCCGCGGGCCGCCAGTATAAACAAAAGAGAGCGGGAGCTCTCCTATTTATATAGAGGAAGGAGCAAACCCTACTCCTTCCCCCTGCGCGCGCGACACAAGGCCCGGCCCGTGGGCCAGCCTCGCGCGCGCGCCAGTTCCCCAGCGCCAGGTCGCGCGCGGGTCTTGCGGTCCGACCGGCCCGGTCCGGCCCCCAGGGGTCCGACCACAAGAGATATGCGTGCGGACGATCACATGTGATCGAAGGTAAAAATACCTCAACGCCCTTCTCTTTTCTAAAAGTTCACGACTTACGTCCCGTAAGCCGTAAACTTGGGGGGCTAATGTTACCGGTCGTTTTCGGAACACCGGAAATTCAAAAACAATTCGATGTCGGCCGGGCTTTGCCGGCCGGAAGCCCAACGGGCCCCGGCCAACCAGGCCCGAACGCCCCGATGCGCCCACGGCCCGGCACGGCCGGTGCGCACGCACCTGCGCCCCCGGCCCTGAGGCCCTCGGCCCAATGGGCCTCGGCGCGCCCTATCACGCCTGGCTCATGCGCACTCTGCGCCCCGGCCCGCGCGCGCTCTCCCGCGCGACCTGGCCTCTCGGCCCGCGCGCACCTCGACACCCCGGCCGAACGCCCCTGCTGCCTCAGCCGGGTGTCCCTGCCACCTCGGCCACCTCGGTCGTCCGCCTTCGCCAGCTCGGCCACCTCGCTCGAGCGCCTTCGCCAGCTTGGCCGCCTCGGTCGAGCACCTTCGCTAGCTCAGCCGCTTTGGCCGAGCATCTTCGTCAGCTCGGCCACCCCGGTCGAGCGTTCTTTCCACCTCGGCCGACCGTTCTTGCCACCTCGGCCGGGCATGCCCGCTGCCAGGCACGCCGCGCCAGGCCAAGTCCCGCGCCTGGCGCGCCCCGCGCCCATCCAGGCGATATGTCCCACGCGCCCTGCGCCCTCTTAGGCGTGAGGCCTCCCGCACCTCGCTCCCGGCCACCCGGTAGGCCTTTCTCCACAACTATAAATACCCCCCCCCCTTGGGGAAGGAAAAAGGAGACCCGTTTTTTACACAACTTACATCCTGGTTGATGCCAAGAACACTTCTCTTCTCTCGAGAACTCTCTCTTACCGTCTTGTGACATTTCCAAGAGCGCGCACTCCTCCTCCTCCCTCGGCTCAGAAAGTCAAGGACCCCCCTCCACGAGAGGGAGCGCGCTCCTCTTCTGCGACCCGAGCCTCTGCAGTACGTACTGCCCTCCTGCTTCTTGGCCCTTGAGCTAGAACTCCGAGCTACGAGCACGCGACCCCTCTAAAGCCTTCACTAGAAGCTATGAGCCGGGTCCTACTCTAAAGCCTTGGGTTCACAAAGTCTCCGAGCCCAGGATAGCCTCCCCACACAAATTGAACTACGTTCTGACCTGATCCCTACTAAAGGGTACGTAGGCAGCCAACCTTTGGCACAGTCA
This sequence comes from Urtica dioica subsp. dioica, assembly GCF_054948205.1. Classification (NCBI taxonomy): domain Eukaryota; kingdom Viridiplantae; phylum Streptophyta; class Magnoliopsida; order Rosales; family Urticaceae; genus Urtica; species Urtica dioica. The sequence goes on along the minus strand of NC_142756.1, from coordinate 58,980,627 downwards.
CACCCCCCCAAAACACACCTCAGGGTTTGGAGGGTGCAGCTCGGTCTACGTGCTCCCGTTTTTGGCCCGGGCGCGATCACTTGGTCTGGCCTTGGATCGAACCTCCCGAGGTATTTAATCGTTGTTCATTTTCGTGCGACAACAGAGAAGACCAGGGACGGAAGGGTCTATGGCGAGTTCATCCGGGTTCGCATCGCCATCGATATTGGACAGCCTCTAAGGAAAGGGGTTTTTATCAAGCTCGGTACTGAAGATGAGAAGTCTTGGGTTGCTTTCCGGTACGAGAAGCTCGGTGATTTCTGCTTTGTCTGTGGGTGGCTCGGTCACGGCGAGTCCGAGTGCCACGAAAAGGGTGAGGCCACCAGCAATAGCGGGAAGGCTCCTTTCGGGGCTTGGCTATGTGGTGAGACCCCTCACAAGCCTGGCTTCGGCACTTGGACCTTTAACGGGACAAGAACGCCTCCTGATAAAGGATGGACGGGCCCTGAATCGAGCTCGATGAGGTCATATCCGGAACCCCCCAACATAGGGACTAAAGATAGGGGTGCTAATACGGAGACTCGCCGTGGGAAGGAGAGACGACCGGAGACGCGTGAACGGAGGGAAGGCCACCGGTCTGAGAAGGGGGGTTCTACGCCGATGGAGACTGAGGCCACGGACGCGCCGAGTGGGTCCCAGGACATGGCGACGGAAGAAAGCGTCCCGGCATCGAAAGTGGGTGTGACTATACCAGCTGAGGCTTCGAGCGAGGCGAATGGGCTTGGGTCTAAGTTCCCGACGACTCGTGCCACTCCGACGGTGGGCGCGGCCCCGACGGCTGGTCCGACGAAGGTAGGTTCTGAGAAGAGCTGATCTGGGCATGTGACTCCGATCCCTGGTGTCACCCCGACGCTGGACACGGCTCCGACGCCTGTCCCGATGAAGGTTAGATTTGAGACGCGCGGGTCTGCTACGCCGATGACGCTTGACACGGCTCCGACGCCTGGCCCGACGAAGAATAGATCTGAGACGCGGGGGTCTGCTATGCCGGTGCCAGAAGCCAGTCCGTCGCGGGGCGGTACTCCGCCGCCGGACCCGAAGAAGAAAAAGTCTTCGGCGGGTCGTCTTCACGCCTGGAACAAAGGCAACTTCGTGGCGTCCGAGATTCCTTACCCAAAAGAGGTAGGAAAAACCTGCCCTAAGCATAAGGGAGAGGGTTATGGGGCGGTTTTGGGTGGGACTGTAGCCAACGTCTCTTTGGAGCAGGTGAGGCTCTCAGGAGATATGGGAAAGACTGATGGCTCTGAGGAAATGACCTACTTTTTTTAGGGAGTCGGTGAAATGGAGAGTATACATGTTGGCTCAGCAGGCCTGAGTCCAAAGTGGGGCCTACGCTTCTTTTTGAAGATGTTGACCATGTGGAAGACCTAGACAATCCTGATGGGCCGAGGGTGAATATGCCCAACAGGAATGGGATTTTAGTCCTTGGGATGGATATTAATCCTGGGCCTCCCCTTGTGACTCCGAATCTACATCATGGGCCTCATTTCACTCCGGGTTCTGGCTTTGGTGGGCCCCCTACTCAGACTGCCCAGGGCACTTTTGGGCTGGCTGCCACCAAGGAGGCTAGTGGGGTCACAAAGACAAGACACCTTGGGCCCAGACCTGGCAGAAAGTGTGGCCCAGGGGTGGCAAGAAACTCGGCGGTGACGAGTGGTGTAGTGACAGGAGAGAGCGAAGGCGGGTCCGGTAAAAGGAAATCGAACGAGAGGATGAGGATTGGCAGCGTAAAGAAGATGGTGCGCATGTTTGAAGCCGGTGGCGGAGGGATCAGCGAGGGGATCCTCCACGTCTCGACGGACTCTTCGGTAAGTCCACCTTTTTCCTCTCATACTCATTTATTACAGTTTGATATAGGACGCATAGACTTATTTTCAGCTACACCAGCCCTTGGGGATAGAGACCATTTTTCCGATACTCAAGAACTAGGGGATAGAAACGTTCTTTTTGTCACACATGACCTAGGGAGGGGAGGCCTATTTTCTGTTACCCGAGTACTTTGGGAGTTTCTAGTTCACTGGATTCGACCTTAGTAGTTACTGATGAGAGAACGGGGCCCTCGAGAGCGAGGGCCGCCGAACACGATGATAGGCGTTATATGGAACGTCCAGGGGTTGGGTAACCCCGGGACGAGGTCAGCCCTTCTTGCTCACGTTCGAGACCATAGTCCCGATTTTATTTTTCTTTCGGAGACTAGACTACGCGTGAGGGGGCTGAAAGGGTGAGAGTGTTGTTGGGTTTCGATGGTTATATGACGGTGGACTGTCTTGGTAGGAGTGGAGGCTTGATGTTACTTTGGAAAGAGGCTGTGAGATTCCTACTCGGGACATTTTTGAGATTTCACATTGAGGGAGATCTAGTTAACGAGCTTGGTGAGAGATGGAGATTTGTGGGGATCTACGGGGATCCAGTGAGCGCCCAAAGGAGGCATACTTGGGAGCTTCTTCGTCGCCTCCGGAGCTCTTGTACGGGTCCTTGGTTAGTTGGGGGCGACATGAACGAAGTTGCCTCCAACTCTGAGATTAGAGGAGGCAGAGACAGAGCACCCGGCCTGTTATCAGCATTCAGAGAGATGATTTTGGATTGCGACATCCACGACTTAGGTTTCGAGGGAGACCCTTTCACCTGGCGCAGAGGAGATATAGAGGAACGTCTTGATAGATGCCTTGCGAGTCACGAGTGGAGTGATCTCTTCCCTTCGGCCACTGTTCGACACTTGAGTTTCTGGAGTTCGGATCATAGACCACTACTCCTGCTTACTGCGGGATTCAGAGACCGCCGGCAGAGCAGGAGGCCGAGGCGTTTCTTCTTTGAGGAGTCTTGGATAGGAGAGCCAGAGTGTGACGAGCGGATCCGTAGAGCTTGGGGGTCGGGCCAGAGTGGTGATCAAAGTACGAGTTTAGCTTATGCGATCAGTCAGTGCAGACAGAGCCTCTCTTTCTGGGGCGGGGAGAGGAACATAGAGATCAGAGACATGATCGAGAAGCAGAAGAAGATCGTTGAGCTTGCGGGACGATCGGGCCCGGATTTCTGTATGGAGTCCTTCAGACGGGAGGAGAGACAGCTTGACGCCTTAGTAAAGAAGGAGGAGCAGTACTGGAGACAAAGGAGCAGAATGTCCTGGATGCGGTCCGGGGATAAGAATACGAAGCTTTTTCACCGTAAGGCCTCTGCTAGGAGAAAGAGGAACGCCATCAGAGGTTTGGAGGACGAACACGGGGTTTGGCGTAGTGGATACACTGAGATTGTGATGATCGTCTCTAGTTACTTTGGTGACATTTTCTCTTCAGCGAGGCCTTCTTCGCAGAGTATTGAGTTAGTTTCTGCGGGCGTACAGCCTAGGATCTCGGGGGCGTTGAACGCCGAGTTGGAGCGCCCTTTTGAACCAGGGGAGGTAAAAAAGGCGCTTTTCTACCAGCGATTTTCTACCAGCGATATTGGGACATAGTTGGCGAGTCGGTCTTGAAGACCTGCCTTGGGATTCTTAACGACGGGGATGCGGTGGCCACCATTAATGATACTGTGGTCACCCTCATCCCCAAAGTAGAGGACCCGAGACGAGTCAGCGACTTCAGACCGATTAGCCTGTGCAATGTGATCTATAAGATAGTGGCCAAGTGCTTGGTCAATCGTCTTAAGATCACGATGCACGATGCTATTTCTGAGTCCCAGAGCGCTTTTGTAGGCGGTAGACTGATCTTCGATAATGTCATGGTTGGATTCGAGGCTCTCCATACGATGAAGCGAAAACGCTTTGGAAATGGAAAGTGTGCGTCTCTCAAGCTTGACATGGCGAAGGAATTCGACAGGGTCGAGTGGGACTACCTGGAGTCGATGATGTTGAGACTGGGATACAGCATGCAGTGGGTGCACCTTATCATGAGATGTGTTACCTCAGTCAGATTTGCTTTCAACATCAACGGCTCCACCCGGGGCAGTGTGACCCCTTCCAGAGGCCTCCGCCAGGGGGACCCTCTTGCTCCTTTTTTATTCCTCTTCTGCTCTGAGGGCCTCTCGAGCCTCTTTCGAGCGAGCGAGGATGCTGGAGTGATTTCAGGAGTCCGATTCCGAGATCTACACGTGTCTCACCTTCTTTTCGCGGATGATAGCATGGTATTCTGTCGAGCAATACCTGACGAGTCCAAGAGGGTTACAGACATTTTACGGACTTATTCAGAGGCCTCGGGCCAGATGGTAAACTTTCAAAAGTCCGATGTCTATTTCAGTACGGAAGGTAGCGATGAGGAGGGTGCGGCTTTGGCTCAGATCCTAGGAGTTCGGAGATCGAAGTGCCATAAACGATACCTGGGACTTCCCGCGTTCACAGGTCGGAGGACGATGGAGCTCTTTGGGTTTATGAGAGACCGTGTCTGGGAAAAGATTAAGAGTTGGAACGGCCTCTCCCTCTCGCAGGCTGGCAGAGAGGTACTCATTAAGTCCATTCTTCAGTCAATTCCCAGCTACGTGGCATCATGCCACAAGATCCCGCTGCGTTTGATTAGGGACATCCATTCGGCAATTGCCAGATTCTGGTGGGGGGGGTGGAACGGCGACGAGGAAGATCCACTGGTGCAAGTGGGAGGACCTCACGCGACACAAGTCAGTGGGAGGGATGGGCTTCAGAGATCTGGAGAAGTCCAACCAGGCCCTTCTGGCTAAGAATGTCTGGAGACTTCTCAGGAGACCGGATAATCTGGTAGCCCGAGTCTATAGACTGAGCTACTTCCTCGATGGTGATATTATGACGGCTCATCCAGGCTCGTGTAGCTCATCCATGTGGCGCAGTCTTCTTTGGGGACGTGAGATCATTCAGTCCGGCTCGAGATGGCGGATCGGGGACGGGGAGTCTGTGTTGGTCATGGGCGACAGTTGGGTTCCTAGGGACAGACCTGCCACCTGGATTGATCCCCCTTGGATCCCCCCCGATATGCGGGTAGCTGAGCTTATGAGATTCGATGGTAGTTGGGACGTCGATCTTATTACAGCGATGTTCGGGGCGGAGGACGCTGCTGCGATCTTGAGCATCCTGTCTGGTGGTGAGGGTATTCCTGACGTACGTCGCTGGCATTTCACTGAGGACGGAGAGTACTCCGTCATGAGCGGTTAGAGTGTAGCGATGGAGAGAGCCAGTACTCCGGCCGCCAGCTCTTCAGATCCGACGGTGATGGAGAGGTGGTGGACGAAGTTCTGGCAGCTGAGAGCCCCTCCTAAGGTGAAACTCTTCTGTTGGCGAGTCTGTTTAGGCCAGATTCCGGCCAGAGCAGTCTTAGCCAAGAAGAGGATTACCTCTGACGACAACTGCCCTGTTTGTCAAGAGGCGAGAGAGACAGTTTTCCACGCGATTTGGGGTTGCAGGTGGAGCAGAAGAGTCTGGAAGGAGGTGGGCTTCGGCCACATTCTTCCGCCTTTCAGAGACGGCGATGTTTTCGACGCTATCCTCAGAGTGATGGAGATCCTTGAGGTTCGTTTCCATGAGCTTTTCATTACTAATATCTGGGAACTTTGGAACCACAGGAACAATGTCTTAGCCGGGAGATCAGCTTTGAGCAAGCCACAGCTAGTCCAGTGGACAGTGAGCTTCCTCGAGGAGTACAGAGCGGCTACGGTTGGGGAGACTCCGACGAGCACGAGGGTGACTACGACCCCCAGATGGACCCCCCCTAGGGACGGGACCTTCTCGATTAACGTCGACGCGGCACTCGCTCGCGACCGTGGAGGCTTCGGTGTCGGTTGTATAGTTCGAGACCACACCGGAGAGGTGATCGCCTCGCAGACGCTTTTCCTGGCTAGGGGGTTCTCCCCCCAGCTTGCGGAAGCGTATGCTGTCCTCCAAGGCATAGAGCTAGCTCGAAGCGTTGGTGGCAGGAGAGCGGAGATCCATTCTGACTGCTTGGGGGTGGTGAGGATGATCAATAAGGGCGTGACGACTGCAACAGAGCTTGGGACGATCTTGAACCGCATCTTCAGAGAGGTGAGGGAGCTTGAGGTTTTTCGCATTATGCATATTTCTCGTCTTTGTAATGTTGCAGCGCATAACCTAGTGCGCTTTGCGGTTAACCATCACTCGTCTTTGACCTGGCTGGGTTTAGTCCCGCCTTGTTTGGAGGAGGCTATTAGGGCCGATGATCGCTGATGGGAATTTTCTTAACTAAAGAAAAATTCTACACGACGCAAGCGAACGTGTCGTCAAGTAATAGAGTGCAAAAGCACGGATATCGATCCCGCAAGGACTCTAGACTATTTCTGAAACAAACTCACTAGATTTCTTTTTTGAGTTATGAAAATGAAAAATGGGGGTTTTTGATTGTTTTGAGAACAAGATGAAATGTAAACAAGAGTGAAAACAATATTTAAACACAAGTTAAAAGGACGGGGCACGATTTTGTTATTTCATCGAGTCGGTCGGTCAAGATACGATTCTAAGCTCGGGTTTAGAGTGTTAAAACTTAGTCTCAATCCCTTCTATAGCATTCACTAATCTCTCTCGAGTCTTTAGGATTCTAGCTATGTGTCGAACTTACACCTCTCGGTTTGGGTTCTATTAAAACAAAAAACCGCATTTAGCCCGGGATTTCAATCAACTACAACTACCCCCTAGTCTTTCTATAGCTCTAGGAAGGTTAAATATGGGATGGGTCGAGCTCACTCGTTTATTACCTCACGGTTTCTAAACTTGCCTAAGATTCACTAACTAGGTAGCTACTCTAGTTAGCGCTAACACACACCCATACCCATAGAATTTCACTCTCAACCCAACCATTAAGCACCAATCTAATCCAAATGTTTGACCAACCAACTCAACTACTCAACTACATCGCACCCCAAATCTACTTAGCTACTCAAGATTAAGAATAAACAAAGTAAAGTTGAAATAAGTAAAAGAAACAAAACAATAAAGAAACAAGACATTGAATGCTAATCTCAACAACCAAATAAAGCTTTCATTAACTCAAGCACTACTTCAATATTCCACTTAGATAAAACAATAAAGTAATCACAATATTCAATGCTCAATAGATAAGAGTAGTCAACAAAAACTCAAATAGGATGCTTGAAAGCTTAAAATATGTCTAACAAAGCAATAAGTAGAGTAAATAAATAAATAATAATAAATAAGAGAGATAGAGTTAAGGATGAACAAATGAAGGTGATGAGGATGATGGAGGTTGTCACTTCTCCTTCTTCTTCTTCACTCCCAAGCTCAAGAACAAAATGAGTGTCAAACCCTAGCTTTCTCTCTCTCACTTTCTCTCTCAAGTTTTTCAAAACCAAAGTAAAAAAAAATGTTCTTCTCAAAAACTCCCCTCTTCTTCTTTGAATAAGTGTATATGAGGGTTTAGGAGATGTTTTCGGAGCAAATATAGACCCTTGGATGAGATCCAAGGGCCAAAAATGATTTAAAAGACGAGCTTCAAAATGCTGAAAAAGCAACTGGCGCGGCGCGCCACATAACAGGCGCGCCACGCCACTCGTGAATTTCTGAAGGCGCGCCGCGCCTCCCTTGCGCGTCGGCCGCTCGAGCTCTCGGGTGTAAATTTAGTCACCAGGGTGCGGCGCGCCATTCAATAGGCGCGGCACGCCAACCGTGAAATGCTGACTTCTTGTTGACCGTCGTTGACTTTTGTTGACTTTACTTCGAAAGGCCATAACTTCCTCGATTTAGCTCCGATTCAACCCGTTTTCGCACCACAGCCTTCTCTCACTGCTCTCTTTATCCTGAAAAACATAATAAAACTACAAAATAACATCAAAAACACTAAGAACAAGTTCCGATTCTTATCTAAGAGTCATAGATAAGTGTGAATGAATCTCACTTATCAAACTCCCAAACTTGATCCGTTACTTGTCCTCAAGTAACAAAACAAAAGTATATACAACACAACCACACAAAACTTAAACAAGTCACAAAGTTACGCTAAGCTAAACAAATAGAAGAAGCTATGCTACGCTAAACTAAACAAAATAGAGTGTTGAAAGTATTATGGCCTTGGTTTCGCATGAACGTCTCTCCTAGACAAAATCGACTCAAGAGTAAGAACAATCACATGTAAAGCTCAATTAATACAAGTGTTCCACCAATTCTCGTGTGGCTTTACCTAGCTTGAGGCTTCCCGTGTAAAAGTTTTCATCGAGTCCAAGTCAAGTATCTTCGGAGTTCTTTCCACCTTTTCCTAGCATGCAAACTCAAAAAGGATATTCAATGATGAATTAGGAACACCATAAGGCTTTCACCAAACACTCTCCACTCGGTTTAGGAGAGTAAGCGCTAGTCCAAAGGTCTTTCAAGGCTTGTAACATTAGGCTTGGGTCAAGAATAGGATATGGAGTTTTTAAGTGACTAAACACGCTACCCTAGCGACTCATACTCACCAAAAGAGCAATATTCACAACTTTCTTTTACATTCCTTTCTTCGTTAACAACAAGCTTCACCAATACCCCCAAACTTAGACTTTTCAAACTCTAGTCTAGATTATGTGCTTGCTTGTCTAACAAGAAATGTTGCACCATGCCAAATACAAACAAAATAAAATAAAATGTAAAAGTATAATTGAATATGTACATCTCTTTACTACGCAAGATTGTGCCCCTTTTTTCATTTTTTTTAAGAGAAGAAATAAAGGAAAATAATAATTACATGGGTCTAACAAAAGCCGGCGCGGCACAAATTTCGACAAGCAAAGAGAGCACACATTCTACAAGATATACACACATGCTCAAAGAGTCACTCAAGAGTCGCTAGATCACGGGGTTCTTTGTGGGAATTTCAATTCATTGGCTGGGCTTCTTTGTGACTATGTATCAAGAGTTGATTTACGTTCGGCTTTATGTGAATAGGGTTCTAAGTGGAAGTAGAACGGGTTGGCTTTTGGCTCGATTGGCTATTCCTATGCTTTTTTCATCCTAACGCTCCTCTCCTATTACCATTGAGCCTCGAGGAAGGATCAAACGGTTCTAGTGTTCCGAGATGCATTCTTGCTAAGGTTAGATTTTCAAAACTCCTAAACACTCTCTAAGGACTCGAAACGTGCAACGTGAGGTAAAGATTCATCGGGTCACTAAAAGCTAAGCAAAGCCACCATAGAGTTTTGGTCAAGCACAAATCTTGTAGCGCAAGAAAGATACATTGCTATTACTCCTAAGTCTCAAGACTCTATGGGTCATCAACATTCATATTCCACAAGCAAAACCAAGGCATTTCACACTTCCAAACACTAAAAAAAAAAAATTATGAAATTAAGCTACTTAAGATCAAGTCACACAAATTATGGAAAACCTAAAAAAAACTAGATTAAACTAAAGAGACATAACACAACAAACAAACTTAAATTATCCAAAACAAAATATGTTACGAAAGCGAAAATAAAGCAATAAAATTTAAATTATCCATGAAAAATGAGAAAAGAGAGCAAATAGAGTACCGACACGCCCCAGCAATTGGTGGAAACACTCCCCCAAACTTGAACTCGACATTGTCCTCGATGGAGCGGATTGGAGGGGGGCGGAGCTAGGTGATCACATGGCGGTGTCGCCATCATTGTCCGGCGGTGGTGGTGGTGCGTCATAGTAGCTTTGGTATCGGTAACATGGCGGGAACGGGTCGAAGAAACCGTCGGGGAGACTTGACGATGCACCGGATCCACTTGCGTCGGGGTAGCTTGCCGAGGCGCCTCCGGGAGTCCATTGGTTGTAGGCGTTGTAGCCGAACTCCACCGTGGTCGAGAACCACGAGTGTTGATTCTCGACAAAGGTAGCGAGCGAGTTGTGCGCCGCACCGAGTTGATCTATGCTTCGCTCGAGTTGCCCAAATCGAGCCTCCGATTGCTCCCATCTTTGGTCTTCTACACGGCGTCGTTCCGTCTCCTCGTGCATGAATTGAGAGGTGTACTCCCATATTTGATCATCTTGTTGGTGCCGCTCGGCGTCTCGACGCACGAAGTCATCCCACCGTTGGTCCTCGATTCTGTACCGCTCTTGAGAGGCGACACCGAGGTTCCCCATCATAGCAAGCACTTGAGCGTATTGTGGCTCATTGATGTCGGGCTCGGGCATAGGCGCTTCCGGAGCCGCGTGTCGGTAGCGGGCGGGTTCCTCGGGGTCGGGAGCCATGTTGATGAAGCCTCTACCATTCGCCTCCGCTAGCCCGGCCATTTGAGGAAGACCGTTGATGAAGGTGGAGTCAATCTTCTTCCCTTTCGGCGCCCGCTCTTCGTCGTCATATGTCTTCACATTGGCCGTCTCACACATCTCCGTGATAAGCCCGCCAAAACCGAGACCGCCGGTTGTTGAACACTTTGCCGCCAATTGAGAGGTTATTTTCCCGATGTTGACACTTTGACCGGTGACGATGCAATACAAGAGCACCGCTTTGGAGATTGGGAGACCGTGGGTTTGCGTGCTTGGCATGATGTTTGAGCTTACGAAATGAGCCCAAGTCTTTGCGTACTTGCTCATGTGTGTCGTCTTGAGCTCGAGCGGTTCTCCCGCTTGATTGCGCTTCCACAACGCTCCGGGGCCGCACAATGTAGCCAAGATATCGTCGAATGGAGGGTTGAGGGCTAAGTTGTGGTAGTCGTCATCGGGTGTGTTAGGGAGGCCGAGATGCTCGTTGATTGCCCTCGACGTTATGCTCACTAGACTCACACGAACCGTTACCGAAGGGCTTGTTTCTTCGGTGGCCCCAAGGTTCGCGTAGAATTCGCGAACAAGATCCATGATAGCGCGGGTCTCGATGGTCGCTAATTTTGCCCAACCGCGCTCCTCGATTTGAGCTTTTAGGTTTCCGTTGTCGGGGCTCGGTATGAATTTCCTCTCCGGGATGAAGTTCTTGTCTACGATTTTTGCCCATTTTGCTTCGGCTCCTACGATGAGCCTCGACAAAGGAGTACCACAGGCTGACACCGTTCTCGCTCGCTTGGGTGCCATTCCTGAAAATACAACTCGGCATGACATTAGTTTCACAACGGACCACAGCGTCCGGTAAAACGGGTCACAATATGGAAAAATTTAAAAATCGACCCTATGTTCAAAATTGTCAAATCAACACTTATGCACCACACTACCACCTTATATAAAGTCAACAACAAGTTCAAACTCGGCCTAAAACACACAAAAATCATAAAATTTCTCTCTCGGATATTTTTACGAACACTTAGCGTGCAAACTTTTCGAGCAAGAAACCCACACAAAATGCAATTTTCGAGCACCCAAACCCCATCTACAAACAACCTAAACACATCCTAAACACCATATCCATCATCAATTCGTCCAAAATCATTAAGAAATTTCGAAAATCAACTCACCGTGAAAAAGGGAATTCGGAGTGAAAATGCACAAAAGAGTTGAAATCGACGATGAACACACAAGAAGGAGCGGGAATAATGATGTTTAATGCAAGATTTATGAGACAATTTGGTGTTTTGAAGTTGAAATTTCGAGCTAAAAATGTCTAGGGTTCGGAGAGGAAGGGAGAGAGTTTGTGAAAATTTGAAAATGGGTGTTTTGAGCCAATTTCGAACTTATTAAAACGCGTAGGCGCGCCGCGCAACTTACATGGCGCGCCGCGCGAGTGTCCAGAAATATGAAGGAGCGCCGCGCCTACCAGCGCGCCTCAATGCGCTGGCTCTCGGGAAATTTTTTTCCACTAGCGCGCGGCGCGCCCTGTCTTGGATTTTTTTTTTAAAATAAAAGAAAATAAAGACAACGAAAGAATCGTGGGTTTCCTCCCACAAGCGCTTAATTTAACGTCTAGAGCTCGACGGGGTACCGATTTGATGTTCATTGTTCGGGATCGAGGAGAGTGACTACCCGCTCACTCTCGAATACTCCACCGTAGTAAGGCTTCACACGTTGTCCATTCACTTTGAATACCGATCCATTTGCGGCCTTGAGTTCCACCGAGCCGTACGGGAACACTTGAGTGACTTCGAACGGTCCGGACCATCGAGATTTCAGCTTCTCGGGAAAGAGTTTCAACCTAGAGTTGAAGAGAAGAACTCGTTGACCCACTACGAACTCCTTGCGCACGATATGTTTGTCATGCCACGCCTTGGTCTTTTCTTTGTAGATCTTTGCGTTCTCATACGCATCGGTTCTTAGCTCGTCGAGGGCGTTGAGGTGAAGGAGTCGTTGTTGCCCCGCCGCTTGGTAGTCGAAGTTTAGCTTTTTCATCGCCCACAAGGCCTTGTGCTCAAGCTCAACCGGTAAATGACAAGCTTTTCCATAAACAAGTCGATACGGAGACATACCTAAGGGCGTTTTGAATGCGCTTCGGTAAGCCCAAAGAGTGTCGTCGAGCTTGTTAGACCAATCTTTCAACGAACTACCCACCGTCTTTTCGAGAATTTGCTTGATTTCTCGATTCGACACTTCCGCTTGGCCATTGGCTTGAGGATGATAAGCCAACGCTTTCCGATGGGTAACGCTATACTTGGTGAGAAGCGCTTCAAATTGGCGGTTGCAAAAGTGAGACCCACCGTCGCTTATGATGGCTCGAGGGGTACCGAATCGAGAGAAGATGTTCTTCTTGAAGAAGTTTAGGACCGCTTTCCCATCACTCATTGGTGTCGCTTTAGCTTCGACCCACTTCGTTACATAATCCACCGCGAGGAGGATATACTTGTTGTTGTAGGACAATGGAAATGGGCCCATGAAGTCGATCCCCCACACGTCAAATGGCTCAATCTCTTGGACATTCGTCAACGGCATCTCGTTCCGGTTAGAGATGTTTCCCGTCCGTTACAACGATCGCATGACATTATGAATTCTCGGCAATCCTTGAAGATCGACGGCCAATAAAAGCCGCTTTGGAGAATCTTAGCCGCGGTACGTGTCGGGCCGAAGTGCCCTCCACACTTCAACTTGTGGCAATGCCTCATAACCGAGTCCATTTCGTCTTCTGGGACACACCGCCGAATGATTTGGTCCGCACATTGCCGATAGAGAATCGGCTCTTCCCAATAGTACCTTCGAACATCCGAGAGAAACTTCTTCTTTTGGTACGACTTGAGGTCTTCCGGAATCACCTCGCCGACTAAATAGTTGACATAATCGGCATACCATGGTAATGCGGCTCCTTGAACCGTCATGAGTTTCTCGTCGGGGAATAAGTCGTCAATGGGCTTGGCACGATCGTGGACGTGCTCAAAGGTCTCGAGACGAGAGAGATGATCGGCTACCAAGTTCTCCGTTCCTTTCTTGTCCTTGATCTCCACATCAAATTCTTGAAGCAAGAGAACCCACCGAATAAACCAAGGCTTGGCATCTTTCTTCGTCATTAAATATCGTATCGCGGCGTGATCGGTGTAGACTACCACCTTGTTTCCGATGACGTACGGCCGGAACTTGTCGAAGGCAAACACCACGGCTAAGAGCTCCTTCTCGGTAGTGGTGTAGTTGAGTTGAGCTTCGTTGAGGGTTCGGCTTGCGTAGTAGATGGTGTGGAAGATCTTGTCCTTCCTTTGACCGAGAACCGCTCCAACCGCGAAGTCACTCGCGTCACACATCAACTCAAAAGGCAAGTTCCAATCCGGGGCGGTGATGATCGGGGCCGTGCTTAACATCTTCTTTAGAGTGTTGAAGGCTTCTAAACACTCCAAAGTGAAGACAAACTTCGCGTCCTTCTCGAGCAAGCCACAAAGAGGCTTAGTGATCTTTGAAAAATCCTTGATGAAGCGCCTATAGAAACCTGCATTGCCGAGAAAGCTTCGCACTCCCTTCACCGATATTGGAGGAGGTAACTTAGAAATTGTCTCTATCTTGGCTCGGTCAACCTCCAATCCTTTCGCCGAGATTCGATGACCCAACACAATGCCTTCTTTCACCATAAAGTGACACTTCTCCCAATTTAGCACAAGATTTGTCTCCACGCACCTCGCAAGCACCATGGCCAAATGTTCAAGGCATTGGTCAAAATCGGAACCAAACACCGAGAAATCGTCCATGAATACCTCGATGGTACGCTCCACCATGTCGGAGAAGATCGCCATCATGCACCGTTGGAACGTCGCCGGTGCATTGCATAGTCCAAATGGCATTCTCCGGAAAGCAAATGTGCCATAGGGACACGTGAAAGTGGTCTTCTCTTGATCTTCGGGGTCGATGGCGATTTGATTGTACCCGGAATAGCCGTCGAGGAAGCAATAGTAGTTGTGGCCGGCGAGACGGTCGAGCATTTGATCAATGAATGGCAACGGAAAATGGTCTTTCCGAGTTGCGTTGTTGAGCTTTCGGTAGTCCATGCAAATGCGGTGACCGGTCACCGTTCGAGTCGGAATGAGCTCGTTGTTGGCGTTCTTCACCACCGTTATGCCTCCTTTCTTCGGCACACATTGAACCGGGCTCACCCAAGGGCTATCGGAGATGGCGTAAATGACTCCGGCGTCGAGCCACTTCAAAATCTCCTTTCTCACCACTTCCTTCATCGCCGGGTTGAGTCGTCTTTGATGCTCGATCGAGGGGCGGTGGTCGTCTTTCATGAGGATTCGGTGCGTGCAATAGGATGAACTAATGCCTTTGATGTCGGACAAAGTCCATCCTAAAGCGGTCTTGTGTCTCCGCAACACCTCCAAGAGTTTCTCTTCCTCCATTTTGCTCAAGTGAGCGGAAATGATCACCGGGAGTGTGGACTCGTCTCCTAGGTAGAAATATCGGAGGTGCGATGGCAACTCCTTGAGCTCTAGCTCGGGTGGCTTCTCGATGGACGGAAGGACTCGTGGTGGTCTCTCTCCCAAACTTTCAAAATACTTCATCCGGTTTGGCTCAAAGCTATCCATGTAATTTGCTTCACCTAAAGCTTCACATCTTAACAACTCATTAGCAAAATCCATTGAGTTTAGAAGACATACCTCGAGTGAGTCGGTGGATTGGTGAGCATAATTGTGGATGATGGAGTTGCACATATCGACTCGGAACACGTCATCGCTAGCTGTCGAGTACTTCACCGAGTCAAAAACGTTGAAAAGAGCCTCTTCGCCGTTGACTCGCAACTTCAACTCTCCTTTTTGCACGTCAACGAGAGCACCGGCGGTCGCCAAGAAAGGTCTCCCCAAAATGATAGGAATGTTCCTATCTTCCTCCATGTCGAGCACAACAAAATCTGCGGGGAGGATGAACTTATCCACCTTGACGAGTACATCTTCAATCACTCCACGAGGATACTTGATTGACTGGTCCGCCATTTGAAGCGTGATGCGAGTCGGTTTGATTTCTCCGATTCCAAGCTTGAGGAAGATTGAGTACGGCATCAAGTTGATGCTAGCTCCCAAGTCACATAACGCCCTCCCAAGATTCGAGCCTCCAATATCACAAGGAACGGTGAAGCTCCCCGGATCTTTCAACTTTGTGGGTAGCCTCCGTTGGATAATCGCACTACACTCCTCGGTGAGAGCGATAGTATCGCACTCTTCGCTTATCCGTCTCTTGTGGGTAATGATCTCCTTTAGGAATTTCGCGTATTTCGGCATTTGCTCTATCGCATCGGCAAATGGTATATTGATCTCTAGTTTCTTGAAGATGTCAAGAAACTTACCAAATTGCTTGTCGATGTTGTTTTTCTTGAGGCGTTGAGGGAACGGAACTTGAACGGGAACCTTGGTGATTGGTGGAGCAATCGGAAGTCACGTCGGTGAAGCTTGATCCGTCGGTGAAGACTCGTCTACATGCGCCTTTCCTTTATTTTTCTCTTGGCTCTCGGTCGAGTTGTCAACCACATTACCACTTCTCAAAGTGATGGCGTTACATTGTGATCGGGGGTTGACATCGATATTGCTTGGAAGGGACCCTTTGTTGGAATCGATCTAGGGTTTAAGAAAATGATTAACGCTTCGGTAAGCGGCGGAATTTTAAAAATTTTCTTTTACAAGTAAAACCAGTTTTTACTAACCTAGACAAAAGAGCAAGTACACGTAATTAAAAACTATTATGAGCTAAGAAGTTTACTAACCTTTCTTCAAGCTTGAACTTTGAAGAAGCTCTTAGAAAGTTGCAACGCTCGTCTCCCCTCATAGCACGTCCCTCTTTCTTTCCTCGGCACCTCGAGCAACCACAAAAGTTTATATCACTAAATCACTCGAGAGAAAAGGAATTAGTGAGTGGGCACTTTTAAACACTACGACTTAAGAACGAGTCTTGAAGTCGCGGAGCTAAACTCTAGGTCAAATGAGGACCTAGGTGCCAAAACAAAATCGAAAATAAACTAGAGAGAGAGAGGAGTTCGGCCAAAGTTCTAGAGAGAGAGTCTCTCAAATCTCTTAAACTTGGATGAATGAATTGTGAAGAAAAGGGGCTCCTATTTATAGGAGAGGTCTCACCTTCTGAAGGTAGTTTCCTCTTCTATAGAATATCACATATTCATGAGCCAATTACCTCTTTTCCTACTTGAGATGCTCGGCCAAGGATGCCTTCTAGAAGGCTTGGATTTGTTTCCATTTTTGTTCCTTGCCTTGCCTTGTCTCTCTCTTGGCCGATTACCCTAAAGCATCCTCATGCAAATTTGTTTCCTCTTTTTCTTTTGGCAAGTATCTTGATACATTTATGCACAAAATATTCTCTCTATCTCTTGGGTAGTATGCGCCCAACATGTCCTCTAGAAGGAGCTTGTAGAAGCTTCTTTATTTGTTCATGAGAACATGAAAAAGGCCCATTAAGAATTTTCAATAAAATTCTTATGAAATGAAATTAATCCACATGGCCCAATAAGACTAGTATTGGCCGAGTGATGCATGTCATCAAATGACCTTGTCAAAAAATTTTATTGACATTCATTTCATCATATGTCTCAAAAGACAAAAATACCCTTTTGACAATTTTCGTTCTTGTTTTGACTTAGCTTCCAGTTTAACTATTCCTACTCGATGTGATTCGTGACAATGACCTCATGGACCCTAATGAACAAAGCTTGAGCTAAACACTTGGACTCAAAAGTTCACAAACCTTTTCCAAGTTTAGCTTAATGTCAACTGACTCCACTAAAGAGTTGACACTGAAAATCTCTCGGTTCAAATGAATTTATTTTCTACTCAAGAATTCAACCTAATTATGATGAGCGGATCCACTGAATATTATCTATGTTTACCCTTCATGAATGTCATCAGCTAGTCGGGATTTACTAAATTACCATTTTACCCTTCTAGCTGTTATTTCCTCAACTCCTTTGTCGCTTGTGAATAAGTTAGAAACAATGTATTGACGAGGAGCTAACAAGTCACATTGTTTCATCCAAAATAGTCAGGACTTAATTTGGACACTGGCCAGTTCATTTATTCACACTCCAAGGAACAAAGCATGAGGTGACATACATTGCATTTCAGCAATCTTGTACATGAATTCCATATCTATGAGAACTTAACAAAGTTACTCATGACATTCTCACAACTTAGTACTTCACCAATAGGCCCTGTTCGGAATCACATAGTGAGTCCGAACTCTGACTTTCTCAAATGAGAATACTAAGGTGTGAAATGACATGTCTCATTTCAGGATTAAGGTAAGCATGATGCAATTCATACATATTGACTTCGAGACATAAGAGGTTAAATGGTTTGTTCTTATCTTGTCTCTAGAAGTGCACTGGTCAATTCAGTACCTTCGGAAGATACCTAGAAGAACTATAGAGTCTCCAACTCTCAATGCCTCATAACCAGACATCATAGATTCTTCTAACAATCGTACTGAGGTCAATAGTCCTTTGACCCTAAGATTGCGAATATATCGTTTTAAGCAAACTACGAAGAGTTTGTTCATGCAAATCTACATTTGTCTCTTCGTAAGTTGTTAAGTTTGTTTATGGACTAAAAGACTAAGGTTTTATCATAAAGCTTCAAACAAAGAAAGAATGAATGAACGTTTCAACTTTATTATTAAATGAATAGGCAATTACAAGCAAGAGTCTTCATGAGACTGTATTACATCAAATGTACAAAATAAAGACTACAACTCTTCTTGTGGGCACCATTGACAACACCCTTGCGGTCTCTCGCTCATGGCTTTAGCGAAGTGACCCATTTGAACTTCAAGAGTTCTTATTTGGGCCGAGTTGCTTTTGAGGGCCGCTTCTTGGCGTTCGAGTGCGGCCGTGGTGTTCGTCATGAACTTGGTGTTTTCAATTTCCATTTGGGCAATTAATTCTTCAAGATTCGGTCTCTTGTCTTGAGGAGGAGGATTATTCCGGTATTGTGAGCTCCCATGGTGTTGTTGATGGTGTTGTTGAGGCGGTGGGTGTTGATGTTGTTGATGATGTGGTGGGAGGTATGGTTGTTGGTGTTGAGGTGGAGCCGGTTGCATTGCCACTTGGTCTTGAGGATTTCTCCATGAGAAGTTTGGATGATTGTTCCTCGCTCCCGTGTAATAATTCCCCGAGTTTTGGTAAGTGGGACGATTGTTGTGGTTTCCCACAAACTTAGACTCCTCTATCTCGCCACATTCGTCCGTCGGGTGAGTACCCACACACAAACCACACTTGTGGTGAGATGTCCCCACCGCCTTCGCCGCTTCTTTACCGTGGACGGTCTTCGCGAGTTTGGCTACCTCAATTGTCAACGATTTGAGGAGCTCCATCTCCGGAGTTATCGGCTCTCTCGCGGCAATTCTCCTCTCGACCGGGCATTGATCGTTCACTTGGGCCATCTTCTCGAGTAGTGCAAATGCGTCGGTGGTGGTGTTGTCGAGAAGTGAGCCTTCCGATGCGGTGTTGACTCGGTCTTGAGTCGAGGCCATAAGCCCGCTATAGAAGATTTGTAGTTGCACCCATTCCGCTATACCGTGGCCCGGACACTTCCGAATCATGTCCTTGAAGCGAGCCCACGCTTCGTAGAGGGACTCTCCGTCGAATTGTCCAAAGTTATGGATTTCATTTCTCCTCCGGGTCATCTTCTCAAAAGTGAAGAATCGTGAGATGAACTTCGAGCATAAGTCATCCCATGTGGTGATTGAACTCGAAGCAAGAGAGGATAACCACCCATGTGCGCGGTCTCGGATGGAGAACGGGAAAAGTCGGAGACACACGGCTTCCTTGGACAAATGAGGGAGGTTGAACGTGTTGCAAATCCGCAAGAAATTGTTGATGCGGTCTTGCAGATCTTCGGAGGGGGAACCGGCGAATTGATTATTTTGCACCATGTGAATGATCGAGGTTTTAATCTCGAAATTCGGGTTCCCTTCCATCTCCAGAATTCGTATCGCCGATTGATGCTCGTCAAAAGTGGGTTGACCATAGTCGAGTATGGTCCTTCGTTCTTCCACTTGTTCTCCGTTTCGACGAGCACGATGTTGTGCTTCATTGTCTCCTTCCATGGCGGCTCGCCTTGCCTCCGCTCGGTTACGTCGGCAAGTCCGTTCGATCTCGTGATTGATAGGAATGAGCGGAGGGTTACGTCGTCGCATGCACCTTTAAAACATAAGAGGCACACAATAAGCACCATAATAACAAACAAACTCAAAAATTAAACTAGATAATTTAATCGAAAATAGAACCGTAGTCCCCGGCAACGGCGCCAAAAACTTGATGGGAATTTTCTTAACTAAAGAAAAATTCTACACGACGCAAGGGAACGTGTCGTCAAGTAATAGAGTGCAAAAGCACGGATATCGATCCCACAAGGACTCTAGACTATTTCCGAAACAAACTCACTAGCTTTCTTTTTCGAGTTATGAAAATGAAAAATGGGGTTTTTTATTGTTTTGAGAACAAGATGAAATGTAAACAAGAGTGAAAACAATATTTAAACACAAGTTAAAAGGAAGGGGCACGATTTTGTTATTTCATCGAGTCGGTCGGTCAAGATACGATTCTAAGCTCGGGTTTAGAGTGTTAAAACTTAGTCTCAATCCCTTCTATAACATTCACTAATCTCTCTCGAGTCTTTAGGATTCTAGCTATGTGTCGAACTTACACCTCTCGGTTTGGGTTCTATTAAAACACAAAACCGCATTTAGCCCGGGATTTCAATCAACTACAACTACCCCCTAGTCTTTCTATAGCTCTAGGAAGGTTAAAGATGGGATGGGTCGAGCTCACTCGTTTATTACCTCTCGGTGTCTAAACTTGCCTAAGATTCACTAACTAGGTAGCTACTCTAGTTAGCGCTAACACACACCTATACCCATAGAATTTCACTCTCAACCCAACCATGAAGCACCAATCTAATCCAAATGTTTGACCAACCAACTCAACTACTCAACTACATCGCACCCCAAATCTACTTAGCTACTCATGATTAAGAATAACCAAAGTAAAGTTGAAATAAGTAAAAGAAACAAAACAATAAAGAAACAAGACATTGAATGCTAATCTCAACAACCAAATAAAGCTTTCATTAACTCAAGCACTACTTCAATATTCCACTTAGATAAAACAATAAAGTAATCACAATATTCAATGCTCAATAGATAAGAGTAGTCAACAAAAACTCAAATAGAATGCTTGAAAGCTTAAAATATGTCTAACAAAGCAATAAGTAGAGTAAATAAATAAAGAACAATAAATAAGAGAGATAGAGTTAAGGATGAACAAATGGAGGTGATGAGGATGATGGAGGTTGTCACTTCTCCTTCTTCTTCTTCACTCCCAAGCTCAAGAACAAAATGAGTGTCAAACCCTAGCTTTCTCTCTCTCACTTTCTCTCTCAAGTTTTTCAAAACCAAAGTAAAAAAAAATGTTCTTCTCAAAAACTCCCCTCTTCTTCTTTGAATAAGTGTATATGAGGGTTTAGGAGAGGTTTTCGGAGCAAATATGGACCCTTGGATGAGATCCAAGGGCCAAAAATGATTTAAAAGACGAGCTCCAAAATGCTGAAAAAGCAACTGGCGCGGCGCGCCACATAACAGGCGCGCCGCGCCACTCGTGAATTTCTGAAGGCCCGCCGCGCCTCTCTTGCGCGTCGGCCGCTCGAGCTCTCGGGTGTAAATTTAGTCACCAGGGTGCGGCGCACCATTCAATAGGCGCGGCGCGCCAACCTTGAAATGCTGACTTCTTGTTGACCGTCGTTGACTTTACTTCAAAAGGCCATAACTTCCTCGATGTAGCTCCGATTCAACCCGTTTTCGCACCACAGCCTTCTCTCACTCTCTTTATCCCGAAAACATAATAAAACTACAAAATAACATCAAAAACACTAAGAACAAGTTCCGATTCTTATCTAAGAGTCATAGATAAGTGTGAATGAATCTCACTTATCAATCGCGAGTTGAGGTCCCGCACGGCCTTCTAGGGCCCTTGTTGTTTGAGTTTATTCGTGTTTTCTTTACCGATGGTTTCTGTTTCATTCTTATCTTTGTAACCACGGTTTTCCTCCGCCATACGTGAGAGCTTTTATGATATTTCGTGGCATCGACCACGCTTCCTCAAAAAAAAAATATACGACAAAGAGGAAGAGAGAGGGATTCTCATTAATTAAGGTTGTGTTTGGAACTCGGAAAATAAGAGGGAAAGGAAAATGTAAATTCCTCCTATTTTAGTTAGGTTGTTTGGATTGAGGAAAATAGGGTGGAAAAAAATATGATAGAAAATACGAGGGAAAGTGTATAACTAAAATGAGAATTTAATTTTCCTTCAAAAATCAAATGGAAATTGAGAATTTCTCCAAATTTTTCTTTGAGGAGATCACATTTGTGTTTTCGTCCAGGGACCGAACCAGAAAAGCTCAATAGGGGGGCTTATTTAAAAACAAAAAATTAGAGGGGCTAATTTAAAAAAAAAAATTCATGGTAAAAATTAATTTATTTTTTATTTAAAAAAAAAAGAGTCAAAATTGTAAATTTTTAGGGTAAAATATGTAAAAAAAACTTTAAAATGGGGAAAAAATGTAAAGAAAAAATATTTAAGGGAGGGGGGCTAATTACAAATAATTTTTATAAAAAAAATGGGTTAAAACTGTAAATTTTTTAGGCTAAAAAATGTAAAACTTTTTAAAAATCTTCAAAAAATGTAAATAAATAAATTTAGGGGGGCTAATTAAAAAATTCACGGTAAAAATGATTTTTTTTTAAAATGGGTCAAAAGTGTAAATTTTTTGGGTAAAAAATGTAAAACTTTTTAAAAATGGGCAAAAAATATAAATGAAAAAAATTTGAGGGGGGTGTGGAGCCCACCCTGGACCTGAGTTAGCTTCGTCCCTGGTCTTATCGTTACTTTCCCGTCAATTTTCTCTCATATTTCCATGACTTCCAAACACAATTAGAATTTTGACTTTTCCTATTATTTTTCTCATATTTTCATTTTCTCTATTATTTTCATTTTCTCTCTTATTTTCCGGTGCTAAACGTAGCGTAAGGCAAGTCACCAACTTAGATTCGGGGGCCTAATCACCACGCTATTGACAATACATGATCTGCCCGGCACAACATTCACACACAAAATATTTAAAATTACCACTTCAAATTTCTTAAAACAAAAACCCACAAGATTCTGGGGACTAATCACCACGCTATTGAACATACATGATCCGCCCGACACAACATTCACACACAAAATATTTAAAATTACCACTTCAAATTTCTTAAAACAAAAACCCACAAGATCAACAAAGCCAAAGCTTTATTGATTTATTTATTTAATTGGTTCCAATTGCATGAAATAGAGTGCAGAAAGTGTCAAGCGTTGGACACAGCCTCGGTGACATCAACATCAGCGGGCTTGTTAACATCAGATGCGGCAGGCTTTCTAGCGTCTGTGTGTGGACCATAAGAGTAGAAAGGGGCCTCTGCATTAGCAGCCTCCTTGTTGGCTCCCATCGGCCCGTAAAAATAGAAGGGGGTCCCGACATTAGCAGCATCCTTTTTGGTTCCCCTCGGTCCGTAAAAGTAGAAGGCGGCCCCGACATTAGCAGCATCCTTGTTGGCTCCCCTCGACCCGTAAAAGTAGAAGGGGGCCCCGACAATCGCATCATCCTTGTTGGCTCCCCTCGGCCCGTAAAAGTAGAACGGGGCCTCGACATTAGCAGCATCTTCGTTGGCTCCCTGGGGTCCATAGTAATAGAAGGGGGTTCGGACATTAGCAGCATCCTTGTTGGCTCCCCTCGGTCCATAAAAGTAGAAGGGGGCCCCGACATTAGCAGCATCCTTGTTGGCTCCCCTCGGCCCGTAAAAGTAGAAGGGGGCCCTGACATTCGCAGCTTCCTTGTTGGCTCCCCTCGGCCCGTAAAAGTAGAAGGGGGCCCCGACATTCGCAGCATCCTTGTTGGCTCCCCTCGCCCCGTAAAAGTAGAAGGGGGCCCCGACATTAGCAGCATCCTTGTTGGCTCCCCTCGGCCCGTAAAAGTAGAAGGGGGCCCTGACATTCGCAGCATCCTTGTTGGCTCCCCTCGGCCCGTAAAAGTAGAACGGGGCCTCGACATTAGCAGCATCTTCGTTGGCTCCCTGGGGTCCATAGTAATAGAAGGGGGTTCGGACATTAGCATCATCCTTGTTGGCTCCCCTCGCCCCGTAAAAGTAGAAGGGGGCCCCGACATTAGCAGCATCCTTGTTGGCTCCCCTCGGCCCGTAATAGTAGAAGGGGGCCCCGACATTCGCAGCATCCTTGTTGGCTCCCCTCGGCCCGTAAAATTAGAATGGGGCCTCGACATTAGCAGCATCTTCGTTGGCTCCCTGGGGTCCATAGTAATAGAAGGGGGTTCTGACATTAGCAGCATCCTTGTTGGCTCCCCTCGGTCCGTAAAAGTAGAAGGGGGCCCCGACATTAGCAGCATCCTTGTTGGCTCCCCTCGGTCCGTAAAAGTAGAAGGGGGCCCCGACATTAGCAGCATCCTTGTTGGCTCCCCTCGGCCCGTAAAAGTAGAAAGGGGTCCCGACATTAGCAGCGTCTTTGTTGGCTCCCCTCGGCCCGTAAAAGTAGAAGGGGGCCTCGACATTAGCAGTATCTTTGTTGACTCTTTGGGGTCCATAGTAATAGAAGGGGGTTCGGACATTTGCAGCATCCTTTCCGGTTCTTTGTGTCCCATAGTTATAGAATGGAGTATTTGCAGTGTTAGGAGTAGAAGGGGATTGGTCTCGAGGTGATGATTGTGTCATCTTCTCTATAACAGAGTCTTGCGAAGATGATTCTGGTTTGGTTTCAACGTGTTGAATGAGTTCGTCGAGGACCTCTGGAATCGCGTCGT
The DNA here is from genome assembly GCF_054948205.1 of Urtica dioica subsp. dioica. Taxonomy (NCBI): domain Eukaryota; kingdom Viridiplantae; phylum Streptophyta; class Magnoliopsida; order Rosales; family Urticaceae; genus Urtica; species Urtica dioica. The sequence goes on along the minus strand of NC_142756.1, from coordinate 58,956,498 downwards.
CTTTCATGGCCTTTCTCCAATATTCGACCATAGCCAACTTTTTGGATTCCACAATGTTACTCCCAAGCTACATCGGCAACCGCACAAATTAGTATCAATATTTTATTGAACTTTACTGTAACCACCCTAGAATAAAGCATTGCTACTATCTTTCAAATTTACACTTTTTCCAACTAGCTAGAAATTAGAAAGAAAGAAAAAATGTAATTTTGACTTATTGATCGCAAAAAAAATTGAAGATGCAGTTTTCAAAATAAATTGGCCCATGAACTAATCAGATTACTATATTGTTTTATTGATCTTTACAAAATAGCGAACAGCAATGACGCATACTGGATCTTTTATCTTCAAGTCTATATTATTTTTAATTTATTTATTATGGAAAGAACTTACACGTATTTATGTTAATACATATTCCCGATGAGAAATTTCATTAATTGGGCTTAATAAGCCATTAAATATCAAGATTAGACCCTAATGTTTAAAAATATCTGAATATGGACTTTTGGTCCAAAATCGGACAAAAACACCCATGATTCAAAAAACCCATATTTTTCTCTCATTTTCAAATGATTTTCATCACAATTCTTTTTCATCTTCGAATTGGTTGCGCTAGGATTAGAATTTTCAAAAAGAATTGTGATGAAAATCATTTGAAAATGAGAGAAAAATATGGGTTTTTTGAATCATGGGTGTTTTTGTCCGATTTTGGGCCAAAAGTCCATATTCAGATATTTTTAAACATTAGGGGTCTAATCTTGATATTTAATGGCTTATTAAGCCCAATTAATGAAATTTCTCTTCCCATTGTATACGACTATTCTGTCAATTTACTTCATATATTTCCAGAATTTTTATTTCTGTTTTTTAAATTGTACTTCATTTTTCAAGAGTTTTTTAATACTCTTAATTATTTTTTTTCATTGTATATAATAATATCTGGTAAAATAAAAGCGTACGCATTGACTAGTTTTAATATCGTTTTCGTAATTTAATATCGAAATCATAATTTCATAGTCTTCGTACGCCTATTCTGATAAAATAACAAACAAAAGTCAACTAATATTGATTTGATGAATAAATTCATAACATTAATAAAAACTAATAATCAATTTAAAATACATGGTATGAATGCATCATCGTATTAAACTCAATGGATATAGATAGCTTTTTTCCCTTTATAAAATTTGTTTTCAAGTTTATAGTTTTTTTAGGGAATAAATTGAAGCAATTGAGTTCCAGCGAACTAAGTTATTAAAATTAAGATAAATAAATTATATTTTTCATTATAAAGGATAGTATTTCATATAATAATTATTAATATAAATTCACACACATATATTAAAGGCAAGCACACATTTACACTACTGAAAGAGGTTCAAGGTAGGTCAAGGTCTGAGAGTTCGTCAAAGCGAAAAAGAAAATCGGGAAACATAATGAAGGACGAAGTGGAACGATATATATATGAACACAAATATTCCAGAATAATAAGAATCGCAATTCGCAAAGTAATATCATTAATGAAAACCGAGGATACTGTAAATACTGATTGTTTACATATAAAACAAATGCGCGAAAAAATGATTACCAGGAGTAGGGAAAGAACTACAAAAGCTAAAGGATTAGATCCCATCTCTGTTCACAATACTTAGGTAGTAGTCTTACTTTTGAGTGTGCATTTCACAACTCTCTATTGATCCTATTTATAGCGGGAGAATCAATAATTGATAGTGATCAATCAAACTATCTCAATCTTCCGATCTAATAAAATCAACATATCTGACACTTAAGACTTAGTCATATCAGTCTAGACAGGATTAAGAGACTTGTGAGGGACGGTCCACTCCAAGCCTCTGCAATATGTTCACTACCTACTTGGGAATCCTGCATAGAAGGAAAAATGACTAAGCGACCTTTCTCCGATAAGGGTCGAAGAGCCACTGAGTTGCTGGAACTAGTACATTCTGATGTATGTGGTCCGCTCAGTCAACAGGCACGTGGAGGATACGAATACTTCGTTACCTTCACCGATGATTACTCACGATATGATTTTGTCTATTTGCTCAAACACAAATCCGAGACCTTTAACGTATTTAAGGTCTTTAGGGCTTTAGTGAAAAAGCAAACTGGCAAAGTGATCAAAACTCTTCGATCTGATCAAGGAGGTGAGTATATGTCTGGAGAGTTCGATAACTTTCTTAAAGAAGAAGGTATCGCTTCTCAGACACTGATGCATGTATGAAGAATGATCTTTTTTACATTTATCCCACTCAACCTTCTCTCTTAGATACTGAAATAGATAATGATCTAGTTAGGGATATTTACATTTATTTTAAATTACTATTATATATATTTCAATCTTAATTACCTTCGCTTCGACATTATATTATTGATTATATTAAACATTCAAACACAAATTGCAAATAATAATTTATAGTGAAATGTCGAGTTTAACCTTTGATTTTCAAAAACGTCAAGCTCATACCCTCTTTTTAACTAAAATGATGAAATTATACTTTGAAATAGATAACAGTGCCACGAATTTTCTTTTTATTGACTTTTCATTGACAATGACTGTAATATTTATATGTAAACATCAATTATCTTAATTCATTCGCACCATATATGTAATTTATTTTAAAACGAAAAAAACAAACAACAGTCTCTGAATCGTGGAGAACACAAAAAGAGGCAAGGGGTAAAAATCAACAGTTAATAGTCATCAAAATTACATATTTGAATAGAAAATCCATGATTCAGAGTTGCAATTTGAACATGGAATGAAGTCATTTTTTTGGAGATATAAATTTTATTATTTAATTTCGATTTAAGATTATTTTTATACACATTACACATTAATATATAGAACTGTAAAATCAAAGCTTATTTACAATGTAGAACTGTTGTAGAACTGTAAAACCAAACATTTAATAGTTATATATAGACCATTGGGTTTGTTTCTTCCCCATAAGTAGAACTGTAAAACCAAACATTTCGCCGCGGCGAGCTTAAGCCTTCGCCGCGGCGAAATGTTTCCACAACGGTACAATAACCCGTTGTGGAAACATTTGGCCGTGGCGAAATGTCGCAGACTGGAACTTAAAAACTTCCCTCTCGATTTTTTTTTCAAAAATTTCAGAAATTTCATTCTCTTCTTCTTCTCTCTCTCTCTCTCTCCCCGACCCAACCCCACTATCTCACTCTCTCTCTCCAACCCACGCCCACTCGCCGCCCCTCCTTCTTCCTCCGCCGCCGTCGCCGCCCTCTCTCTCTCTCTTCTCTCTTCTTCCTCCGCCCTTCTCTTCTTCTCACCTTTTTTTTCCCCGCCCTTCTTCTTCCCCGCAACCCTCTCCTTCTTCTCCGTCCTTCTTCTTCTTCCCCGGCCTCCTTTTTCTTCTCCGCCCATTTCTTCTCCCACGTCCTCCATTTTCTTCTCCGCCCCCTTCTTCTTCTCCGCCCTCCTTCTTCTTCTCCGCCTCTCCTTCTTCCAAACCCACCAAACCCACTCTTCACAAACCCACCAAACATTCCGACCCACCCCCACACAAACCCACAAACCTTGCCTCCGACCACAACCCACATCTCTGACAACTTCATTGACTCACCACGCCCCATGCTCGTCGTCTTCACTCCAAGTAAGTATTTTTTTTATTTAATTTGTATTTTTATGTTGAAATTAGGTTAGAATTGTTTATTTGTGTCTAAATTATATAGATATTGAATATTGAATTTGATATTTATGTAGAAAATGAGTTTGGAACTGAATTTTGGTTTGAGTTTATGTTGGATTTGAGTTAGAATATTTGATTACCTTGAGTTTGAGTTGGAATTGAGTTAGAATATTAGATTGAATTTCGGTTTTAGTTTGTGTTAGAATTGTTTTGAATTGAAATTGAATTTCGGTTTAAGTTTATGTCGGAATTAGTTTGAATTGAAATTGAATTTCGGTTTGAGTTTGTATTGGAATTGGTTTGAATTGAGATTATGTTTAATTTTGTTTTTTCATAGATTATGTCTACTACAACCAAGAAAGATGATAAAACGGTAAATTAATTACATGTTATTTGAAGTATTTCATTTACACGAATATTTGTTTTCTAATGTTTTTTTGTTGTTGTAGTAGACAATAACAAAAACATTGCCTCCGACCACAACCCACATCTCCGACAACTTCATTGACTCACCACGCCCCATGCTCATCGTCTTCACTCCGGGTAAGTCTTTTTTTTTATTTAATTTGTATTTTTATGTTGAAATTAGGTTAGAATTGTTTATTTGTGTCTAAATTATATTGAAATTGAATATTGAATTTGATATTTACGTAGAAAATGAGTGTGGAATTGAATTTTGGTTTGAGTTTATGTTGGATTCGAATTAGAATATTAGATTGAATTTCGGTTTGAGTTTGTGTTGGAATTGTTTTGAATTGAAATTGAATTTCGGTTTAAGTTTATGTCGGAATTAGTTTGAATTGAAATTGAATTTCGGTTTGAGTTTGTGTTGGAATTGTTTTGAATTGAAATTGAATTTAGGTTTAAGTTTATGTCGGAATTAGTTTGAATTGAAATTGAATTTTGGTTTGAGTTTGTATTGGAATTGGTTTGAATTGAGATTATATTTAATTTTGTTTTTTCATAGATTATGTCTACTACAACCAAGGAAGTTGATAAAAAAGTAAATTAAGTACATGTTATTTGAAGTATTTCATTTACGCGAATATTTGTTTTCTAATGTTTTTTGTTGTTGTGCATTAAGGATTTTTTTTTTCGGATTTCAAGCTTGACAACCAAGGAGCCCGAAGTAACGTCAACCAAACTTTACGTACAATTGAATAAGTCATATACACCGGATAACTTAGAAAACGTTCAAGAGGAGTGAGTATTTTACGTACAAACTTTTATAGAATGAGAATATTAGTTTGATTTTGGATGATATATATATTTGTTTTGGTTGTTTTTGGATATATATTTGGTTTTGGATGTAATGGATATGTTTTGGATGTTATGGATATTTGGTTTTGAATATATAATTTCATTTCAGGTTTTTTTAATTAGAAAATTGTAAAAATAACTCTCAGGAACAATTTCGCCGCGGCAACGTGTATATTTCGCCGCGGCGAAACTTTACACAACGATACGATTGTACCGTTGTGGAAAGATTCTCCGCGGCGAACTATACACGTTGCCGCGACGAAGTGTTAAAATCTGCTAAATTTTTTCACAACGGGACTGTCCCGTTGTGAAATCATGGACATTTCCACAACGGAACTCGTCCCGTTGTGGAATCATTACTTTTCCACAACGGGACGAGTACCGTTGTGGAAACATTCCACAGCGGAGGATTCCACAACGGTACAGAACCGTTGTGGAAGCTTTCCACAACGGTTTTGTACCGTTGTGAAATCCCCAGTTTGTAGTAGTGGTTTCTTTAAAAACTAAATTAATTTAAACGATATAGTTTCATTATTTAGGCAATCATTCATATCACTTAATTTAAACTACATATCATACCAACCACAATCAAAGAGTCAAACCCCACTTTATTTTGCATATCTAAAAGATCAAATAACCTACTGTAATCTTCAAATGGTAGATGCAGACATGTTCGTCCAAGATCCATGATAGATACACGTGAACAACTTCTGGGTATGTCATTAAATATAAAATGTGGGATATATATATTATATCTAATCAAAATTCAGAGCGTTTCATAAATAAATGTATTAGTTGGCACGCATCAATAATGGTCTCTAATTAACGCAATAAATGTGGTTCAGTATATGTCACACTCTTCTTTTATTGTAATATTTTCTACTTCTGGGTATGTCATTAAATATAAAATGTGGGATATATATATTATATCTAATCAAAATTCAGAGCGTTTCATAAATAAATGTATTAGTTGGCACGCATCAATAATGGTCTCTAATTAACGCAATAAATGTGGTTCAGTATATGTCACTCTTCTTTTATTGTAATATTTTCTACTTCTGGGTATGTCATTAAATATAAAATGTGGGATATATATATTATATCTAATCAAAATTCAGAGCGTTTCATAAATAAATGTATTAGTTGGCACGCATCAATAATGGTCTCTAATTAACGCAATAAATGTGGTTCAGTATATGTCACACTCTTCTTTTATTGTAATATTTTCTTTCTCGGTCATCGCCTCATGCTTTTGAAATTCTATTTAGAGTGAAAAACAAGATTTCGCACACAATGTAGCAGCAATATGTCCGACGACTTATTTTAATACATATAATGGATAATGAATAAAACAGTGCGTAAAAATAAAGACACACGATATGGTTTTCCAATTCGGTACAACGTCACTTACGTCTAGAGGCACTACTACAAATGTTAGATTTCACAATGGATATTCCATAACGGAACGGTGTCCCATTGTGGAATCATGATGTTTCCACAACAGGTCAATAGTCCCGTTGTGGAATCCTGATGATTCCACATCGGGTCTATTGTCCCGTTGTGGAATCATCATGTTTCCACAATGGGACAATTGTCATGTTGTGGAATTCTGATGATTCCACAACGGGACAACTTTCCCGTTGTGGAATTCAAAGAAAATTTAAGATTTAAACAACGGGATTGTGACCCGTTGTTTAATCTCGCCGGGGCCAAGGCATCATCTCGCCGCGGCCAAACTTTTCCATAACGGTACAATAACCCGTTATGGAACAGTCTCCGACAATTTTAATATCTTAAGAATTCATATATTAATTATTTTTGCTATGGTGGTCGTCGCACTCGTATTAATATCTAATTATCTATCTTTCTTCAGTCTTTTAAAAGTACGTATGTGGGGGTGTCTTATCTTCAATAATTTTTCCTGGCTCACATATCTACAACCATATATTTAATACAAAAACGGTTTTTTTAAGGTATAATATGCATTACCATTGTATTAAAGTGAGCAATTTTAAAGATGTTCACGTTGAAGTATTTTGTAGAAATATTACTCATTTTTTTTTTAATAACTGTGGGTAGCACCACGGAAAAATTTATAAAAAGCCATCACTTAAGTGGCGGAGGAATACCGTGGTTACATTAAGAGCTAATACCACGAAGGTCATTCACGGCCTCCTGACAAACACAAGGACGAGTCGATCCCCCATCGGGCGCCCGAATCAAAATTAAGCGCATAACTAGCAAGAACAATGAGCTACTTTATTACAACCACGGGGGTGAAAAACAAAGACCAAACTATCGAACCTAGGTGAAAGCAAGAAAATATCATTGATAACCGTACCTAGTTCCGTAGTGGGCGCCACAATTCTTCGGATAGCCATCATCACCTCGAGACAATCAGATTGAATAATAATGCGAGACCATCCCATATCCAACGCAAAGATCATACCTTGAACGACTGCCGACGCTTCCGAAATTTTGGGAGAGAGCCCGAGATGAATAACCTTAGTTTCCGAGCCAAGGATCTCTCCTTTATCGTCCCGCGCCACAATGCTGAGACCTATCCGTCTCTCTTCCGCGCGAATAGCTGCATCCACCGAGATGGCCACCACATCTACCGAAGGAGGCTCCCACACTTTCGGTTTAGGACGGCAAGTCTCGCCCTTAGTCCCAAAACATGCTTCTCGGTAGTCACGAATGAAACCCCCGGCCCACTCAAGGAGGCCTCCGGGTGCCCCCACCTTCCTCCCCGAGCACACATTATTCATGTGATTCCAAAGTTCCCACATAATAATAAGAAAAAAAATTCGAAATCACATACCTTAAGCTCCGTCAAGGCAAGAAGAAGCGATCCAATAGTATCACCGACCCGAAGCTTCCTTGTAATATCCTTGAAGCCTCCAAGCTTCCAAATCTTCTTAGCCAAAGGGCAGCCCCACATCGCGTGAAAGATAGTCTCCTCCTCCGAATCACAAACCGGGCAGCGAGCATCAGCAATGACATGACGTTGGCGAAGCAAAATACGAACCGGAATCCATCCCTGACAAACCCGCCACACAAAGTGCTTCACCTTTGGAGGGATCTTTAGGCTCCAAAGCTTAATCCACCAATCCTTTTCCCGGACGGAGAGGACGACCCCACCAAAATAGTCAAATCCAACGTGGCCCTATAACCACTCTTCACCGAATACTCCCCCATCTTTTATGAAGTGCCACCTAAGCATATCCGGTCCACCACCTCGGCTTTCCGGAATGCTAAGAATAGCCTCAACATCCTCGGGGGAAAACATCGCTGAGATGAGCGGGATATTCCAAGCTCCCCTAACGTCTCTGAGCTCGGAGACATGCATCTCCTCCGGAGTGGGAGGCGCATCGCTGAGCATAAAGGTCGGAGGTCGGGGAATCCAATGGTCAGTGGGGACTGACGTGGTTTCCCTATCTCCAATCCTCCATCTCGAGCCTTTATGAATAATCTCTTTACCCCAACAAAGGCTCCTCCAAATATATGACCCCGTAGATCCGCAAGTGGCGTTAAAGATGTCTCCGTTCAGGTAATAACTCTGTCGGAGCACCCTTCCCACAAGGCTATCCGGCCGTCTAAAGATGTTCCACACACTTTTTGCAAGCAAGGCCTGATTGAAGATGCCTATGTCGCGGAAGCCAAGGCCCCCGTCAGACTTGTGTCTCGTAAGCTCCGACCACTTGCACCAGTGGATTTTCTTTGACCCGTGTCACCCCACCAGTGAATCCCGTCCACCAGGCCTTGAGGAAGGCGAAAGTAGCTCGCAATATAGCTAGGAATGGCTTGGAGCACCGCCTTGATAAGGGTTTCTTTGTCAGCATACGAGAAGAAGAGCCCCCTCCATGAGCTGAGTCACTCCCACACCCTCTCACGAACAAACGCAAAAATATCGACTTTCCTCCTACCCACTGCCGTAGGTAGGCCCAAGTAACGATGATGGCATGAGGTAACCGACACCTGTAAAGATTCCGCGAGCTCCGCCCCTAACCCTTCATCCACATCCGAGCCAAAACAAATGTCAGATTTAGCATAATTAATTAACTGACCTGAGGCCGCCGAGTACATCGTAAGACAACGAGCAACTTCCTCGCACTCCTCCTTATTGGCTTTGAAGAAGATAATGTTGTCATCTGCAAAGAAGAGATGAGAGATGAGGAGGTCTCCCCTACCGAAACGTGCCCCTCTGATAAGCTGGCGGCTTTCCCGATTCCAGAGAAGGCTCGAAAGACCCTCCGAACAAAAGAGAAACAAAAACGGCAACAGAGGATCTCCTTGGCGCAAACCCCTTTCCGGCACGACCCGACCGCGAACCTCCCCGTTAATGTTGAAGGAGAAGCTAACGGAGGACACGCAACTCATCACCTTTGCGCTCCAACGCTTGTCAAACCCGAGCTTCGACATCATAAAATCCAAGAAAGACCACTCAACTCTGTCATAAGCTTTCGCCATATCAATCTTAAGAGCTGCACAAGAACCATTACGAAACCTCCCTCGGGACATAGTATGAATAGCCTAGCTCATAACAAATCATAACGTTATCAAAGATCTGACGACTCCCTACAAAGGCACTTTGGTTCTCCGAAATAGAGATAGCCATAGTGCCTCTAAGGCGATCAACCAAACATTTAGATATTACCTTGTAGAGCACATTGCAGAGGATGATGGGTCTGAAATCTCGAACCTTCTTGGGTTTGTCGATCTTCGGAATAAGAGTGATGATCGTGTTGTTGATATCTTTAACTAACTTGCCCTCGTTCAGTATCGCTAAACATAACTCAACCACCGAGTCGCCCACCACACTCCAATATCTCTGGTAGAACAGAGCCGGAAACCCATCCGCTCCTGGAGCTTTAATCGCGTCCATATCGAACACCGCATGTTTCACCTCCTTGCTAGTGAAAGGCCGGAGAAGCACCTCGTTCATGTCGGTGGTGATGGTATGGGCTATGGTGTTGCCCACCAACTCCAAGGCCTCGATCGAGGGATGCATAGACGAGAAAATAGACGAAAAGTAAGAAGAAATAATATTTTCAATACCATGCGTACCTTCAACCCACGTCCCCTCATCGTCAAAAAGTCCCTGAATAGAGTTCCTCTTCTTCCTGGTCGATGCCTTGTGATGGAAAAAGGTCGTGTTCTTTTCACCACATTTCATCCACGTGGTCCTACTTCGCTGGCGCCAGAACACCTCTTCCTTCTCGAGTAACGCATCTAGTTGTCGTTCTTCACGCCGGATTTCCTCCACGTTGTTGCCCTCTTCTCTATCGCTCGCCACGCCTCCTCGAAGAAGAACCGGTGAGGCCCCCAACCCTTAACACCTTTCTCCCTGCCTATCGTACTAAGCAGGAGCGGTCTATGATCGGAGCCCCAGAAGTCCAGATGCCGAACAGTAGCCTCGGGAAAGAGAGATACCCAACCCGAGTTACCGAGGCATCTATCTAACCGCCCTGCGCTACTCCCGGGGCTATCGCTGCGACGCCACGTGAACAAGTCTCCCACAAAGCCCAAGTTGTTGAGGTCATAATCCTCCATCATCATCCAAAAGTCCTCCAACAAACTGGGGCCTCTCGCACGGTCCCCACTAAGATCCGAATTTGCCGTCACCTCATTCAAATCACCCCCAACAAGCCATGGGGACTCCGGCCACGGTTTCAGTCTCCTAACTAGCTCCCAAGAAAATTTCCTTTGGTTCGCGACTAGATCCCCATAGAGACCCAGAATATTCCAAAAGTGTCCATCTTCATCTGTAACAAGCCCTTCCATATGGAATCTCGAAAAGAAACGAACCGAGAAACCAATGGAACTCCACCAAAGAACCATGAGGCCACCACTCCGACCCATACACTCCACAGTAAAACAGCTCTCGTACCCCAAATAAACTCTCACCCTCTTGGCCGCTACACTCCTCATCTTTATCTCGGAGAGAAACAAAAGATCGGGGCGGTGAGTGACCGTATGAGAACGGAGAGCCCTCCTCGTCCGGGGGCTGCCCAACCCATGGACATTCCCAAAAACACCAATCATTGTGTTCGGTGGCCCTCCACGCTGAGGGGCGCCGCTTTTTCAATCAGAGGGTTTCCTGCCAAATCCTGAACTGAGGAAACAACCAGAGACAAAAAGGAGGTCGAAGCAGAGTCGGGAATCTCCTGTAGGGGCTTCAATTCCACAGGAGATATCTTTTCTTCAAAAGTAGCTTCGGAAGCGTTGCGACGAGCCATTTTCACTGTCAACCCATTTCCACGAACAGTCACTGCCTTCCTCTTCACACCCGGACTGCAGCTCTCGTCGGCTTCAAAGGATGGATGGAGATTTTTCGGATTCTTACGGCCCTTACCACTCTTCTTTTTCTTACCGGGACCTGAAAAATTCTCATCCGCCATGAAAACCAGAGGCTGACCTGTGTTCGTCTGGCCCTCCATGTTGGAATTGATCTATGGTTTAAGAAAAAGTTTAACGCTTCGATAAGCGGCGAAATTTTAAAAATTTTATTTTTCAAGTAAAACAGTTTTTACTAACCTAGACAAAGAGCAAGCACATGTAAATAAAAACTAATATGAGCATAAAAGATTACTAACCTTTTTAGAAGCTTGAACGTTGAGAAGCTTTTGGAAAAGGTTGCAACGTTCGTGTCCCCTTCGCAGCACGTCTCTCTTCTTTCCTCGGCAACACGAGCAACCACGATAGTTTCTATCACTAAATCACTCGAGAGAAAAGGAATTAGTGAGTGGGCACTTTTAAACACGACGACTCGAGAACAAGTCTCAGAGTCGAAGAGCTAAAACCACTAGGTCAAATGAGGACCTAGGTGCCAAAACAAAAACGAAAAATAACTAGAGAGAGAGAGAGGAGAAATCGGCCACAAGGTCTAGAGAGAGAGTCTCTCAATCTCTAACTTATGTGGAATGAATGAAATGTGTGGAATGAGGCTCCTATTTATAGGAGAGGTCTCACCTTCAATAAGGTAGTTTCCTCTTCTATAGAATATCACATATTCATGAGCCAATTTCCTCTTTTCCTCTATGAGATACTCGGCCAACAAGGCATTCTAGAAGCCTTGATTTGTTTCCTATTTTGTTCCTTTCTCTAGCCTTGGCCGAATTTCCCTATGGCATGCATAAGAAATTTGTTTCCTCTTTTTATTTTGGCAAGTATCTTGATACATTTATGCACAAAATATTCTCTCTTTCTCTTGGGTAGTAGGCGCCCATTTCAACTCTAGAAGGAGCTTCTAGAAGCTTCTTCATTTGTTCATGACAACATGAAAAAGGCCCATTAAGAATTTTCAATAAAATTCTTATGAAATGAAATTAATCCACAAGGCCAAATTAAACTTACTTGGCCGAGTGATGTTAAGTCATCAAATGACCTTGTCAAAAAATTTATTGACATTCATTTCATCATATGTCTCAAAAGACTAAAATACCCTTTTGACAATTTTCGTTCTTGTTTTGACTTAGCTTCCAGTTTAACTATTCCTACTTGATGTGATTCGTGACAGTGACCTCATGGATCCAAATGAATAAAGCTTGAGCTAAATACTTGGACTCAAAAGTTCACAAACCTTTTCCAAGTTTAGCTTAATGTCAACTGACTCCACTAAAGAGTTGACACTGAAAATCTCTCGGTTCAAATGAATTTATTTTCTACTCAAGAATTCAACCTAATTATAATGAGTGGATCCACAGAATATTATCAGTGTTTACCCTTCATGAATATCATCAGCTAGTCGGGATTTACAAAATTACCATTTTACCCTTCTACTGTTATTTCTTCAACTCCTTTGTCGCTTGTGAATAAGTTAGAAACAATGTATTGATGAGGAGCTAACAAGTCACATTGTTTCATCCAAAAGAGTTAGGACTCAATTTGGACACTGGCCAGTTCATTTATTCACACTCTAAGGAACAAAGCATGAGGTGACATACATTGCATTTCAGCAATCTTGTACATGAATTCCATATCTATGAGAACTTCACAAAGTTACTCATGACATTCTCACAACTTAGTACTTCACCAATAGGACCTGTTCGGAATCACATAGTGAGTCCGAACTTTGACTTTCTCAAATGAGAATACGTAAGGTGTGAAATGGCATGTCTCATTTCAGGATTAAGGTAAGCACGATGCAATTCATACGTAGTGACTTCGAGACATAAGAGGTTAAATGGTTTGTTCTTATCTTGCCTCTAGAAGTGCACTGGTCAATTCAGTACCTTCAGAAGATACCTAGAAGAACTATAGAGTCTCCAACTCTCAATGCCTCATAACCAAACATCATAGATTCTTCTAACAATCATACTGAGGTCAATAGTCCTTTGATCCTTAGATTGCGAATATATCGTTTTAAGCAAACTACGAAGAGTTTGTTCATGCAAATCTATATTTGTCTCTTCGTAAGTTGTTTAGTTTGTTTATGGACTAAAGACTAATGTTTTATCATAAAGCTTCAAACAGACACGGAAGAATGAATGAAAGTTTCAACTTTTTATTAATGAATAAGCAATTACAAGCAAGAGTCTTCATGAGACTTTATTACATCAAATGTACAATATAAGGATTACAACTCTTCTTGTGGGCACCACTGAAAACACTCCACACAAGGCAACAGACCAGAGCTTTTTTTGTGCACCCCGAGACTTGAAAAGTGAAGCTCCTCTACTCTCAGCCTCATCCCGAGCCATCTTTTTCCACTTAGTGCCATCCCCTCTTACCCGGAGCGTCGAGAAAGGGTTGGGAAGGACCGTCGGATCCCAAGGCACCGACCGAGACAAGCACAACTTTTACGTCTATCTTTAAGAGGCCGCAACCACCAACTCCGGCCTCGTCTTGGAGGTCTTCGTGTCATCACGCCGGCAAGAAACCTTGGTCGGAGTCGGTTCTGTAGGTTCACCATTACTCAGACGCGGATAAGAACTCTGGAGAGGACTGCCTCCCGCTTCATTAAGACCCAGTTCATTTCCAAGACCAAGGCCCATCGAAAAGGAAAGATCCTTCGGGCCCAGGGTGAGCCCACTAGAACTTGCATCCAAAGATGGGCCTAGAGGACCCGGTCCATTCAAAATGACTTCACCAACTAGGTTAACCGAAGGAGACCCCCACTGAGCGTAAATCACATCTCCCTTCATTAAATTCCTTTCGTCATTAAATCTTAATTTTGAGTTCCCAGGGTGAGTGAAATTTCCATCATTATGATCAATCCTCTTGGAATTCCTATCATTAGACGTAGCCTTCTTTTTGTAGGCCGCATGTGGAGAAGGAGCAGAATTCGAGGGTAGGTCATTGGAAGTCGCGCCGCCGCCCTGCTTCTTGGTTCGAGCGATATTCGCCGTCTGAGAAGAATTCAGCGGAATCAGATGCTTCTCCGCCTCAGCCCGCGGGTGAGCCGGTTTTGAGGTGTTCAGTCCCGTTGCGACACTCTTAGCCTTCGAGTTTTGATGCACCGATAACCCAGGCCTCGGGACGTTCAAATCCGTCGTATCAGCGAAATATTTCCGATTCGACCTCTACCAAGACCGCTCATCTCTAATTAGACTAGCCTCCGAGCCTCGAATCACAAAAGTATTGTTGACGAAGCGGTTGGGAGCCTCCGCCCTCATCCAAGGTCCAAATCTAAAGTTCCGATCATCAAGGTCTTGATTTTTGTCAGTCAACTCCGGCCTAGGAGGGCTCTTGGCACAGTGTCTCCAGCTGTGTCCAATTCTCCCATAAGCAAAGCAGAAGTCAGCGAGTCTCTCGTACTTGACATCGATCCAAATTTTCCCCGCATTGGACCCTAAGGCAACGTGGAGGCCGCGTCAGAGAGGCTTCGAAACATCCAGCTCCAGTCTCAGACGAACGAAACTGTTACGACAACGGCCATCTCTGTCCTTGTCCACCTTCACCACTGTGCCCAGTTGTTTCCCAACGATTTCGCCAATCTTGGTCGTCCGAGCAAGGGGAGGCAGGCCATGGAGTTGCACCCAAACCTCTGCGTGCGTGAAGGTAAGAGCATCCCCTTCCCTGCCTTCTGGATCGTAGAGGATTAACATGGCTTTGTCGAATTGCCACGGCCCAGTCTCCCAAGCCTTTCGTTTATCCTCAGGGTTTATCAAACAAAAAGCTCATCACATCTCCCTCGATGTCCTTAATCTTGACGTTTCCAGCCGTATTCCATAAACCTCCCAGAACGGCTTTAAGGACTTTTTTGTTAAATTTCTTGTCACTCAGTAATTTTCCCAGCAGAGTGCTGCTACCCGGAGAGGCACTCCGGCCCATCACCTCGTCCGGAATAACCAGCGTTTCCACCTCTTCTTCAGCAAGGTCTAACTCCGACCATCTCTGGCACACATCATCCATGGCTTTCCCTGAGAAAACAGGGGCAAGAAAAAAATCTCACCTTCCTCAACTACCGGCAAACACGTCTCACACACCACCCGTTACTCTCCAGAGAAAGCGACAAAGATGGCGGGTCAACGAGGCAGAGCAAGAGAAAGTCAGACTCTTCTAGAGAGAAAACCACGTTTCTTTAGAAATATTACTCATTAATAACATAAAAATGATATTTAATTAAATATATTATTTTTATGATGATTAAATATCATTTTTTATGATGTATTATTAGTGAACATCTCTTACCATTGAAATTCCTCTTAGAAATTAAAATAAAAATTCAACAGTAACCTCATCGTGAATTGTCGCATATTTATAGTCCTATCTTCATATTCATAATTTTCCAAAAGCTAAGAAAATTAAAATAAACCCATATAATAAACTCTACAAATTTTATAAAGAAAATCTCTTAGAGCAGGCGTCTTTGAACTGACGTGGGGGATATATTTGGGCATATGCCAATGCTACAAGCATTGTTGGCAACACAAGTGGTAAGGAAAATGCAAACATCTTTAATATATATATATATATATATATATATATATATATATACAATTAAAAATGACTAAATAAATTAATACTAATTCTCTACTATTCAACTACCAATTATCAATGAATTATTAATAAATATATGTTACTTGTAAAATTAATTTTATCTACCATTCAACTACCAATTTTACCATATTCCCCATTTTCTTATACATTTCCAATTCTAGAAAATTGTTATTTATTAATTATACATGTTACAGTGACACTTAATTTTAGAGAGTTTGAGTATACTATCTATTCAAAACATAAATTTGTCAAAATAATCAATGTTTAATTTATTTTGCAAAGTAGCCAATAAACAACATTAATTAATTTGATCAGACAAAAATACTCTTTATTAAATGAAGGGTTACTAAATATAAATTAATCAACAAATATAAAATAAATAAATGAAGAACATTACAATAAATAACTCTTCCATTAATAGATTAAAAAATTCTCTAAAAATATTACTAGATCTTCACCGCCGTTGATTCCATTGGCTCTTCAACCTCGCCGCCGCGAACGAACCAAGAAAGCTTCACCGTGGCGTTGATTTAGTCTTAACACAGATAAACACAAATTTGTTGTCATTAACACAAATATAGTGACATTAACACTAATTTACTAATATATTAACACAAATATACTTAAATTAACAATAATTAACGATTACTGCAAAAACAAAAACTAGAAGAAAAATTTGTTAACACAAAAATAAACACATAAATACGACATAACACAAATTTACCCGCAAATAAACAAAAATTTACCCGAAACTGAATTCGAATCAAGAGATCTGTAGCCTCCTTGACCGCGTAAACGGCCTGGATCAGGTTCATCAGGGTCAGGATTTTGAGACATCGGTACGAGTCGGCGAGCCAATCGCCAAACCGCTCGTCGAGACGGACAGGGAGACCAATCGAGGCTATGGAGTTGTTCCTGAGATTGTCGTCGTGGAATTTTGGTGAGGCTTTGACCGCGGCGGAGGGGAAAATCGAGGTTAGGGCTTCGTGCGTGTCTTGACTGTTACCGGTCGTTTTTGGGACACCGGAAATTCAAAAACGATTCAAGGCCGGCCGGGCTTTGCCGGCCAGAAGCCCAATGGGCCCCGGTCCACCAGGCCCGAGCGCCCCGACACACCCACGGCCCGGCACGGCCGGCGCGCGCGCACCTGCGCCCTCGGTTCTGAGGCCTCCGGCCCAATGGGCCTCAGCGCGCCCTATCGCGCCTAGCTCGCGCGCACCCGGCCTCCCGGCCCGCGCGCGCACTCCCGCGCACCCCGGCCTCCCGGCCTGCGCGCGCCTCGGCGCCCCGGCCAAGCGCCCCTGCTGCCTCAGCCGGGTGTCCCTGCCACCTCGGCCACCTCGGTCGAGCGCCTTCGCCAGCTCGGCCGCCTCGGCCGAGCGTCTTCGCCAGCTCGGCCACCTCGGCCGAGCGTCTTCGTCAGCTCGGCCACCTCGGCCGAGCGTCTTCGCCACCTCGGCCACCTCGGCCACCTCGGCCGAGCGTCTTCGCCACCTCGTCCACCTCGGCCGAGCGTCCTTTCCACCTCGGCCACCCCGGCCGAGCGTTCTTGCCACCTCGGCCGGGCACGCCCGCTGCCGGGCACGCCGCGCCCGGCCAAGTCCCGCGCCTGTCACGCCCCGCGCCCATCCAGGCGATATGTCCCGCGCGCCCTGCGCCCTATTGGGCGTGAGGCCTCGCGCGCCTCGCTCCTGGCCACCCGGTGGGCCTCAAGGGGTCGGCCCAACGCCCCTCTCCACAACTATAAATACCCTCCCCTAGGGGAGGGGAAAAAAGAGACATATTTTTTTAGGACGATCAATCGATTCCAGAGATTGACTTGATACATTTTCGAGAACAATACTTCTCTCCTCTAGAGAATTCTCTCTCGCCCTCTTGTGATATTTCCAAGAGCGCGCACTCCTCCTCCCTCGACTCAGAAACACGAGGACCCCCCCTCAACGAGAGGGAGCGCGCTCCTCTTCTGTGACCCGAGCTTCTGCGGTACACACCACACTCCCGCTTCTTGGCCCTTGAGCTAGAACTCCGAGCTACGAGCACGCGACCCCTCTAAAGCCTTCACCAGAAGCTACGAGCCGGGTCCGACTCTAAAGTCTTGGATTCCCAAAGCCACTGAGCCCAAGATAGCCCCCAATACACAAATTGAACTACGTTCTGACCTGATCCCGACTAAAGGGTACGTAGGCAGCCAACCTTTGGCACGGTCACAACCCCCAAAACACACCTCAGGGTCTGGAGGGTGCAGCTCGGTCTACTCTAGCAAACCTATGAAATTGACGGATTGTTATCCTCTCGGCCTATAGTCATATTAAAATAATCATACGCATAAAGAACAAGATTCAAACGATTTCACTCTCACCTAGATTTTTCTACTAACCTAGGTCGATCATGATGATTATAGCAAAAACATTATAAATTCACTCTCTCTCAAGTAGCAAACAAATCCTAAATAATAATTGAAAGGTGGCTAATCAATGAACTAAGAACTAGCATGGATAATAATCAAGCAAACAATATTAGAACGGGAAATAGAAAAAATTAGAGCATCATCAACGCATTGAGTATAGGTCAGGGCTACATCGCAGCCCCATAAAAATTTAGCCGCTAAACGAATTCATAAACAAAATTAAACACAAAATAATAATATAAAAAAAATCAACATTGAAAAGAAAAATGAACTCATATTAAATTAAACAAGGTTCAACAATAATCTAAAGCGATAAAATAAATAAGAGAAGAGAAAAAAGAAGAACGATTGAAGTTGAGGTCAAGAGATTCGTCGGAGGCATCGATTCCAACGAAGAACACTTTTTCTCTCTTCAAAATGCTCTTGAAAGTCTAAAGTTGTTTATATAGGTCAATGGGTTATTTTTGGAGCTATTTGGACCCTTAGATGAGAATCTTAGGGTAAAAAACACTTAAAAATCGAGAAATTGACGAAAACAATTTTTTTTTGGGCACTTTGGCGCGCTGATGGCCGTGTTTTGGCGCGCTGAAACTAGGGAGTTGCGTAGTTATTTCAAATCGACCGTAACTTCTTGCTCCGATGCCCGATTTTAGAAAATAAACTTGCGTTGTAAAGCTAAGAGAAAGATCTATCAAATGTGAAAATAATTCATCCAAAATATTCACTTAAAAATCTAAAATCATGCAAAAGAAGACGCCGTGTTTCTTGATTAGCTCTAACTCGTCCGAAAAGTCTTCAAATCATCCAAAAATTACTCCATTGCTCTCAAAACACTTTACACTCATGAAAAACTTATAAAATCAAATAAAAATAAAAAAGATATAAGAAAACACCTAAGGATTCACTTTGATTCAAGCTCGGAAACAAGCGATTTGTATCTATAAAATGCACTCATCAGCGGTGCGAGTCACGTCCATGGCAAGGTGAGTCAAGGACAAGGCGAGGGGTGTCAAATCTCCAGTGAGGCGTATCAAATCTCTGGCAAGGCATGTTAAGAGTCCGGTAAGGGGAGTCACATGCACAGTGATGAGTGTAATGTGCACGGTGATGAGTGTCATGTGCACGGTGAGAAATGGCAAGGCTCATGGCAATGCATGGCGAAGCGGGTCACATGCACAACAAAGTGAGTTGAGGGTACAGTGGGGAAAAATCACATCCATAGCAAGGAGAGTCAAGGGCACGACAAGGAGTGTCAAGTCTCCAGCGAGGCGTGTTAAGTCTCTGGCTAGGCGAGTCACGTGCACGGTGATGAGTGTCATGTGTACGGTGAGAAATGGCAAGGCTCACGTCGATGCATGGCGTGGCAGGTCACATGCACATCAAAGCATGTCAAAGCTCATGGCAAAGCGTGCTACGGCCCATGGCGAGGCATGGTTGAGCATGTTGAGAGTGAGGTATAGAGAGCTTAAATGAGTCGTCTCTAAGTCTCTTCTTGATTATGACTTTTTTCTCGGACTCGTGCTTCGAGTCTTTTTTCTTTTGGAGGGGTCATTTTTCGGCGGCTGAAAATGACTCATTAACATTAACCCCATCCCCCCGTTTTACGTGCGACTAGTACTGCGTGAAACTTAGAGTCGTTTGACTTTTGGGGATTCTTTGCTCTTGTGTCTTTGAGATTCTTCTTTACCCATCTCGATCTTCATGCTTTCTCTTGGTTTTTGCGTTGTCGGGGGATCAAGGGCTTTTTCGTCTGGTGGCAAAGAAGTCGGCAGAGGGAAATACTTGTCAAACTTTAACTTAAATTATTGTGGCTCGGTATTATCTTTATTAAAGCTTTTGGGGATCTTGGTGACGAGGTGTTGCATCCATATGGTTTTGTGATGATTTGGCGCCAAGTTATTTTCCCTGCGGCCCTTCGAAGCTTTGAGGATGCTTATGGCAGAGTTTCTTGATGAGGTGTGTGTAGAGGCACGGTGCCTTGATCGGGGAGCTTTATGGTGACTGTGTGTGATAATTCTTCTTGTTCCATCATCTGCTAGTCAAGAATTCGGCATGGCAAAATATTTTGTATGCTGGGGATTCGGCTTGAGTCGGAGCCTGTTCGGACTGTGAGAGATCTGCGTTTGAGTGTTGAGGTGTTGCATTCATGGAATCTTATTTTGAGCGTTCATAAAACTTAGCTCGTCCGGATCACGAGGGATCTGACTTTGAGAGTTGAGGGGCCGCGCTCGTCTGAATCACGATGGATATGGCTTTTAGCGTTATGGGGCCGCGTTCGTCCGGATCATGATGGATTTGACTTTGAGCGTCGGTGAGGCGTGCTCGTCCGGATCACGAGGGACCTGAATTTGAGCGTTGAGAGGCCGTGCTCGTCCATATCATGAGGGAACTGAATTTTAGCGTCGATGATAGGCTGTGCTCGTCCAGATCGCGAGGGATCTAACTTTGTGCGTCGGTGAAAGGTCGTGTTAGACCGAATCGTGGGGGATTTTACTTTGAGCTTGAGGAAAGGCCATGCTCGTCTAGATTGTGAGGGATCTAACTTTTAAGCATTGTGGGGCCATTCTCATCCAGATCAAGAAGGATCTGACTTTGAGCGTTGAGAGGCCGTGGTCTTGTTAAAGGCTTAGCCTCCGTTGATGTTGAGAGAATGATTGAAGATGGTACTTTTAGAATGTCCCTTCAAGGATCTTTCTTGAGAATTGTACTTGAGGTTGAGAGAAGATGGTGGTGTATGAATTTTCTAGAGGTTTTGCCTACAGAATTCGGGTCCCTTTTCATGTGGTGAAGTGAATGGTTTTTATAGGACTTTCAAGGTGTTGGGGTGAGGAATGTGTGAGTAAATTTCCCTTATCGGGTGAGAAAAGTTCTTGGAAGGTGCCTTGAAGGGTTATGATAAGTTTGGGAAAGGTAAGATGGCTTGGACGTGTGAAAAGAATACAAAAAGAGGTGTTGGACTAGGTAAGATGGGCGTATGGTCTGTTTGTGATTGTACGGCAATATTGGCGTCAAGGGGTGACCGTACGGCCGAATCATGTGGTCGTACACCATGTTGGATTAATGGGGTGGCCGCACGGCACTTTATGTGATCTTACGGAAAATTTGAAGGCGGGAAGGTGCCGTACAACACATTTCATGGCTGTACGGCAAGGTTGGAGGCGAGAATGTACTGTACAACACATTTTGTGGCCGTACGATGAGGTTAGAGGTGGGAATCTGTCATACGACACATTTTATGGTCTGACATCAAGGTTGGAGGCGGGAAATGGATGTACGGCATGCCAAATAGTTGTATGGCCATGGCAAGGACTTAACTTGGCCGTACGGCATGTTTTGGTGGCCGTAAGGCCAAGGTCAATCCTTGGCGGGCGTGTCAAGGTGTGTCAAGGGCATAGCGAGTCATCCACAAGGAGTGTCCAATTTCCGAAAAGGTGAGTCACGTGCACGGGGATAACTGCCACGTGCACGGTGAGAAATGGCAAGGCTTATTATGATGCACGGCGTGGTGGGTCACGTGCATGGCAAAGCGAGTCAAGGGCACGACGGGTCGAGTCACATCCATGGCAAGGCGAGTCAAGGGCATGGCGAGGCGTGTCAAATCTCCGGTGAGGCGTGTCAAGTCTCCAGCAAAGCGAGTCACGTGCACGGTGATGAGTGTCACGTGCACGGTGAGAAATGACAAGGCTAACGACAATGCATGGCTTAGCGGGTGTTAGGAATTCTTGCCCACGAGAAGATTTATTTGTAATTTTCTCTGAAATATTAATAAAATAAAGTTTCGACATTTATAATCTATTTGAATTGAAAGCGTTATCTACTATTGCAAATAGTTACAACAAACATTCATCTATCCTTAGTCTCCGTATTAAACTGAGTCAGGTGCTGGGCACCTGAGTTCGGGCGGTGAACTAAAACAAGGTCGGTGACTGATACAAGTCTGGGTATCTGTATCCGAAGTCACATATGTGGAACACAAGTGAAGGTTAATCACTTAATTGGAGCATTCTACACTTGTGGTAAGTGTACGATCTGGACAGACTTTGGTTATGGATGTGTCGTGTAAGGACCGTTATAATGCACCAACCAGGGTCACTATGATGGTCACAGTGAGACATGATCTAAATCCTGAAGTGTTCATGGACTTCTAAGTCTTGTTACTTAGTTATTTGTTCATCACGTTAAAGGCCAATTAAGGTTGCATAAACAGATGTTTTGGGAACTCGGGACTTGATCGGAGAAGGGAAGTATTTCACAGATACAGAATCCAGCCTTCCTGAAAGAAGGTAAACGTTCTCTCACCTAAGGGTTGATTCCAGAGCCGATAGATTACGCGCACTCCAGAAGTAAGTAACGTCTGAGAGAATCTTTCGCTGGGGAAGCAACAATGCTTAGGGCTCATATGTATGAGAAAGGTATAACATAATAATTGACCTCTTCTCGATACATGTGGAACTTGGAGGATCTTGATCACGTACTGACTATATCAGTGGACACTCATCACGATGAGTGAATATAATTCCAGTATTAAAGGAGAGTTCAGTCTTAGCTTACACGGTGGAGTATGATTAGGCGAATCGATCGAAAAAGAGAAATGAGTATTTCGTCTTCTTGATCGGATTCGTCAAGCTTCAACTACTGGGTCCATAGTCCCCGATTCGGCTTCAATAAAGATGAATACGAACTTTCTAATAATAATGTTTTTATTATAATCTCACATGTTGTAATATGATTAACAGCATACATTCGTAAATTTGTTTATTTGTCGAGTTACCTATTTATAGTGGAATTAATTATTTGTTGTTGGATCAAGTAAATAATTAATTGAATTTTGAATTGGGCCTTATGGGCATTGCAAAATTCGAAATTCCTTGACCCACGGAGAAGCAAATAATTTGTCCATACCCACAGTGGGTATATTGCGAAAACGCCAAAAAACGAAATCATTTGCTCATGGGCACATGAAATCGATATACCCATAGTGGGTATATTGGAAAAACGCCCAATTTTTCTCTTTCATGATTTAAATAAACAGAGAATAATATTTAAAAGGAAATAATATATTTGTCTTTATTCTCTCTATACTTAAATTCACAATATCTAGGAGATAATATTAGATTTGATATTATCTCACTATTTAAAAGAGAATAAAATATTATTTTTTAAATAGATTCCTTATTTAAAGGAAGATATTATGGAATAATATATCCTAGATTATGATCAAAGGGTTAAGAGAGAAAATAGGGATTTAAATAACGATCTAACGGTTGATTTTTAATTGGAGACTAGAGTTTCCTAAAACCCTTTCTGTGGTGGATAAAAATTTCTCTCTTTCCCTTGCCCTCGGAACTCCGTGATTCCGATCCCATAAACACGGTGCGACCTGAATTCATTGTTCGAGGTCGTAGTGAGATAAAGATTGTGCCCACTCATATTTCCTATTCATCTCGGAGACTACGTTTCGAAAGATTGCGGTATCATCAACGACGGCTTGAAGCTGATCCCGAAGTTTCAGAAACAACACGAAGGAGTAGTCTTATAAAGACTGAAGATGAATTTATCAAAGCTTGACGATTTAGTTCGTGAGCCCAACGAGTAAGTGTCACTAGAACTTAATCTAATTTTTATCGGTTGCTTTCTCACTCTCATACTTTTATAGTACACACAAGTAAATCTAGATTCTTGTTTAACAACCACCTTAATTAGCTTTCGAGTCGTGTAATTATTTTTTTCGCACGGTTATTAAGGTGAATTAAGGACCAACAAGTGGTATCAGAGATACTTGATTTACTTGTTTATTTGATCCGTTCATGCTTTTAAATAATGGTTTGAATGAAATTATATTTGATTATGCTTTAATTCGATTCGATAATTATATATGCGAATTGTTTTCGGGTTTGATCGTAGAATATTTGATTCTCGCTTTCCAGATTTTATGTACACCCAATCTTTGGTGGGTATAGGTTTTATGTAATTTATTTTTCCTGTAAATTATTATTTTTGTAATCCCGACGTGATCACGACGATCGACGAAATGCCGCGACTACAACCGACCGAAGAAGCCGCTTTACCCATGCAGCACGTCTCCACGCGGCTGAGCCACGGCCAAGCAGTCCAGCGGGGGAGCTGCCTTGCGGCCCCGCTCCAGCGCCGGAACCACCCAGCCACGGCCATCCTGGGGGTGGCTTTCAGTCCCATGGCCTGCCTCTAGGGCAGGCCTTGCCGTGCAAGGCTCGGCCCAGCTTGGTAGGCTGGGTCGAGTGGATTATGTCCGGCTCCGAGGCCCGGATGCCCAGTGGGCCCACGTGGCCCATTGAATTTAATAAAAAAAAATCCAAGGTAAAAGGAAAATAAATAATTTGAATAATTGATTTATTTTTCCTTGGGACATAGACATGGGCCCAAATAAGAATCCATCGGTCAATAGTATTGGGCTCATCTTGTTTTTCTTTATAGGGCCAAATAGGAAACGATCAAAACCGAAACAAACCATGCTTGCTTTGCTTTGCCTATGTATGCTTGCTTTCTTGGATATTGTAATGTGGGTTGCTTGCTTGTGGGTTTTTCCATTCATATGTAAAACATCTAATCGAATTAGGATAATTTTAATGAATGAGTTGAACGTATCGGAGAGCTTTTTCACCAAGCCGATAAGAGGCTAAGCGGGGAGGTTATTAAAAGACAATGTCTTCCCTCCCTACTGGAAGCTCATCCGTGAAGGGATGCTATTAGGTTAAACGAGACTAGTCACGAAAACCTAATCACTAAACTATTTCGAAACTTAATTTTTTTAAGGGTAGTTTAGTAACACTCTTGAGTTTTTAATATGACTTAGTAAATTCGAGTGGATCACCTAGATTAAAATGCTAGGATAATTAAAATACTAAAAGTAAATTGAGTCTTAGGTCTCCAACATTGGCACAACACCGTGACGATGATGGATCCCTGCTTGATCGGCGGTCTTATTTGAGACATGGTGATCTGCTCCTAAGGATAGGCTTTTCTAGATTCCAATACCAATGTTGTGTCTCTGGCGATAGATGAGAGGGTTGAATCCGGCGTGTACTGGGTAAGTTAGTGCATTTGGACTAGGCTTCTTTCATCGAAATGTTGGCTCGACTCAAGCATGAACCAACCTTTGGTTGCTCATATGGCCAATGATTTCTATAAAACTGGGTAGTTAGTGAGCATAGTTATGAATGTACATGAACCATGACTGTTCACTAATCTGAGATAGTACTCATTTTCACTAGGTGCACTCCGTTACACCACTATAGTGGGACGGACTGTGGCTATTGGTGGATTACCCTAGAATTTTAAAAATTGGGTCTTTTTATAGATTAGTATTTTTCCCCGTGCTTGGTGAATTATGTTTTTAATTCCTAAACTATATATGATGAATGTTTTTTCTTTTTCAAAAGTTATTTATGTACTTGTATTTTATTAATTTCAGCATCACTTCGAACTATAACATGCTTAAACACATAATGGATTGTTAGATGATGGTTGGTGAATGTGTTGTGCTCTTCGTGACGGACATGGCTGATTGGATGAATGAAGCCGCCTGGAAAGGTATCAAGATTGATGAAGCAACGCGAGTGGATATTATTCTGAACTCACTTGCTGAGGAGTATGCTGAGTTCGTCACTTACTTTTGTGGTTTCGGCCCGAATTAAGAGAAGGTGAAGTTTCAAGTGAACTCCTTGGATGGCGTGATGGTTTGGTAAAGTACGCTTACCATCAAATGGAACCTTGATTGGTTCCATCATCCCATCAATATTCACCTATTGATTTACCGCTGGAGAACGTTCTCGTAGTGGAAGAGCCTTCAATCATAGAGATTTATGATAATGAAGATGACTCAAACCCTGAGTGTTGTGGAGGTAATGTACCATTCATATACATACATGTATTAGAAGCATTTTATGCTGGAGATTCATTTTTGTCCTGGATTGTAGATTCGGGGACAACTAATCATGTTTGTACATCTTTACACGTGCTTGAATCTTGGGAAGAATTGAAAGGAGACAAACTACAGCTTAGAGTGGGGAACGGAGAGTCTGTCACGGCTAAAGCTTTAGGGATAGTTCGAATTCTATTTGAAATAAATATTTGATACTTTATTCAGTTTATTTTATTCCTGGTTTTTGTAGAAACCTTATTTCAGTTTCTGAGTTATTAAAACATAAATTTCTTTGTCCTTGGATGAGAATGCTATGAGTATTTCATTTGATGGAAGAAAAATATGTGATGCTCTTTTATATAATAGATTATATGTGTTAACCCCTCAATATAAATGTTCATTTAATGCTGAAATGTTTAAAGTAGCTTCTCCCACTTGTAATAAGAAAATTAAGTTATTTGAAGATGAATAAACATATCTTTGGCACTTAAGACTTAGTCACATAAACATTAAAAGGCTAGAGAGACTTTCAAGGCTTGGGCCGTTGAAACATCCCAAAGTGGGAACTCTGCCAGTTTGTGAATACTGTGTAGAAGGAAAAATGACAAAGCGATCTTTTACTGGAAAAGGATTAAGAGCCACCAAACCTCTGCAACTGGTTCACTCTGATGTCTGTGGACCGGTGAGTGAAGCTGCGAGAGGGGGTTACGAATACTTTGTCACTTTTACTAACGATTATTCGCGATATGGTTTCATTTACCTAATGCATATAAAATCTGAAACTTTCGAGAAGTTAAAAGAATTCGTGCTTGTTTTGAAAACCAATTAGGTAAAACTATTAAGACCTTCCGATCTGATTGGGGAGGCGAGTTCTTAGATACAGAGTTCACCGATCATATGCTGGAACATGAAATTATGTACAACTGTTGCTGAAAGGAGAAATAGGACTTTATTAGACATGGTAAGATCCATGATAAACTACTCTTCACTTTCAACAACATTCTGGGGTTATGCATTAAAAACTGCCATGCATATATTAAATCATGTTCCTTCTAAACCTGTATCCAAAATCCCTATGGAATTGTGGAATGGAGCTATTGCTGGTTTGCGCTATTTCCGTATATGGGGTTGTCCCACTCATGTCTTGAAAAAGAAATCGAGCAAGCCAGAACCAAAAACAAGCGTATGCTTCTTTGTTGGTTATCCTGAATGGAAAAATTGAGGTATATTTTATGATCCCATAGATAGGAAAACTTTAGTTTCTACTAATTCTACTTTTCTTGAAGATGATTATCTTAAAACCCACAAACCTCGTAGTAAGATTTTACTCGAGGAAATGATTAGACCAACTCCAACGACTAACGTCAAAGGAGATCCATCTCAACCTACAAATGTTGTGAGAGTAGGAGATGAAGAAGAAAACACAAACACTCGTCCAAGTGTTTCATTACCTCGTCATAGTGGGAGGGTCTCTAGAGAGCCTGACCGATATCTTGGCTTTTTGAAGCAAACGCCGCTGCATTAAATGCGAACGACGACGACCCCGCATCATACAATGAGGCTATGGTCGACTTGGACAAAGATAAATGGCTAGATGCCATGAATGAAGAGATAGAGTCCATGCACTCAAACTCGGTCTGGACTCTAGTAGATGCACCTGAACAAATCAAACCGATTGGTTGCAAGTGGATCTACAAGAGGAAGAAATGAGTTGATGGACAAGCCGAAACCTTTAAGGCTAGATTTGTGGCTAAGGGTTTCACCCAGAGAGAAGGTATCGACTACGATGAAACCTTCTCTCCTGTAGCCATGTTCAAATCCATCAGAATTCTTCTAGCCATAGCAGCTCATTATGACTATGAGATCTGACAAATGGACGTAAAGACGGCATTCTTGAATGGCTATCTGGAAGAAGAAATCTATATGGCTCAACCAGATGAATTCATACAAAAGGGTCAAGAGGACAAGGTTTGCAAATTATTGAAATCCATTTATGGACTTAAGCAAGCATCTAGATCCTGAAATCAAAGGTTTGATGAAGTTATCAAGACCTATGGTTTCGAATAAAGTCTTTCCGAGCCTTGTGTGTACAAGTACTCGAAAAGTAACGCTGTGGTTTTCTTAGTGCTTTATGTAGATGATATCCTATTGATAGGAAGCAACATAGCATTGCTATCTGACATAAAAGCCTGGCTGGCAAAGCAATTCCAAATGAAGGATTTGGGGAATGCTACTTTTGTTCTAGGTATCCAAATCATTCGTGATAGGAAAAATAAACTACTAGCTCTGTCTGATGGCGCATTATTACCAATGCGGTCAGGGATGCCCCTTTTCTAAAGAGCAATATCATAAGACACCGCAAGAAGATGAAGATATGAGACGAGTACCCTATGCTTCAGCAGTTGGGAGCTTGACGTATGCAATGCTATGTACGCGGCCCGACATATGCTATACAGTGAGAGTTGTTAGTAGATACCAGTCAAACCCTGGTCATGATCATTGGAAGGCTGTTAAACATATATTGAAGTATCTTAAGAGAACTAGGGATATGATGCAAGTATACACAAGTAAGGACTTGGTGGTACAAGGATACACTGACTCTGATTTCCAAGAAGACCGTAACATGTTGAAGTCTACGTATGGGTCATTGTTCACTCTCAATAGAGGAGCGATTGTTTGGAGAAGCGTTAAGCAGTCCAGTATCGTAGACTCTACAATGGAAGCTGAATACATAGCAGCTTCTGAGGCAGCCAAAGAGGCTGTTTGGCTTAAGAATTTCTTTGCCGAACTGGAGGTAGTTCCTAGAATGATTGAGCCTGTGCAACTCTACTGTGACAACACTGGAGCCATTGCAAACTCAAAGGAACCTCGCGGCCATAAGAGAGGAAAGCACATATAGAACGAAAGTATCACCTGATAAGGGAAATAGTTCGAAGGGGAGACATGGCTATCATGAAGATCTCGACACTGGACAACATCACAGATCCAATGACTAAAGGGCTGCCCGAACGTGTGTTCATGAAACACATAGAAGGGATGGGTATTAGATATATGCAACACCTTCTCTAGGTCAAAGTGGGAGATTGTTAGGAATTCTTGCCCACAAGAAGATTTATTTGTAATTTTCTCTGAAATATTAATAAAATAAATTTTCGACATTTATAATCTATTTGAATTGAAAACGTTATCTACTATTGCAAATAGTTACAAAAAAACATTCATCAATCCTTAGTCTCCGTATTAAACTGAGTCACGTGATGGGCACCTGAGTTCGGGCGGTGAACTAAAACAAGGTCGGTGACTGATACAAGCCTGGGTAACTGTATCCGAAGTCACATATGTGGAACACACGTGAAGGTTAATCACTTAATTGGAGCATTCTACACTTGTGGTAAGTGTACGATCCGGACAGACTTTGGTTATGGATGTGTCGTGTAAGGACCGTTACGATGCACCAACCAGGGTCACTATTATGGTCACAGTGAGACTTGATCTAAATGCTGAAGTGTTCATGGACTTCTAGGTCTTGTTACTTAGTTCTTTGATTCATCACGTTAAAGGCCAATTGAGGTTGCATAAACAGATGTTTTGGGAACTCGGGACTTGATCGGAGAAGGGAAGTGTTTCACAGATACGGAATCCAGCCTTCCTGAAAGAAGGTAAACGTTCTCTCACCTAAGGGTTGATTCCAGAACCCATAGACTGCATCACTCTCGAAGTAAGTAACGTTCGAGAGAATCTTTCGCTAGGGAAGCAATAATGCTAGGGCTCTTATATATGAGAAAGGTATAACGGAATAATTGACCTCTTCTCGATACGGGTTGAACCTGGAGGATCTTGATCACGTACTGACTATATCAGTGGACACTCGTCACGATGAATAAATATAATTCGAGTATTAAAGGAGAGTTCAATGTTAGCTTATAAGGTGGAGTATTGACTGAGATTAGATGAATCGATCGAAAAAGAGAAATGACTATTTTGTCTTTTTGATCGGATTCGTTTAACTTCAATTACTAGGTGTATAGTCCCTGATTCGTCTTCGATAAAGACGAATAGGAACTTTTTAATAATAATGTTTTTATTATAATCTCACATGTTGTAATATGATTAGCAGCATACATTAGGAAATTTGTTTATTTGTCGAATTAACTATTTATAGTGGAATTAATTATTTGTTGTTGGATCAAGTAAATAATTAATTGAATTTTGAATTGGGCCTTATGGGCATTGCAAAATTAGAAATTCCTTGGCCCATGTAGAAGTAATTAATTTATCCATACTCACTGTGGGTATATTGGGAAAACGCCAAAAAACGAAATCCTTTGCTCATGGGCACATGAAATTTGAAATACCAATAGTGGGTATATTGGGAAAACGTCCAATTTTTCTCTTTCATAATTTAAATAAAGAGAGAATAATATTTAAAAGGAAATAAGATATTTGCCTTTATTCTCTCTATATTTAAGTTTCTAATATCTATGAGATAATATTAGATTTGATAATATATCACTATTTAAAAGGGAATACGATATTGCCTTTTTAAATAGATTCCTTATTTGAAGGAAGAAATTATGGAATAATATATCCTAGATTATGATCTAAGGGTTAAGAGAGAAAGTAGGAATTTAAATAATGATCTAACGGTTGATCTTTAATTGGAGACTAGGGTTTCCTAAAACCTCTCCATTCCACTACTATAAATAGGGGTTCAAGGGAAGAGAAAAATTGGAACCTAATTGCTCTAGAATTTTCATCCATTCCTTTTCTGTGGTGGACGAAAATTTATCTCTCTCTCTCTCTCCCTTGCCCTCGGAACTCCGTGATTCCAATCCCATAAACACAGTGCGACCTGAATTCATTGTTCGAGATCGTAGTGAGATAAAGATTGTGCCCACTCATATTTCCTATTCGTCTCGGAGATTATGTTTCGGAAGACTGCGGTATCATCAACAACAGCTTGAAGCTGATCCAAAAGATTCAGAAACAATACGAAGGAGTAGTCTTATAGATGGTTTTAAATTCCGACGAAACGTGCAGATTTCCGACGGCGGCGCCGCTGCCAGAACATAAACGGCTGACGAAGTACAAATTTTTCGTTTTATCGTCATTTTTCGTCGAAAATCGTCGTTTTCTGCTTATGTCGTTTTTAATTTAAATATTGAAGCTTGACTTGGAAATGTGGGATTCGAACCCCAATCACACGGGTGGGATGTTCCAGATATATCACTGTGCTGAGCATCAAACTGGTGATATTACGTATAAGTTTAATATAAGATTCGTAAATAAAAAATTTATACTATCATAAACTTAATATAAAAAATAATTAAAAAATAAATAAATTAATAATAAATTTATATAACATTGTAAATTAAATTATAAAAAATATATCACATAAAAACATAAAAATCTTATCTAGATTTAAGAAATAATATTTATATATATAAATAATACATAGATATATCCACATATATATATATATATATATATATATATATATGTGTGTGTGTATAAATTTGTGTATTGGGTTTAAATACAATACGTGAGATTGAAATTAACAAGTTGTGCGTATTGAAATATTAGATATTAGATTGGTGTATAAATAATTACGTATTAAGATTATAAAATATAGTTTCCATAAATCTTAAGTTTAATAATCAAAAGATATATTCTCATGTCTATATATATTTACATATTGAACCACAATATTTCCGTTCGGTTTTCCATCGGCATGTCGGTTTTTCATCGAAAACGGCATTTCAAATCGGCATTTTATTTGCCCTTTTCCACATTTTTCCATTCGGTTTTCCGTCGGAGTGACGATTTTCCGTAAATCAGGAGGCTCGAAACGGCAACGAAAACAAATTTTTTTTCCTTGGTCTTATAAAGACTAAAGACGGATTTGTCAAAGCTTGAAGATTCAGTTCGTGAGCCCAATGAGTAACTGTCACTAGAACTTAATCTAGATTCAGTTCGTTGCTTTCTCGCTCTCATACTTTTATAGTACACACAAGTAAATCTAGATTCTTGTTTAATAACCACCTTAATTAGCTTTCGAGTAGCGTAATTATTTTTTGAATAAAAGATATATTTGCCCCCTGAACTATGGCGTCTATAAGAGTGCACCCCCTATACTTTAAAAAGCCGATATTTTCCCCTCAATCTTTTTATTAATTTCAATGTTGTCATTCCGTCTAAAATTCTGTTAAATCATCAGTTAAATAAGTATGTGGATCTCATGTGTCACTCAAAATAAGGGTATTATAGGTAATTCCATTTTTTATCTGATTAAGATTAATAAAAGAATATTTTATAAATAAATTAAAATAATATTAATAAATAAATTAAAATAAAGAATTAATACATCCCGTCTCTCTCTCTCTCTCTCTCTCTCTCTCTAATGTTGGGCTCATCGGCATGAATAATACAACGAATTAATAAAGCCTCCAACTCTTTGTCGTGAGTGGATGTGAGTCGCTTACGCCGATGAGGCTTTCAATTGCTTCCCCGACGGTCTAGGTGGAGACAGGGCAAGAAAACCCTCAAACCATCTATTTTAATTTTTAAAACTTATGTCCACTTTTCTCAAATCTTTAACTCTGTCTCTAAGTTTTTTTTGGGGATCTTGACTTTCCTTCCGATTTAAAAAAGTTAGTCGCAGTATAATAGATAAGCTTAGCCAATTTCTTAAACCAGTTGGTACTCCTCAAGTATAAATAGGAAATAAGAATTTGTGTTGCAATTGCCAGAATTTGTGCCGCAAAACGGTACGGACTACCGGGTCTGGATTGGGTACAACGGTTAGCTCAAGGTCATCGAGGTCTACATCGTGAACCGGACCGACGCCAAGCCCAGCCACCCAAGTTCTCGCGGCGAATCTCAACCGAGATCATATTAGGATTCTTAGCTTCAACCAGAGACACCGCGATCTAGTACAACTGCGTTCTCGAGTGGGAGCTTCAGATTGAGTCCTTGTCCGACGGTGAGCACAGGTCCAGGACCGTCGTGGCTGTCAGAGTTTGTCGGCGGTTCTGGTTCTGGCTCTGGTCGCGATGGTGGTGGCAGCGAGGTTCTGGTGTATCTACGCCGGGAAGAGCAAGAGGGATTGGGACGAGGAGTCCAACGTGGTCGGGGCTCTGAAGAGACTTCCTGGTCTGTCGAAAGAGTTTTGGTTCAAGGATTTAAAGAGAGGGACTGAGGATTTGAAGGAGATCCAACTGCAGATCTGGAGGAGAATGGGTCCGGCTAGCTTCTGGTGGTTCACGTTGAAGTGATGGGCGAGTATAGAGAAAGAGAGAGAGAAGCTTATGAGATTCAGAGGAGAGAAAGTTCAGATTCATTTTCTAATTCATTTTATTTTATTTTTATTTTTTTTCGTTCATATTTTATATCATTAGATTTTATGTTAAGGGCATATACAAAAATTCCTTTACTTTACGCATCACATGATAAATACATGCATATTTAACGGACATTTTAGATTCAAAATACACAGAAGGACCAAAACGCTACAAAAACTGATATTGAGGACCAAATCCATCAATTTTATAGTACGAGGAGTGTATTATTGTTACCGCCGTAATTCAGGGGGTAAATATATCTTTTATTCTTATTTTTTTCCGCATGGTTATCAAGGGGAATTAAGGACCAACAGCGGGTCACGTGCATGATAGAAACGAGTCAAGGGCACAATAGGGCGAGTGACGTCGATGGCAAGGCGAGTAAAGGGCACGAAGAGGCGTGTCAAATCTCTAGCGAGGCGTGTAAAATCTCCGACGAGACATGTCAAGTCTCTGGCGAGGTGATTCACGTGCCCGGTGAGTCACGTTCAGTGAGAAACGGCAAGGCTCGCGTCGATGCATGGCTTGGTGGGTCACATGGACAGGGAAGCATTGAAAGGCTCATGACGAAGCATGGCAAAGCTTACGGCGAAGCGTGGTACGGCCCATGGCGAGGCATGGTTGAGCATGATGAGAGCGAGGTATAGAGAGCTTGAATGAGTTGTCTCTATCTCGCTTCTTGATTCTGACGTTTTTTTGGGCTCGTGCCTCGAGTCATTTTTATTTTGGAGGGGTCATTTTCTGGCGGTAGAAAATGACGCATTAACAGGTAGCACGTTTTAATGAGTGTTATAAACAAGTACAACAAGGAGCCCATAGTGGTTGGTCAGATGAACAGATTATTGAGAATGCCCATCTGATGTACAAGTCAGAAAATAATAATTTCAATTTTATGCTCGACTATTGGTGGAGACTGTTGAAGCATGAGCTTAAATGGAATACAATTTACCAAAAGGAAGGTGCAAAGAGGACAAAAGTTTATGTTCATAAGTAGGGGCTTATACTTCATCATCCAATCTAGACAAGAGTGACGATGAAGTACGTGAGGTTTGCCCGATTGACCAGAAGGCGGCCAAGAGAAAAGGAAAAGAAAAGGTAAAACATGATACTCATACTACATTCCTAGAAACTCAAGCAGAAAAGCAGCTACATTGGAAAAATTTGTGGTGATGAGAGAGAAAGAGAAAGAAAATAATAGGATGAAGTAGTATATCCCTTCTACAAAAAAAAAGGCATTTAGAAGCGACAACTGAAATTAGAAGCGACTTTTTCAATTAGAAGCACTTGTCGCTTCCACCATAGTCACCAAAAATCCGAGCATCTTGACTTGAAAAAAAACAATTTTTTAGATTAAAAGCGACAAAAGTCGCTTCTAAAAGACTAGAAGCGACATTAGAAGCGATTTGTCGCTTCTAAGTTACTGAAAATATTTGGCGCTTTATTTTCTCCGCCAAATTTTTCACTTTTTAACAAAACGAGGCCGTTTGTGTCTGGCCTAAAATTTAGAAGCGAATTATCGCTTCTCACTAGGAAAAAAAGTACTTTTGGATGCGATAAAAATACTTTTGGATGCGACTTTTATCGCATCCAAAAGTCTAAGAGTCGCATCCAATGGTCAAAATGGATGCGACATTGGATGCGACTTTGTCGCATCCAATAGTTCTCATCTGTTGACTATGGATGCGACTAGTCGCATTCTACAGTCCAGGTGAATTAGAATATTGGATGCGACTTATCGCATCCAACGCTGTTCCCGTCAAAACGTGTGAACGTTTTGGATGCGACAAGTTGCATCTGATAGTCTTTCCCATGTTTTGGCGGACAGAGCATTGGATGCGACAAGTTCATAGTCTTAGGCTGTATTGTCGAGGGTGACGGCTGAGTCTACATGAGTGACGGAAGACTCGGTCTCATGCTCTGTGTGAGGTTAAAGATCTGTCGCTGCATCTGCTCCATCATGGCTTGCTGGGTTTGCATCGTAGACTGCAACTAGCTAACCGCTGGATCGTGCTGAGTAGCACCAAGGAGCAAAGCTCCCCTAGGGATCGAGGGAGACATCCCAGTTTCCCAATCTCTATGCCGCCCTATACGCATCGCTGCCTGTTCTAGGCCATCAATGTGCACCTTTGCGCCTTCTTCAAGATCGTGCCGCTGAATATCCACAATTTGACTATGGATTTGTTCATTTACAAACGTGATAAAAAACAAAAAAAATTACAAGATAATAATTAATAATTAATTATCACTATTAAATTAATGCAACATTACAACTTACATAGAGGCCTTTCGCGGTTTCCGTTGTCCAGTTGCCTTTGTCATCTTGGTGGTAGTGCTGCCACATCTCTTGTGTGGAGCCCAAGATCTCATCTTTCCTCATCTGCAAGTATTAATCAAAATATACGCAACGTGTTAATATATAAATATTAAATATTGCAATTAAAATTTTACGAATTAACAACTTACTTTCGTCTGACGACGAGCCAAGAAAGATATCAACCTCGGTCGACTCTTTGTCTTCTTCTTCTTCTTATGATTTTCTTTGTGCGTTAAAGATAACAATTTCTTTAAAAATATTACCTTAAACTCTTCTGTAATAAACCTCACTATCACCTTCTCCCAAACATCTTGACTCACGCCCTTTTGCGTTTTTTGTTTGGCGAGATCTTTTCGGCCGCAAAATTTGAGTCTGAACTTCCTTGATAATTTCAACTTTGCATTACAAAAAATTTTCTATGCATCGTGAATGATAGTAGCATCAATCTCGGCTCGATAGCAATCTGATGAGCGTATCTTGCTAGTCTCAGGATCTCTGTACACAAAAGTGAACTCACTATGGAGTCCGGTTAAAATAGCATCGACAGATTGAGGAGATACATATGGCTAACTAGAGATGCGCATCGGAATCGAGCCGCATATATAGTTTCCAAGGTGGTTGGAGAATACTCTGATCTTCTTTTTCTTTTCCCTAACGGTCTGGTAGAACGTTTTGTATCGGGTCGTAGCCAACAACCTTCGCACCTTCGACCCCTATCACTGCTTTCTTAGAAGTCGCGCAAGTCGTCGGTCCCCGTGTCTGTGGGGGATCTTCGCCTCCACCTGCTTTAGTGGCGATGGACATCCTATAAGATGAAAATAATATAACTAAAAAGTTATTTGTTTGATCAAAATAAACAATTAAAAATAGTAATATTGTTAGTATTACTCATTCATCGCCATCACTCAATATAGTATTAGTATCATCTTTCATATCGTCATCGACATCGACATCTTCTCCCTAAAAAATGACGCGTGCCTCATCTTCCTCATCGTCACCTTCTTCACCATTGTCAACATCAGTAACAAGCTCAGTTTCAGTTGTTTCATGTCGATGATTCAGAAGCTCGATGTCTAATAATTGTATTGTCAACGGAACTATGGCCGAGGTGGTGGCTTCAACTTTAGAAATGTCCCAAATCCCTCGACGATTGCATTCTTCAATGCTTTCTCATTCACCACCTTTGACAAGGTCCTTTATGTAAAATAGTTGTTGCGCTTGAGTCGCGAGTATGTATGGCTCGTCTGTAAACCACTCTTGTCGCGAGTATATGCACTTGTCGTTCCATAAATCCTGTCATTGTGCACTCTTCTCCTCGCATCATTCTAGTTGTTGTCAATGGTGCCCAGAAGAAGAGTAGTAGTCTCTATTTATGTACATTTGATGTAATAAAGTCTCACGAAAACTCTTGCTTGTAACTGCTGAATTATTAATAAAAGTTGAAACGTTCATTCATTCTTCATTGTCTGTTTGAAGCTTAGTCTTTAGTCCATAAAAAAACCTAGCAACATATGAAGAGACAAATGTAGATTTGCATGAACAAACTCTTCATGGTTTGCTTAATGTTGCGAAATAACTCGCGCACGCAAGCGTACGTGTGTCGCTCAAGTAATATAGAATGTAAATTCGAGTATCGTACCCATAGAGACTAGTGAAACAGCGATTTCCTAAAACTTGATGCTAATTAACTCCAAGTAAAATTAAGAAGATGGTTGTAACAAAAGCAATAATAAAACGAAAGGAGTGAGTTAAATATGAGTTTTGCAAGAAGAGAAGGTAGGGGTCGCGATTTCACCGGAACTAACTAGGTTGGGGGTTTCGGGTTTGAACAAAAAAATCTACTCCTATGGATGCTAATCTCACTCTATCAAAATTATTCACTAGTCTCTCTCGAGTGTTCTAGCAAACCTATGTAATTGACGGATTATTATCCTCTCGACATCTAATCCTATTAAAACAATCACACGCAACGAAACTAGAGTTAAAACGATTACATAAATTGTCTAGATTTTCTAACCTAGGATCAGCTATGAAGACATGAACAAAAGCACGATTATTTACTCTCTCTCGAGCAGCTAAACAATCTTAGATAACAACCCTAATGGTGATCAAGCATTAGAAAGCATAAGGAACAATTCATATCAAGCAATCCATAATAATGAAGCAAACAATAATTATTTAACCCCAATGAACCCCCCCACCATTATCAATCCCGGCTACATCGCAACCCCATAAAAAACTTAGCCTCTAATGGTGTTCATAATCAACGCTAAACATAACAGAATAATTAAAAGCAATAAAATTAATATTGAAACCAAAATAGAATTCATATTAAATAAAATTGATGTTCAACAATAATTTAGAGCAATAAAATAAATAAAATAAGAGAAGAAAGAAGAACGAATGAATTCGGAGAAGGAGAACTCGTCGGTTTGTCAATTCCGTCGAAGAACGCCTTTTTCCTCTTTCAAAAGCTCTCAAAAACAACCAAACAATAAAAGAGAAACTTAAACAAAAGGAAAGATGTGTTTGAGAGCTTAAATTCGAATATATAGGTCAAGGGGTGATTTTCGGAGCATATTGGACCTTTGTAAGGGTTCAAATGACCCAAAAACATAAAAAACGGAAAGAAAGTCCGTCAAAACCCAAAGGAACGAGCGGCGCGCGTGTCGAATGCTCGCGGCGCACACTGGTGGTTTGGAAATCCTCGCGGCGCGCACTTTGTTCTCGCGGCGCGAGCATTCTACCGAACGCGCGCACTGTTTTTGTATTGGCCGTATCTTCTTGCTCCGATGTCCGATTTTCACAAATAAATATGCGTTGGAAAGCTAAGAGATAGCTCTATCCAATGATAGAAGGAATTTATCCAGAATCATCACTTCAAAATCTCAAATCCTGCAGAAGAAGACGCCATGTTTCTTGATTAGCTCTAACTCGTCCGGAAAATCTTCAAATCATCCCAAAGTTGCTCAATTGCCCTCAAAACACTTTTAGATCATGAAAACCTATAATAACAAATATAAAACAAAAAATATATCAAAAACACCTAAGGATTCGCTTCAATTCAAGTCCGAGAATGAGTGATTTGTACGTATAAAACGCACTCATCACTTAAAAACAATATATTCAAAATCTATGGATCGCAGTAAGATTGTTAGGAGAATCTATGATGTCTGGTCATGGAACATTGAGAGTTGGAGACTCTATAGTTCTTCTAGGTATCTTCTGAAGTTACTGAATTGACCAGTGCACTTCTAGAGACAAAATAAAAACAAACCACTTAACCTCTTATGTCTCGAAGTCACTACGTATGAATTGCATCATGCTTACCTCAATCCTGAAATGAGACATGTCATTTCATAGCTTACGTATTCTCATTTGAGAAAGTCAGAGTTCAGATTCACTATGTGATTCTTAAGATGACCTATTGGTGAAG
The DNA here is from genome assembly GCF_054948205.1 of Urtica dioica subsp. dioica. Taxonomy (NCBI): domain Eukaryota; kingdom Viridiplantae; phylum Streptophyta; class Magnoliopsida; order Rosales; family Urticaceae; genus Urtica; species Urtica dioica. The sequence continues at coordinate 58,917,226 of NC_142756.1, read as the reverse complement.
TACTAAGTTATGAAGATGTCATGAGTAACTTTGTGAATATCTCATAGATATGGAATTCATGTACAAGTTGCTGAAATGCAATGTATATCACCTCATGCTTTTTTTTTTGGAATGTGAATAAATGAACTAGTTAATGTCCGAATTGAGTCATGAATCTTTTGGATGAATCAATGTGACTTGTTAGCTCCTCGTTAATACATTGTTTCTAACTTATTCACAAGCGACAAAGGAGTTGAGGAAATAACAGTTGGAAGGGTAAAATGGTAATTTTGTAAATCCCGACTAGCTGATGATATTCATGAAGGGTAAACATAGATAATATTCAGTGGATCCACTCATTACAATTAGGTTGAATTCTTGAGTAGAAAATAAATTCATTTGAACCGAGAGATTTTCAGTATCAACTCTTTAGTGGAGTCAGTTGACATTATGCTAAACTTGGAAAAGGTTTGTGAACTTTTGAGTCCAAGTGTTTTAGCTCAAGCTTTGTTCATTTGGATCCATGAGGTCACTGTCACAAATCATATCGAGTAGGAATAGTTAAACTATAAACTAAGTCAAAACAAGAACGAGACAAGTTTTACGAAAATTGTCTAAAGGGTAAAATTGTCCTTTTGGACATAGGACGAAATGAATGTCAATAAATTTTTTGACATTGTCATATAATGAAAAATGAAACTTAAACCACTCGGCCATGAAGAGTTCATTGGGCCTTTAGGATTAATTGTTGGAATTGATCTAGGGTTTAAGAAAACATTTAACGCTTTGGGTAAGCGGCGGAATTTAAAAATTTTCTTTTTGAGAAGTAAAATATTTTTACTAATCTAGACAAAGAGCAAGTACATAGAAATTAAAACTATTATGAGCATAAAAGTTTACTAACCTTTTTAGAAGCTTGAACGTTGAGAAGCCTTCGAAAGGTTGAAACGTTCGTCTCCCCTCGTAGCACGTCTCTCTTCTTTTCTCAGGAACTCGAGCAACCACGAAAGTTTCTATCACAATAATCACTCACGAAAGAAAGGAATTAGTGTGTGGGCACTTTTAAACACAATGACTCGAGAACAAGTCTCAAAGTCGAAGAGCTAAAAACGCTAGGTCAAATGTGGACCTAGGTGCCAAAACAAAAACGAAAAGAACTTAGAGAGAGAGAGAGGAGTGGGCGGCCACAATGTCTAGAGAGAGAGTCTCTCAATCTCTAACTTATGTGGAATGAATCACTACCAGAAATATGGGATACAACTACATCTTTTTTTTTTAACTTCAGTTTAGCCTTTTAATGGAGTCTTTTAATACAGACTACAGTCACCTTTTTTTTGCCTATATTAGACTCTAGTCGAATATAAAACTATAGTTAATGGCCTTTTTTTCTCTACAGTCAACATAAAGAAGTAGTGGTAATACTCAAAAAATAAAAAATTATCAAACTTTCACCATTTTAGAATGGAGGGAAATTTCCCACTAAAATTTGGTACATTTTCACTACAGTCAATTCTAAAAAAGTAGTGGTAATACTCAAAATATAAAAAATTACCAACATTTCACTATTTTACATTGGAGGGAAATTTCCCACTAAAATATTTGTTTGGGCGGTAGATAAAAATTAATTAAAATCAACTAAGTGTTGAAAATGCACTCTCTATCGTCATCGTGTATCTCCTCTTTCTTTCTATCCACGGCCTCCTTATCTCTCTATCTCCGTCTCTCTCTTAAATTGTCACAGCCACCACGCAACATCACCATCTTCGTGTTTTTCTGCAACCCTCTATTATTTTCTTCGTCATCGACACTCTATCTTTCTCTTAAATCTATTCATCCCTCACGAAGTAAAAATCCAAAAATTCCCCATCTCAGATTTTGGTCAAAAACTTATCAAAATTCAGAAATCAAACTCCAACTCACGAAATCAAAGGCAAATCAAGCAAACACGAGTCCAATCCAAAGCATAATTCACGGAATCACAAAAATAAAACAAGGAAATCAAAAACCCATAATTATGAACCCTAATTTTACGGCGCTCTTTGTCTCCGTTCGCCGATACTTTTCGTCTATGTTAGCCGTCGCGAAGGTAAGTCTCTCGTTCTCATTACTCTCTATCTATCTCAATGTCTCTATTGATCTTATTTCTACACTCTCCCTATCTTTGTACGCTATCTCAGAAAAAACAATTTTGAGCTAAATCTCTCTCTCTCTCCAGATTTAGGATTTCTAAACACAAATCAAGGCTTATTGAGGGCGTCGTATTATAATTCAAGAGGCATCGTATTATAAATCAAAATCTTGATTTAGGTCTTCGAATGACAAACTGACGACTGAACATGCCTTGCAAGGTTCGAATTTTTGTACTTCATTTTGGAATCAAATGTGATGATTTCAATTAGAGGTTTATTGGATTTTTGGATTTGTTCCTATGAGTTTGTTTTCATTGGCAGGGGATGTGGATTTTAAGGTAATTTTTTTTATTTTTTTTTGCTGAATTTTTCAGAAGATGAACATGATTTAGGATGTCAATACAAATACGTTTTTATGAGTGTATTGAATAAGTAGATATACAAGCATATATAACTGTGTTTAAATGCTTGTAAATTGACTTTGGTGTTTGGGATTATTGATTAAATACAATAAGCTGCAGGACAAATATTAATTTTTCTTACGCCATTGTAATTTTGATTTCAAATGTCTCGCCTTGAGTTGTATCTGATTGCCGAGATGTGAAACTGGTTAGCCTATTTTGAGCATTTTGATTGTATCTGATTGCATTTTCGTTTTTATTTTTTTTGTGGTTTTTAGGGTTCCAGGTTTGTCATTCTCTCGGAGGTGGTACCGGATCTGGAATGGGAAAGTTGTTGATCTCTAAGATCAGGGAGGAGTACCCCGACCGGATGTTGATGACATTCTCGGTCTTCCCGTCCCCGAAGGTCTCCGACACCGTCGTGGAGCCTTACAACGCAACTCTCTCCGTCCACCAGCTTGTCGAGAACGCCGATGAGTGCATGGTTCTCGACAACGAGGCTCTGTACGACATCTGCTTCCGTACTCTCAAGCTCTCCACTCCTAGCTTTGAGTAATTTTTCTCTTCTCTCTTTCGATTTAACTCTAGATCATGAGATTTATAACATAATGAAAAGAAACCTGTTTGTCTTAGTTATGTTTACACATTTTTTTTCTGTGAATTGTCTATGTATATAAAAACTAAATGCATTAAGAAAGTTTAGTATCAACATAGGTAGCACTGGAATGAATCAGACAATTTCCATAGATGTGGTTCGTAAGCCCTACCACAAAGATGCCTGGAATTCAATAGAGATGTTCATTAGGACTGTGATTTGTTTATTTGATCTTGGTTTTTTCAGTCGGTGACTTGAACCACTTGATCTCCGCAACCATGTCCCGAGTCACTTGCTGTCTGCGGTTCCCAGGACAACTCAACTCCGACCTGAGGAAGCTAGCTGTGAACCTGATCCCGTTCCATCGGCTCCACTTCTCCATGGTGGGGTTCGCTCCCCTGACTTCGCGTGGGTCCCAGCAGTACATAGCACTCACCGTCCCCGAGCTGAATCAGCAGATGTGGGATGCCAAGAACATGATGTACGCCGCGGACCCCCTGCCACGGCCGATACCTCACCGCCTCAGCCATGTTCCGCGGAAAGATGAGCACCAAGGAGGTCGACGAGCAGATGCTGAATGTGCAGAACAAGAACTCGTCGTACTTTGTCGAGTGGATCCCAAACAACGTCAAGTCCACCGTGTGTGACATCCTTCCGACCGGGCTGAAGATGGCTTCCACTTTCGTTGGAAACTCGACTTCGATCCAAGAGATGTTCAAGCGTGTGAGCGAGCAGTTCACGGCCATGTTCAAGAGGAAGGCTTTCGAAAACTCGAGTAATTCTATTGTGTTCTCTCAGTTTGATTTCGTCTTACTTTCATATATATTAAGTAGGCAATTATGGTCTTTTTCTTAGTATGTTGAGTTGTTTTATTGGTGTTAAATTCTGACCAAGATAATGTACCAGGATTGCATTTTTTTTAAAGTGAAGGATTGTGCTCCTCTTCATTTCAGGTAAACAAGTAGTGGTTTATTCCATGGGGCTCAAAAATTTGGTAAATATTTCAGATCTCGTTGTTTGCCATAAATAGGTGTGCGATTACTGATTCTAGGGGCTTCGAATCGATACCGATATAGGCAATTTGAGCATCTATATACATTAACTAACATGGTCGGTATAGAGAAGTGAATAAAAAGTTCTGACGTATTTGACCATTTATGTATATTGGCTTTGTAGTTCTTTTTCATTTCTCTTTTTTAAGTATAGCTGAATCTTATAATTCCATGGAAATAAAATGGAAAGCTGAATCGCTGATTTCGCGTAAGAAATCTGGATAGTCGAGCAACTGCAGTGATGGCTAGCATTCATGGTAGCATATTTACATATAATCATCACATGACTGATTTTGGATTAGACACAAGAACAAAATATCCGCAAGCTATATAGTTGAACTTCTGTACTCTCAGTTGTCATTTTCAGCATTGTAACAGAGGATGTCTAACTACAATAACCTTTTGTTTTTATTTTGTATCAGCTTTACTGCAGCATGTCTAACTGTGCGTGACCTGGACGCAGTGACGAGGTTTGTGTATTAAATTTCTAGTGCTTTGAATTCAGATTGACTATTTGTAATCATCGATGCCATAAACAAGTCCACCATCAAAGAAAAATAAATTTTATATAATTTAAAAAAAAAAAAAACCCTCTAGTGTACTTGAATCTTGAACCGAAAAAAAAACCCTTTTAGAGTTGTTATTCTCTTTATTAACTCACATTGTCTTTACTAATGCAGCTTGTGTACTTTATTTTTTTCCTTCTCATTGTCTCGCATCTTTTAGAAGTTTATTAATGGATATATTTTCAGGCCCTCATCTTTGCCTATACTTGGTAGAGTTCATGATAAAATTCCAGATTACGAGGTTAGTATGTTAAATCATATATAGTTTCAAGATCATTCATGCGCAAATTTTGTTCTCTGACCTTGTCTTAATTTTCAGCCATGGATTGGTGTCAAGTCCTACTCAACTTCAGGTATCGCTAATCTGATCAGTAATAATATTATCTTATTCCTATCAACTCAGTTTTTAAACAGCCGCAAATATAAGGGTCTCATTTTCTCAGAGTAGATATAAGTGTTAGCCTTTTCCAATTATGTTGTAGGCAATATTTTCTCCGATAATAAAAGATTTAGGAAGTTGATTGCTAGTGCAGATTCACATCAAGTCATTGGGATGCCAGCTTTATCACCTACAATGGTAAGGAAACGGTGCCTAGATACCATAATGGACATTTTGAGCTTTATTTTCTTTTTATTCAAATAAGCAAACGTGTCTATCGATATATGTTCTGCAGAATCAAGGAAATATTGCAAAGTGGAAAAAGAAAGAAGGAGATAAGGTTGGCTGTTAAGTCTTTAGATCACCAAGAGTTGTTGACTCGATTGAACTTTAGAAAAAGAAAAGTGTAACATCCATTTTTTGTCTGTCTTTAAAATTATTCAAGTATCTTTCAAATAGTATCCATCTGTATAGATACAATGATAAAAACACTCGTATTTTTATTGTTTCACTTTCCAGTACTAATTTTGGGTGTATTTCTTATATTCCAAAAACTTGTAATGCCATATTTATGTAAATGATATTTATTATTGATTGAATGAAATATGAGATTTTTGGATATTATTATTATGTGTTTTATTGGATATTTATATATTATAAATGTATTTAAATATATATTTTTATTAAAAAAATGCTCTACAGAAATAAGATGTAGTCTATATTGTAAAAATTTAATTTCATAAATATAAACTATAGCTAAACAATGTAGTCTTCAACAGAAAAGAATGGAGTTATAGGCAAAGAGATAAGACTCCAGTGCAATAGATGCCACAAAAACGCCGTAGTCTGTCCAACTCGATTAATTATAACTACTCTTTAAAGCTGTAGTGTTTATTGACTCAAAATTTGAACAACTACATTATAAAAATGTAGTCTTCAACAGAAAACACTGGAGTCATAGGCAAAAAGAAAAGACTCCATTGCAATAGATGCCACAAAAACGCCGTAGTCTGTCTAGTTGACTCAATTAAGACTACTTGTTAAAACTGTAGTTTTTTTATATTATGTAATTGAGTTCTATATAACTACAGCATAACGTTGTAATAATTATAGATGCCACTAGTAAGACTACATCTAAACAATGTAGTTATATATTTTTACTACAGTCTTATAAAACAGATACACTACGGCCAAACACTGGAGTCATAATCAAAGAGATAAGACTCCAGTGCAATAGATGACAGTCAGTAAACTGTAGTGGATTTAAAATGACTACAGCGTCCGACAGTAGTTAGAGGCCAAATTTCTGGTAGTGAATGAAATGAGAAGAATGAAGCCTCTATTTATAGGGGAGGGATTACCTTCAACAAGGTAGTTTCATCTTCTATAGAATATCACATATTCATGAGCAAAATTTGCTCCTTACCCCATAGAGTCACACGGCCATAACCAATCCAAGCGAGTCCTTGGATTTGTTTCCTCTTTTATCTTGCTTCTCTCTTTCCATTGTGTTGGCCGATCCTCCCTTCCTTGTTTAACGAAATTTGTTTCCTCTTTTTCTTTTGGCAAGTATCTTGATACATCAATTCTCTCTTTTTCTTTGGGTGATGGGCGGCCAAGTCTCCTAGAAGGAGCTTGTAGAAGCTTCTTCATTTGTTCATGACAACAATGGAAAGGCCCATTAAGAATTTTCAATAAAATCCTATGAAATGAAATTAATCCACAAGGCCCAAATAATTTAAATTGGCCGAGTGGTTTTAAGTCATCATATGACCATGTCAAAAATTTATTAACATTCATTTCATGCTATGTCCAAAAAGACAAAAAAACCCTTTTGACAATTTTCGTAAAACTTGTCTCGTTCTTGTTTTGACTTAGCTTATAGTTTAACTATTCCTATTTGACATGATTCGTGACAGTGACCTCATGGATCCAAATGAACAAAGCTTGAGGTAAATACTTGGACTCAAAAGTTCACAAACCTTTTCCAAGTTTAGCTTAATTTCAACTAACTCCACTAAAGAGTTGACACTGAAAATCTCTCGGTTCAAATGAATTTATTTTCTACTCAAGAATTCAACCTAATTGTAATGAGTGGATCCATTGAATATAATCTATGTTTACCCTTCATGAATATCATCAGCTAGTCGGGATTTACAAAATTACCATTTTACCCTTCTAGCTGTTATTTCCTCAACTCCTTTGTCGCTTGTGAATAAGTTAGAAACAATGTATTGAAGAGGAGCTAACAAGTTGTTGTCAATGGTGCCCACAAGAAGAGCTGTAGTCTTTATTTTGTACATTTGATGTAATAAAGTCTCATGAAGACTCTTGCTTGTAATTGCCTATTCATTTAATAATAAAGTTGAAACGTTCATTCATTCTTTCTTTGTTTGTTTGAAGCTTTATGATAAAACCTTAGTCTTTTAGTCCATAAACAAACTTAACAACTTACGAAGAGACAAATGTAGATTTGCATGAACAACTCTTCGTAGTTTGCTTAAAACGATATATTCGCAATCTTAGGGTCAAAGGACTATTGACCTCAGTACGATTGTTAGAAGAATCTATGATGTCTGGTTATGAGGCATTGAGAGTTGGAGACTCTATAGTTCTTCTAGGTATCTTCCGAAGGTACTGAATTGACCAGTGCACTTCTAGAGACAAGATAAGAACAAACCATTTAACCTCTTATGTCTCGAAGTCACTATGTATGAATTGCATCATGCTTACCTTAATTCTGAAATGAGACATGCCATTTCACAGCTTACGTATTCTCATTTGAGAAAGTCAGAGTTCGGACTCACTATGTGATTCCGAACAGGGCCTATTGGTGAAATATTAAGTTGTGAGAATGTCATGAGTAACTTTGTGAAGTTCTCATAGATATGGAATTCATGTACAAGATTGCTGAAATGCAATGTATGTCACCTCATGCTTTGTTCCTTGGAGTGTGAATAAATGAACTGGCCAGTGTCCAAATTGAGTCCTGACTCTTTTGGATGAAACAATGTGACTTGTTAGCTCCTCGTCAATACATTGTTTCTAACTTATTCACAAGCAACAAAGGAGTTGAGGAAATAACAGCGAGAAGGGTAAAATGGTAATTTAGTAAATCCCGACTAGCTGATGACATTCATGAAGGGTAAACATAGATAATATTCAGGGGATCCGCTCATCATAATTGGGTTGAATTCTTGAGTAGAAAATAAATTCATTTGAACCGAGAGATTTTCAGTGTCAACTCTTTAGTGGAGTCAGTTGGCATTAAGCTAAACTTGGAAAAGGTTTGTGAACTTTTGAGTCCATGTGTTTAGCTCAAGCTTTGTTCATTTGGGTCCATGAGCTCAAAAGGGTATATTTGTCTTTTGAGACATAGGATGAAGTGAATGTCAATAAATTTTTTTGACAAGGTCATTTGATGACATGTTTCACTCGGGGAAAATTAGATTTATTGGGCCTTGTGGATTAATTTCATTTCATGTGAATTTTATTGAAAATTCTTAATGGGCTTTTCTCATGTTATCATGACCAAATGAAGAAGCTTCTAGAAGCTCCTTCTAGAATGAGCTTGGGCGCCTACCCTATAGAGAAATAGGAGAGATTATTTTGTGCATAAATATATCAAGATACTTGCCAAAAGAAAAAGATGAAACAAATTTGCATATGGATGCATTAGGGGAATCGGCCAAGGTTAGAAAGGAACAAAAAAGGAAACAAATCAAGGCCTCTAGAAGGCTTGTGTTGGCCGAGTATCTCAAAGGGAAAAAGAGGAAATTGGCTCATGAATATGTGATATTCTATAGAAGAGGAAACTACCTTATTGAAGGTGAGACCTCTCCTATAAATAGGAGCCTCATTCCTCACTTATATTCATTCCAAGTTTTAGAGATTTGAGAGACTCTCTCTCTAGAACCTTGGCCGATCCTCTCTCTTTCTCTCTCTCTCTCTTCATTTTCGATTTCTTTGTTTTGGCACCTAGGTCCTCATTTGACCTAGTGTTTAGCTCTGCGACTTCAAGACTCGTTCTTAAGTCGTAGTGTTTAAAAGTGCCCACTCACTGATTCCTTCTATTTCGAGTGATTTAGTGATAGAAACTTTCGTGGTTGCTCCAGGTGCCGAGGAAAGAAAGAGAGACGTGCTGCGAGGGGAGACGAGCGTTGCAAACTTTCCCAAAGCTTCTCAAAGTTCAAGCTTCAAGAAAGGTTAGTAAACTTCTTAGCTCATAATAGTTTTTATTTATATGTACTTGCTCTTTGTCTAGTTTTTATTTTATTGTAAAAGAAAATTTTAAAATTCCGCCGCTTACCGAAGCGTTAATTATTTTCTTAAACCCTAGATCGATTCCAACAAATGGTATCATAGCTATGGTCAAAGATATGCATGTACATGTATTTAAAAATATGAGTTTGAAAATCGTTTTCGAAAGTTTACTAATTTTGTGACAAGTTAGGATTGTTTTCTTAGATTTTTTTTAATTTATTGCTCATGCCTTTAAATTAAAAATCATGTTATTTTTCTATGAGTTTGGGATGTTATTAAAACACATTAGAATCAGTTCTAAAAGTTTTTAATTTTTTATATTGAAAAACGTGTTTTAAAGGTTTGAGTAATTTTGTGACTAGTTATATTGTCTTGCTAGTTTCTTTTATTTACTTGAATCGTCTTACGCATGTTGTTATTTCTTTTATACCATGTTATTACCTTGCTAATAAAACAAAAATAAAAGCTTTAACAACCTCCTAAAACGTTCCGTTACACTCGATTCTTTTTCGCACCTAAAAAGGACCAAGCTTTAATTATTTCTTTTTCTTCGAGCTGGAGTAAAACCCGCAGTAAAGGTGCCAGATCTAGGATTCTCTTCTAGTTGTCCGCTCTGTCGCTCTCTATGCCACTTTCCCGACATATTTGTTGTTTGTAACCCACGATCCCCAACACTAATGAAAGAAGCAAATAACGTGGGACTAAGAGCCGCTCTTGCGACCCTCTCTTAAACTGGAGTACTCCAAGGCGTTTTTGCTTCGATCATTGCTCAATGAGCTACGTTCAAGAGTGAGACGATGATGACAAGGCCTCCCCTTGGGGGACTGTTTTTCAAAGTTGACCTTTTGGACTAAGTGGTTGGTTGCACAGTTAGGCTCAATCTCTAGTAATCCTCCCTTGAGGCTCTGCGAAAGGATGTGAGTGATCAAACCAATTTAAAAGGTGGCTAGTCAAAATTGATGTATTGACATCTTGGCTAAGCATTAATGATGTGTCATTTACTTATAAATGGAGACTTTTTGCGGCCTTCGCTTGAGGGAGTAAATTATCGTTTGGTTTATAACACCTTTGGATTTTATCAAGTCTTAAATAAAACTTAAATCCTAAACCAAAGACTAATCATAAACTTGTTTCAACTTTTATAGGCAATATGTCTCTCAACCTTCTCTCATTCATCCTTTCCTCGAACAAACTCGAAAACGGAAACTATGTAGATTCGAAACATAACCTCGATATCATCCTTACCATTAACAAGCACAAATGGGTACTCACCACCCCGTGTCCTCCTCAAACGAATGATGATTCGACTCAAGAGGACAAAGACGCCTTGGCGACCTGGCTCTGCTCCGATGAGATTGTGAGGTGCTATATCTTAGCATCAATGAACAATGTGTTGCAACAACAACATCGTGACATCGAGACTACCGCCGACATGCTCAACAATCTCCATGGGATGTTTGGAGGGCAAAGGCGTCAAACAAGGCAACAAGCAGTCCGACAGTTTATGAACTGTCGCATGAAGGCTAGGACTCATGTTGGATACTTTATGATACTGATCATTAGTTATCTGAATAAAATGGAAATCCTAGGATCTGAGATTGATGGGAAGAATGTCATAGATATGATCTTAGAAACTCTCCCCGCATCTCTTGATACCTCCAAGATGAACTACTCCATAAACAAGCTAGAGTACATTGTTACCAAGCTTATGATGGAACTTCACACTGCTATAGGTCTCACTAAGAGAAAGAGGAATCAAGGAGAGGCACATGCTACTGAGCAAAAGCCTCCGCCTCTGGAACTGAGAAGAGACCTCACAAGGCCGATAAAAAGAACTGTCCTGCCTATCTCAAAGCAAAGGAACATAGTATCGTACTAGTTACCGAAGCATGCTTAGTAGCTGATAATGTATCAACGTGGATTCTTGACTCCGCTGCTACTAACCATATTTGCTGTTCTTTGAATGGTTTCAAGAAAAACAAAAGCTTAGAAGAAGGCGAGTTCTGTTTCAAATGGGGTGATAGGAGCCTGGTGTCTGCGAAGGCTGTGGGATCCGTGACGCTGTCTTTTGAAGACCGCACTTTAAACTTGAACAATGTTTATTTTGTTCCTACCTTTGGGAAGAACTTAATATCCGATGCTCATCTTCTTGAGCAAGATTATTGTTTAAAGTTCATTAAGAATGGAATTCGTATTTCGTTTCCTGATAATTCTTTTGTCACTGAAGCATGTATGAAGAATGCTCTTTTCTACATCTATCCCACTCAACCTTCTCTTTTAGACACCGAAATAGATAACGATCTAGTTAGGGAGCCAAAGAGGATCAAACTTTCTGAGTCCTCCGATCTAACAAAATCAACATACCTCTGGCACTTAAGACTTGGTCATATTAGTCTAGATAGGATTAAGAGACTTGTGAGGGACGGTCCACTCCCAGCCTCTGCAATAGGTTCACTACCTACTTGTGAATCCTGCATAGAAGGAAAAATGACTACGCGACCTTTCTCCGATAAGGGTCGAAGAGCCTCTGAGTTGCTAGAACTAGTACATTATAATGTATGTGGTCCGCTCAGTCAACAGGCACGTGGAGGATACGAATACTTCGTTACCTTTACCGATGATTACTCGCGATATTGTTTTGTCTATTTGCTCAAACACAAATCCGAGACCTTTAACGTATTTAAGGTCTTTAGGGCTTTAGTGGAAAAGCAAACTGGCAAAGTGATCAAAACCCTTCGATCTGATCGAGATGGTGAGTATATGTCTGGAGAGTTCGATGACTTTCTTAAAGAAGAAGGTATCGCTTCTCAGCTTATTGCACCTGGCACACCTCAACAAAACGGAGTGTCAGAGAGAAGAAACCGAACTCTTATGGAGATGGTTAGATCAATGATGAGTTACTCATCACTCCCTCTTTCCTTTTGGGGATATGCCCTCGAAACAGCCGCTTATATTTTGAACCAAGTTCCGTCCAAGACAGTTCCTGGTACTCCTTATGAACGATGGACTGGTCGTAAAGTGAATCTTGGCCGCATCAAAATTTGGGGTTGCCCCGCACACGTGCTGAGGCAAAAGACTAGCAAGTTGGCTAGTAGGTCAGAATTGTGTCTGTTCGTTGGATATCCAAAGGAAACCAAAGGTTTCACATTCTATAGTCCCGAGGACGATAAGACTTTCGTTAGCACGAATGCTCGTTTCCTTGAGGAGGACTTCATGAAGGATGCAAAACCTAGAAGCAAAATTGTGCTTGAAGAAAGGTTGGGTGAGGAAGCTTCTACCTCATCTGTAAGAACTGTTCTTACCCCAACTGAAACACAACCTAACTCATCAGAATCTCATCAAGTAGTACTTCGACGTAGTGGGAGGGCTACTCAAAAGCCTGACAGGTACATGTCTTATGGAGACTCTCTTGTAGCTGTCTCTGACATGGATGATCCTGTTTCCTATAGCCAAGCGATGGCTTGTTCTGAATCAAACCTTTGGCTTGACGCCATGAAAGTTGAAATGCACTCGATGTATGTCAACAAAGTCTGGAAACTTGTAGACCTTCCTGAAGGGATTAAACCCGTAGGGTGTAAGTGGATATACAAGAAGAAAAGGGGTCCTGATGGGAACGTTGAGACGTTCAAAGCATGACTTGTGGCGAAGGGTTATACCCAACAAGAAGGGATTGACTATGAAGAAACCTTCTCGCCAGTCGCGATGCTTAAATACATCCGCATACTCCTATCCATAGCTGCAGCTCTCGATATGAGATCTGGCAAATGGATGTCAAGACAGTCTTTCTGAATGGCAATCTTGACGAGCGCATTTACATGGCTCAACCAGACGGTTTCGTGGAAGAAGGTCAAGAGACCAAGGTTTGTGAGTTGCTTAAGTCCATTTATGGATTAAAGCAAGCATCTAGGTCATGGAATATTAGATTCGATGAAACTGTAAAGAGTTTTGGCTTTGAACAGTCAATAGATGAGCCTTGTGTTTACAAGTTAATACACGAAGGCAAAGTTGTGTTTCTGGTACTATATGTCGATGATATACTACTCATTGGTAATGATGTGGGTAAGTTATCTGAGGTTAAGGTCTGGCTGACAAAGCAATTTGATATGAAGGATTTAGGAGAAGCCGCGTACATTCTGGGAATCCAAATCTTTCGAGATAGGAAAAACCGGACCCTGTCGCTCTCTCAAGCATCTTATATTGATAAGGTGATGGATCGCTTCTCGATGCAAGACTCCAAGAGGGGTCAAACGACCTTTAAGCATGGAGTTTCACTCTCTAAGGACCAGTCTCCCAAGACTGCACAAGAGATTGAAGACATGAGGAAAATTCCTTACGCCTCTGCCGTAAGAAGCCTCATGTATGTTATGCTTTGCACTAGACCTGACATCTGTTTCGCCGTTGGCGTAGTTAGCCGTTTCCAATCCAACCCTGGACCCGAGCACTGGATTAATGTTAAGCATGTTCTTAAGTATCTTCGAAGAACTAGGAACTTGATGCTTACATACTCAGGTACTGACCTGACTATGACGGGATATACCGACTCCGATTTTCAAGCGGATAAGGATTCCAGGAAATCCACATCAGGATCTGTGTTCATCCTTAATGGTGGAGCTGTTGTGTGGAGGAGTATTAAGCAATCTTGCATTGCTGACTCCACAATGGAAGCAGAATATGTGGCTGCTTGTGAAGCATCCAAAGAGGCTGTATGGCTTAAAAAAATTCCTTAAGTATTTGGAAGTTGTTCCAAACGTCGACGAGCCCATGACCCTTTATTGTGATAATAGTGGGGCTGTCGTTAACTCAAAGGAACCTCGAAGCCATAAGCGCTCTAAGCATATTGAGAGGAAATACCATTTGATTCGAGAGATCGTGCAGCGCGGAGACGTGGAAGTGAAGAAGATCTCAACGGTGGACAACCTGACAGATCCATTCACAAAGGCCCTAGCGAACAAGGTCTTCGACCAACATCGAGAGGGATTAGGCATGAAGGACTACACACATCTTCTTTGAGTCAAGTGGGAGTTTGTTGTCAATGGTGCCCACAATAAGAGTTGTAGTCTTTATTTTGTACATTTGATGTAATAAAGTCTCATGAAGACTCTTGCTTGTAATTGCCTATTCATTTAATAATAAAGTTGAAACGTTCATTCATTCTTTCTTTGTTTGTTTGAAGCTTTATGATAAACAAACTTAACAACTTACGAAGAGACAAATGTAGATTTGCATGAACAAACTCTTCGTAGTTTGCTTAAAACGATATATTCGCAATCTTAGGGTCAAAGGACTATTGACCTCAGTACGATTGTTAGAAGAATCTATGATGTCTGGTTATGAGGCATTGAGAGTTGGAGACTCTATAGTTCTTCTAGGTATCTTCCGAAGGTACTGAATTGACTAGTGCACTTCTAGAGACAAGATAAGAACAAACCATTTAACCTCTTATGTCTCGAAGTCACTACGTATGAATTGCATCATGCTTACCTTAATCCTGAAATGAGACATGCCATTTCACAGCTTAGTATTCTCATTTGAGAAAGTTAGAGTTCGGACTCACTATGTGATTTCGAACAGGGCCTATTGGTGAAATACTAAGTTGTGAGAATGTCATGAGTAACTTTGTGAAGTTCTCATAGATATGGAATTCATGTACAAGATTGCTGAAATGCAATGTATGTCACCTCATGCTTTGTTCCTTGGAGTGTGAATAAATGAACTGGCCAGTGTTCAAATTGAGTCCTGACTCTTTTGGATGAAACAATGTGACTTGTTAGCTCCTCGTCAATACATTGTTTCTAACTTATTCACAAGCAACAAAGGAGTTGAGGAAATAACAGCGAGAAGGGTAAAATGGTAATTTAGTAAATCCCGACTAGCTGATGACATTCATGAAGGGTAAACATAGATAATATTCAGGGGATCCGCTCATCATAATTAGGTTGAATTCTTGAGTAGAAAATAAATTCATTTGAACCGAGAGATTTTCTGTGTCAACTCTTTAGTGGAGTCAGTTGGCATTAAGCTAAACTTGGAAAAGGTTTGTGAACTTTTGAGTCCAAGTGTTTAGCTCAAGCTTTGTTCATTTGGGTCCATGAGGTCACTATCACGAATCACATCGAGTAGGAATAGTTAAACTGGAAGCTAAGTCAAAACAAGAACGAAAATTGTCAAAAGGGTATATTTGTCTTTTGAGACATAGGATGAAATGAATGTCAATAAATTTTTTTAACAAGGTCATTTGATGACATGTTTCACTCGGCCAAAATTAGATTTATTGGGCCTTGTGGATTAATTTCATTTCATGAGAATTTTATTGAAAATTCTTAGTGAGCCTTTCTCATGTTGTCATGAACAAATGAAGAAGCTTCTAGAAGCTCCTTCTAGAATGAGCTTGGGGGCCTACCCTATAGAGAAATAGGAGAGATTATTTTGTGCATAAATGTATCAAGATACTTGCCAAAAGAAAAAGACGAAACAAATTTGCATATGGATGCATTAGGGGAATCGGCCATGGCTAGAAAGGAACAAAAAATGAAACAAATCAAGGCCTCTATAAGGCTTGTGTTGGCCGAGTATCTCAAAGGGAAAAAGAGGAAATTGGCTCATGAATATGTGATATTCTATAGAAGAGGAAACTACCTTATTGAAGGTGAGACCTCTCCTATAAATAGGAGCCTCATTCCTCACTTATATTCATTCCAAGTTTTAGAGATTTGAGAGACTCTCTCTCTAGAACCTTGGCCGATCCTCTCTCTCTCTCTCTCTCTCTCTCTCTCTCTTCATTTTCGATTTCTTTGTTTTGGCTCTGCGACTTCAAGACTCGTTCTTAAGTCGTAGTGTTTAAAAGTGCCCACTCACTGATTCCTTCTATTTCGAGTGATTTAGTAATAGAAACTTTCGTGGTTGCTCGAGGTTCCGAGGAAAGAAAGATAGACGTACTGCGAGGGGAGACGAGCGTTGCAAACTTTCCAAAAGCTTCTCAAAGTTCAAGCTTCAAGAAAGGTTAGTAAACTTCTTAGCTCATAATAGTTTTTATTTATATGTACTTGCTCTTTGTCTAGGTTAGTAAAAAACTGTTTTTACTTGTAAAAGAAAATTTTAAAATTCCGCCGCTTACCGAAGCGTTAATTATTTTCTTAAACCCTAGATCGATTCCAACACAAGTCACATTGTTTCATCCGAAAGAGTCAGGACTCAATTTGGACAGTGGCCAGTTCATTTATTCACATTCCAAGGAACAAAGCATGAGGTGATATACATTTCATTTCAGCAATCTTGTACATGAATTCCATATCTATGAGAACTTCACAAAGTTACTCATGACATCTTCACAACTTAGTACTTCACCAATAAGTCCTGTTCAGAATCACACAGTGAGTCCGAACTCTGACTTTCTCAAATGAGAATACGTAAGCTGTGAAATGGCATGTCTCATTTCAGGATTGAGGTAAGCATGATGCAATTCATAAAACTTGTTTATGGACTAAAGACTAAGGTTTTATCATAAAGCTTCAAACAGACAAGGAAGAATGAATGAACGTTTCAACTTTTTTATTAATGAATAAGCAATTACAAGCAAGAGTCTTCGTGAGACTTTATTACATCAAATGTACATAAGTAAAGACACTACTACTCTTCTTGTGGGCACCATTGACAACATTAATTTCATTTCATGGAATTTTATTTGAAAATTCTTAATGGGCTTTTCTTATGTTGTCATGAACAAATGAAGAAAAATCCAGGAGCCTTCTAGAAGGTGTTGCACGTCCATACCAAAGAAAAGAGAGATTATTTTGTGCATTAATGTATGGAGATACTTGCCAAAAGTAAAAGAGGAAACAAATTTCCTCTATGAGGAAATGAAATGGGCGGCCAAGGCAAGAGTTAAAGCAAAAGAGGAAACAAATCAAAGGCCTTCTAGAAGCTTGCTTGGCCGTGTGACATAAGGGAGAAAGAGACAATATTTGCTCATGAATATGTGATATTCTATAGAAGAGGAAACTACCTTTATGAAGGTAATCCTTCTCTTATAAATAGAGGCATCATTCTCATTGTTTCTCATCCCACATAAGTTAGAGATTGAGAGCCTCTCTCTCTAGACATTGTGGCCGCCCCCTATCCCTCTCTCTAAAACTCTCTTTTCGTTTTTGTTTTGGCACCTAGGTCCACATTTGACCTAGTGTTTATTTTAGCTCTTTGACTCTAAGACTTGTTCTTGATTCGTCATGTTTAAAAGTGTCCACACACTTATTCCTTCTAATCTCGAGTGATTCATGTGATAGAAACTTTCGTGGTTACTCGAGTTCCCGAAGAACGAAGAAAGACGAGTTGCGTGGGGAGAAGAGCGATTCAACCTCTAAAAGCTTCTCAACGATCAAGCTTCATAAAGGTTAGTAAACGTGTAATCGCTTTTAGATAGTTTTAATAATAATATGTGCTTGCTCTTTGTCTAGGTTAGTAAAAAATTGTTTTACTTGTTTAAAATAAAATTTTTATTTTTCGCCGCTTGCTAGAAGCGTTAAATCTTTTATTAACGCTAGATCAATTCCAACACTTGTTACCATACCAAATTCATTAGTATAATACGACATGATAATTATGTCTATAATTCAGCACGATGATGTCTTCCATCCGACCGTAGAAAGCGTACTCATCCACGGGCATACAAACACCGCTATTTTGAGTGATTCCTTGATTATCACGACGACGAGTGATGCACTTGTTCGTCCAATGGTTTGTGACTTTGATGTGCATCAATGAAACCAAGAATGACAAAGACAAAAACTCTTTGCATCTAGGGTATAATTCCGCGAATAGGTCTTCAACTTGCTCCTCTGCACGTACCTCGCTCGGGGTTGGATCCGCAAAGTCGTCGAAATCCTCGTGATCCATGATATCATGGACAACATCATACAATCCTCTGAATCCTCTCTGATCAGTTCCGATGGCATCTTCTTCTTGGGTAAGGACATAACCTCGACGTGATGATACCATTTAGTGTAGTTCGGGGTAAATCCCTTGTTCATGAGGTGAAACCTTACGACCCCGATTTCCTGCCATCTCACAGTGTTACAAGACTTGCAAGGACACTTATATTGGCCATTTTCGTTCGGCTTTTCTTGCAAGGCGAATAAACTCGTTTATCCTTGTTCTATGCTGCAAGCTCAATCAATCATTTTCGGTAATCCAATCTCTACTTGAATTTGACATTTTGCCGAATGAGTGGTGTAATGAGGGGGGCAATTATGTCATTAATTAACTTTGAAATAAAGTAGGTATTCTAGAACCAGGAACAAATTTAGTAAAGTGTGATAGAGATTGATTGATTGAGAGAAAAGACATTATTTTTGAAGTCTAATCGTTGAAATTGGGATCAAACACTAGAATATTGTATAAGTTGAAATATTCTACAAAAAATTCGGCAGAGTTTTCCTTATAATATTGACAAACCCCAAACCTTAAATTTTACATAAAAACATGTAAAAAAAAAAACAAGAACTATCTTATTCATCAACTATATCCTAAACTTTAAGCCTCAATGACTCGATCACATCATTTTAACAACTAAAATCTATAAATCTAAACAAATTTACATGCCTTACATTTCTTATTTAATTTTAAATTTCAATTTAACTAAATCATTGCAACTAAATCAATTTTACTTTCAATTACAAATTCAATTTCAATTTCAAACAAATTACCTAGATTAAATCATTACAATTAACATATTAACATTTATCACTACAATTACCTTTAAACTAATTAAGTCATATTAACATTTATAATTACAATAACCTAAAACAACATATACAACTATAGACCAAATAAGTTGTCATTTGTTACATTTTTAAGTACATTATTTTCTAATCACAACCAAATAAGCTAAACTAAATCATTTACAATTACAAACTTATTTACCTATTACAATTACATTCACACCCAAACACTAAAAATTATTATCATATTACATATACAATTCCTACCACTACAAATTACTTATAAACTAATATATGTACATATAACATAAAAAATAAAAACCTAACCTCTGCCTTAGAGCCCAGGCAGCAACAAGGCAGTGACTTGCAACGGTCTCGAGGCTCACCAACGAGGCGCTAATAAAGTTTAACAATGTGTCATGGCTGAGACATGTCGGGGACTTGCGGCAACGTGTCGGGACTGGACATCGACGTGTCAAGGCTAGACCGCTGTCCAGTGACGTGTCGGGGCTGGACAACGACTTGCAGCGACTTGCTAGGCTGAAATGTTGGGGCTCGTCGACTTGTAAAGCTATCTCGATGGGGCTCGGTGGACTCATGGGAAGGAGCGTCGGTGGTTTGTCTCGGTGGTGAGTTCAAAGACAGAGTGAGATTGAGAGCGAGACAAAGTGAGATTAAGAGAGACAGAGAGACAAAGATAGCTAACCCTAGTTTAAAATCCGGTGAGTGAGGGTCAGCGTCGACGTCTATAGAAGACCTTGGTGCAAGTGGCTCAGTGGTGGTCGTGTGACTGTGGTGGTGGTCGTGTGAAGAGACTGACGAGGCTGTGTTGGTGGTCGGAGAGTCTGAGCATCGTGTAGAAGAGAAAAGAGAGAGCGTGAGTCAGAGAGATAGAGAACGTGAGTGAGACAGTGAGAGAGAACTTGAAATTTGGGGCTTTTCCCGGTGGTGGTGCTCTCTTGGATCTGTGGACGTCTGGTCTGGCTGGGTGAAGCACGAAGGAGAAGAGAGCGGTGAAAGTGAGGTGGTGGTGCTCTGGTGGTGGACGCTTGGTGGCTGTGGTGGTATTTTGGACTTTTTCGACAATGGATGAGGGATGAGATGATGTGGTCGGAGAGATAGAAGGGAGGTGGTGGTGGTGTGCTCTGAGAGAAGGCTCTAGATTTGTGGTGGTGGTCGGATTTGAGCAGTGGTGGAGAGAGAAAAAAATCGGTGGTGGTGTGTGGTGGGTCAGATAGGTGAGAGGCAGAGAGTGAGAAACATAGAGAGAATAAGTAAAGGCAGTGGTGTGATGGGTCGGAGAAAGAGCGAAGGCAGGGGTGTGGTGGGTTTCTTGTCGGTTAGGTAGAGAATGGGACGTCCGGAGATAATGAATTAGATGGAGGTGGAATGAAGAAGACGAGGAAGAAGCAACTTTAAAAAGAAAAAATCTAACAATGGGATGCGACTAGTCGCATCCAATGACGTCACAACCACTGGATAGTCGTCACATCCAATGGTCAATATACCCACTTAAATGAGCGAAATTTTAATGACTTCTGTTGATTGTATTAGATGCGACTAGTCGCATCCAATGCGCTTTTAGATGCGAATTTTGGATGCGATTAGTCGCATCCAATTGTCATCCGAAGCTAAAAACCTAATTTGTGTTAGTGTTTAATGTTGCTTCTAAATTAGGTCAGGATATATAAAAAGATGCATCTTCTTCTTCACCGAGCCAAAACTCAAAATACCCATTTTTCACTCTCTCTCCGAGTTTTCTCTCCTTGGAAGCTCCGACAGCACCACCACCACCACCACAATTCCGACTCCACACCACTGTCACACTCCTAGCCGATGAGTTTCTTTTATTTGTCTCTCCACTCCACTCCTCTTTTTTCAACTTTATTTATTTATTTTTTATTTAAAAAATTCGGCCACACCACCACCACCTCTCTCCGACCCACCACCACCTCTATTTTTCCTCCCCTCTATTTTTCAATTTTTTTAAAAAAATTAAACCACCACCACCACGCCTCTTCGACCCACCAACAATTAATTCCGACCCACTACCACCTCCTCCATTTTTTAATTTTTTTATATATTTTTTTAAAACTCCTCTAACGCTCTCTCTTGTTGAAATCGAGCTCGTCAGCTCGCCCTTCCGCGTCGAACTCATCAGCTCGCCCTTCCGCGTCGAGCTCGTCAGCTCGCCCTTCCGCGTCGAGCTTGCCTCGGAAGTCCTCTCCTTGGAACTCATTCCTCATGGGAAATCGTCGCATTTATTTCTCACATTATTTCCGATGTCTTGCTCTCTGTGTATATTTATTATTCTCTTTTTCCTAGAAATAGTTTTTACACATGTATTTATTACACTCTCTCTTGTACCCACCTTATGTATAAATAGGTGATACAAATTAATATTAAATACAAGAAATATTCAAAGTCTCGGAACACTCTCTCTCTTCTCCGATTCTCTCTTTCTTTATCTTCTCTCTCTAAACTTCAACATGGTATCAGAGCAGGGAAAATCAACCATCATGAACACCACTCAGACCACGCCCACTCAGTCGCAATCTGAATCCTTCTCCCAACATATCACAAGCCACAAACTCAATGGCCACAACTTCCTACAGTGGTCCCAATCTGTGCTCATGTTCATATCGGGACGAGGTAAAGATGACTACCTCACAGGCGTGGCCACATCTCCTGTGATCGAAGATCCGACGTTCAAGAGTTGGAAGGCCGAAAACAGCATGGTGATGTCCTGGCTCATAAACTCTATGCTCCCCGAAATCGGAGAAACCTTCATCCTTTACCGAACGGCAGCAGAAATCTGGCAAGCAGCTAGAGAAATCTTCTCCAACTCAGAAGATATGTCGGAGCTGTTTGAAACTGAGAACACTCTCCACGACTTACGTCAATGAGAGATGTCTATTACTCAGTTCTTCAGCTCGCTCACACATCTATGGCAGAAGATCGACCTCTACGATCAGCACCAGTGGACCAGCCCCGAAGACTCAAAAATCTACCGCAGGATAGTGGAGACCAAACGTGTGTTTAAACTACTATCCGGCCTCAACCAAGACCTTGATGAGGTCAGAGGTCGGATACTTAGTACAAAACCACTACCATCTCTCCGTGAAGCCTTCTCCGCGGTCAGACACGAGGAAAGCAGGAGGAAACTCATGCTGGGAGTTATCAAACCGAGCTCACTTCCGGGCTCATCCTCAGACTCGTCCGCCCTCACCACACATGGAGACGAAGTTCTTGAAGCCCGGGTCTCAACAGAGAAACCTCGCAAACCTCGCCCCTACTGCGATCATTGCAGACGACCTGGACACCTCTGAGAAACCTGCTGGAAGCTGCATG